>NC_133161.1:32721590-33047500 GCF_040802235.1 Manis javanica | reverse complement strand
CATGCTAAAGTAGCTACCTCTCCAGAGCCAAAACAGGACTACACTTTTCCCTCTAAAAAGGAAGAATATTCATTAAATCCTCAACTGTTTTATAGAAAAACTATTATGTGCAAATTATCATATTTGATGTAGAGGGCCATGTAAATTCGAATTAAATAGCATCCTATTCTGGAGAGAACTTACATCAGGCAGATGAGCTAAGGTATATATGAACTAAGATGGAAAGCCAGGCTAAATTAATGTATTGTAACCAGAAGCATTTAGTCTGAAAGGTGTGTGGGACTATATCAAACTAAAAAGCTTTTGTACAGCAAAGGACACCATCAGTAGAACAAAAAGACATCCTACAGTATGGGAGAATATATTCATAAATGACATATCCGATAAGGGGTTGACATCCAAAATATACAAAGAGCTTACACACCTCAACAAATGAAAAGCAAATAATCCAATTAAAAAATAGGCAGAGGATGTGAACAAACACTTCTCAAGAAATTCAGATGGCCAAGAGGCACATGAAAAGATGCTCCACATCACTAATCATCAGAGAAATGTAAATTAAAATCACAATGAGATATCACCTCATACCAGTTAGGATGGCCACCATCCAAAAGACAAACAACAACAAATGTTGGCGAGGATGTGGAGAAAGGGGAACACTCCTACACTGCTGGTGGGAATGTAAATTAGTTCAACCATTGTGGAGAGCAGTATGGAGGTTCCCCAAAAAACTCAAAATAGAAATACCATTTGACCCAGGAATTCCACCCACAGGAACTTATCCTAAGAATGCAGGAGCTCAGTTTGAAAAAGACATATTGCACCCCTATGTTTATCACAGCACTATGTACAATAGCCAAGAAATGGGAGCAACCTAAGTGTCCATCAGTAGATGAATGGATAAAGAAGATGTCAGTACATATACACAATGGAATATTATTCAGCCATAAGAAAAAAACAGATCCTACCATTTGCAACAACATGGATGGAGCTAGAGGGTATTATGCTCAGTGAAATAAGTCAGGTGGAGAAGACAACTGTCAAATGATTCCACTCATCTGTGGAGTATAAGAATAAAGCAAAAACTGAAGGAACAAAATAGCAGCAGACTCACAGAACCCAAAAATGGACTAATAGTTATCAAAGGGAAAGGGACTAGGGAGGATGGATGGGAATGGAGGGATAAGGGGAAAAGGGGACATTATGATTAGCACACATAATGTACGGGGGTGGGCACGGGGAATGTAGTATAGCACAGAGAAGACAAGTAGTGATTCTATAGCATCTTACTATGCTGATAGACAGTGACTGTAATGGGGTATGTGGTGGGGACTTGATAATGGGGGTACTCTAGTAACCACAGTGTTGCTCATGTAAGTGTATATTAATGACACCAAAAAAAAAAAAGTCTGAAAGGCATGAAACAGAGATCTACTGGAGTTCAGAGATGAAAGACAGACAGAGAAGGACACTCTTGCTGGATGACTGAAGAAGACTTTGTAAAGAAAGTACGTTTCTAGGTATGTTTTCCTTAGGTTTAATTGGCAGAGAGGATAGCCTTGGTGGAAAGAATAAGCAAGATATAAGAGAAAGGTCTGAAGTCCAGTTTGGCCATAAGGGCTTGGACTAGGGAAAGACAAACACATAATGCTGAGAATGAATACCACCTAAAACCAAGTGCCCTGAGCAACTCACTCACCTCATTCATAGAGCTGAAATAACGAAGTCTTTACAAATGAACTCTAAGGTCATACATTGCTTTATATTATAATAAATGATCCATCTGATTTAAAACTCACGGTTTTTCTAAAAACTTATGCCAACCCCAAAATACAAAGCTAATACATATGACATTGTCAAGTTGCTGTAGTTTAAATAGAAGTCATCTGAGCCCAACCACACTAGCTTAAGTCACTAGTCCTGTTCTCAATCCACTTACCTGCCCCTACCCTACCCATGCCACTGGTAGAAGACCTTGAAGTAGCACATTTAAAAAACTCTGCACACTTCCATTAATTTACTCAATAAAATTTGAACATGTAGCATGTCCTAGGGAATGTGCTATGTGGTGACAATACAATGTTGACTGCAGGAGACATCGCTCCTGCCTTGCGCTGCTTACACTCTAGCTATAAACAAATATCAGGTGGAGGCACGGTGGAAAATGGAGCCAAAAAGGAATCCTAGAGTCAGAGCACGGGAAAATTTAAATACAAAGCTAGTGTGGTTTGTTTAGTGTCATTAGATCTATTTATTTTTAATAAAGTAGTGATGGGCTCAAGTTACCACTAAGGGGTATATCAATCTAGGGATGTAATATATAAAATGTACTATGGCAGAATGTACTCTTATAGTTAGGAGACTATGATAACAATCCAAGTGTGCTATGTCTAAATTCAGGAAGGAATGACAAGGATTAAAAAAAAGGAGGATGAATCTAAAGTATATTTTAAGAAGATGATTTTTTTCAATGATAGTCTAATTGGTAGCAACTGACTGGATATTGGGTTCAAAGGAAGAAGAAGAGCGTATGTCAAAGACAGATTTGTAAAAATAGAAAGGTCAAAAGGATAAAAAGATTTGGCTTTTTGGTAAGATTTGTTTATATTTAGGAAAATTCTAAATACTTTTTTACAGACACACCCACTTCAGTTAACATGAGACAGAAACTTCAATTATTGAAACTCTCAGGCATTCATCAATATTATCAAGGCATCAGTTGCCAGAGCAGGCCGTTTACTCACCCAACACCAGATTATCCAGCACATACAATGTTGCAAGCACTTTGCCCTGCTTTGATTGCCTTGTGCTCTAGGAGCACACAGTCTTCTAAGGAAAAGAAGCAGTTAGTAAAGATTCTAATACAGTGTGGAAAGTCTATAACAGAGGAATAAAGTGTTACTGGCTACATTAAAGAAGAGAATACTACCCCTGCCTGAGGGAGAAGAACTTCACTGAGAAAATAACATATGCACCAGCCCTTGAAGGATGAGCAGCAGTCTACCAGGCAAAGAATTTCATGAAAACAACAACAAAAAAGGCTTTTCATACCTTGAGAGAGCAGCACCATAATTATGGAAGCATGAAAGAGAACAGCATACTTGGAGACTAAGTAGTCCTGTGTAGCTCAAGTACAATACATATGGTGCAGCATCTTGGAGAAAAATCTGGAAAGTTTAGTTTGGGCCAAATCACAGGGGGTTTTGTGGGCTGTACTAATAAGAGAATTTTTTAATACCTGTAAGAAGTAGAGAGTTAAATAAAGATTTTTGGGTAAATTAGATTTTTATATTAAAAAATATATCAAGCTATATTATGAAGAAATATTCAATGTAAAAATCAGTAGAAGTAGAGAGATCAGTAAAGTACTAATATGTAGTTAGGTCGAGACAGGATGAGATCAATTATACTAATTAATACAAATAATGTCAATAGTAAATTTGAATGTAAAAATGAATGACTCTTAGTAAATTTATCTTTCAGAGGAAGCATGTGTGGAATAAGGAAACAAGAAGTCTAAACACTGATTCTTGGTCATTTCAATATATGTACATGGTGCAACTGAGGGAGAAGGGCACTGAAGAAGCACCTGAAGGGCCATTTTGAAAAAAAGGTGAAAGTAATGTCACAATACACAAGCGAAAACCATCTTTAAGAAGCATAAAACAGCAAATAACTTTAAAGACAGAGGAAGGTCAAGTCAAATCAGAAGGGAGGTATTGAAAATATAAAATTTATTTGTAAAACTTGAAGAGATGAAAATTCTTGGTGTGTGTAGGCAGAGAATCAAGGGCAAAGGTAAAGGCTAATCTTGTACAAACCTTAGATAAAGGCTTATCTAAGACAGTAGAAAGAAGACAAAGTGCCTGGCACATGGTAGGTATGCATAATTGTATCTTGCTTGTTAGCAAATGAGGGAGTAATGGTAAATCTAAACCTTGTTCTTTTTTTTTTTTCCAGGAAAGTCATATGTTCAAAAAGCAGCAGAGGTATGGTAACAAACTGAAGGGCAGTGATAAATGTTAGAGGTAGTCTCTAGGGAATGAGAAATCTAGGTATCTTTAAAGAAATAAAGAGGCTCCTGAAAACGCAGATGACGTTGGAAGTCTTGTATTGTAATAGGGCTTATCTACACTGTGATTCTTCTCTAATGTCATCAGCATCCCAGGTGCTGGAGTATAGAAACTAAATGAGTATGCATCACCACAGGTAAAAGTACTTTGGGACACGTTAAAGGTAAAGATGAGATGACAGTTAAAGTGATTGGATATAGGTCAATGGATAAGCAGAAAAATTAAATCAGAAGGATTTAACTCATGAACTGGGAGCATAAATAGGAGTTGAGGCTTAAGGATAATGAAGATAACCAAAAGATATTGTTGGCATAATGCAATTAGTAGTGAGTGACATTACGATAAAAGATTGTTAAATGGGGTTGGAGCTTAAGAATTTTGTGATAGAAGACTTCTAGGAGAATGACACTGCCCAAAGGCTTTTTGCTTGTTCATGTATGGGACATTTGTTGGAACACCACCTCTCTTACAGTCAATATTTTTTTTCCCCACCAGCCCTATAAACTTCATCACATCATATGAATGGCAAAGGAGAATACAGGATTCTCTAAACTTTTGATACATCCAGATTCTATTAGTCAACCATGATCCCTAGAAGGATCCAGAGTATTTAATCCCTGGACTGGATATAGGTAATTATATTTAACCTGGTAGGGGAAAGGATTCTATTCCAGAATTGTAATTATGTATCTTCTTCCAAATGGCTTTCCCTATCACTTGGCTGCTTCCTATCTACAACTTCCTGATTTCATCTAGTCCGAAGTCCTACTTATGCCTACTGCCTTCCACTTTTGATCTCAGCACAAATCTACTTCTTCACACCAAATAAGGGAGGAAAAAAAGCACGCGCGCGCACACACACACACACACACACACACACACACACACACACAAAAAGAATAAAACCAGTACATTTTTTAAGAGAAATGCAATTCAGAATAGGACTATATGCAAATACTACTTTAAAAGAACATTCTGGCGTGAAAATCAGTTAAGGTGCTTCCAGCACTGGCTTTCAGTGTATGTGTGTGGTCTTGCCTTTGGTGGATTACCAAACCTGTTGGGACCTCCATTTATTCTTAAAATCAATGATTTTATTAGCTTATCTTTGAGTTGTCTATTTGTTCAAAAATTCTACACAGCAAGGTTATCCATTTATTTTTAAAACATCAGTCACAATTGATTTTCATCAGTTTCTTAATGTTATTGAAGACCCCATCAATCTTGTAGATACTATATGTAACATTTAAAATCTATGCCCCTTGAAGTTTTTCAATTTTTTCTCATTTTATATTTTGAAGCTATGTTATTAACAGTATAAAAGTTTTTGAACTGTTGTATCTTCCTAGTAAATTGAATCTTTTATCATTATTTACTGCTTCTCTTTCTTGTTAGCAATACCCTTTGCCCTAGAGACTACTTTGTAGGATAACAGTATAATACACTAATTTTCTTTTGGTTAGTATTAGTATCTGCTGGTTAGTATCCTTTTGGTTGCTATTAATATGGTTGTGTTTTTCAATGTTCTGACACTTCAGTCTTTAAACTTCCAATCTAGCACAATTTATTATAACAATAAATTTAGCTATGGATTATTTAGTAACGCTATAATGTTGGGCTTTCTATTTGCTTTTTCTATATGACACTTTTCTCTCTTCTTGTTTTAATAAATTGACAGCATATTTCTGTTTTTTCCTTGGTTGTTTGTCCCCTCCCCAGCCCCCACATATTTCCATTCAATTAGTTTGGAAGTTGCACACTCTATCCCATTAGTGGTTACTCAAAAATATTAGCATGCATATTTAACTTTACATGTCTAAGTTAAGGAATATCTACTCTCTCTTTCCAAATATTATAAGGACCTTAAAGTGGTTTATCTCCAAACATATTTTCATCCTATATTTTAATTCTAACATTTAGTAATCCCAAATACATAGTTAGTATTTTATGCCATCAAGTTTTGTGTGGATTAAGGTTATGCTGTTATTTTCTCTGACTCATTCCTCTATCATTTCAGTCTTAATGATTTTTAACTTCTCCATGAACCTCATTCTCCAGGAGTTCACTAAAGAGATCTCTTGGTAGTGTAAGCTCTCTCAATTTTCCCCATCTAAAACGTCTGCATTTCATTCTTATTCTTGAAAAAATAATTTTATAGGATAGACAATTCTATGCTGGAAGTTAGATTTTCTCAGAATTTTGAAGATATTCACAGCTTTATGGCTTCCAATGATGGTCTACTGAAAGTCAGATATCAGTCTAATTGTTCTTTTGTAATACATCTTTGTTCTCAGTCAATATTTTTTTCTATATAGTGCAGTATTAATTACCTCATTGATATTGTCTTTTTGCCATTCATCGTATTCTCTATGGAACTCAAATCACATATATCTTAGAACTTCTAACTCTATTCTTCATGTCTTTCAGAATGTCTTTTGTATTTCTCTTTATTTCTTTAGTGTTGATTTCTGGGCAATTCCTCCAGTTCTGTCTTTGACTTTACTAATTCTCTCATCACTTAGCTTCTGTATTTTTATTTCTACAGATTTCCTTTACAATACTGCCTTGATAGCTGTGATAATGTCTTGCTCTTCTGTCACACTTCCAATTCTCTTTTATTTCTCTAAGCATTTACTAATTTTATATCTTAGGTAACTCCAACATCTCAGTTTTTCTGGTCTGGTATTACTGTTACTGGGTCTACCAAATCTAACTCAAGTTGATTTGCTTCTCTCTGTATGTGTTTTATGATTTTTCCTCATAGTCCTAGTTCATATTCCTTGCACTTCTATGTGTGCAAAAATTTGATGTGTCTGAGTTTTTCTCTTCTCCTAGATGCCTAGGGTTACAACCAACATAAAACCACTTTCACTTAAATTATGAGCTTATAATTATTGTGATTCAAAGATAATATAAATTAAAAATCCAAGCCCATACATCTTGAAATCATCAACTCTCAGTATATATAATTACCAATCCCTTGTGGCCTAAGTCTGTCTATCAATCTGTCTATCTACTATATTCCCTATCCCAGGAATAACATTTCCTAACATATTTTTCTTTTTCCTTTGTGATATTTTTTTGTTCAGCCATTTCTTTTACTTTGCAGGCTGCATTTCCATCTTCTGTTAGGACTGTTTTCAATAGATAATAGATAATTTCAATTTATATCTTAAGATAGATAGAAAAATTTTATTTAAAATTTTAAGATCACTCACCGATTTTCTATCAGAGCTACAGCCTTATACAGAGATTTCCTATTTTACAGAGACCCTAGTCTTTGCTTTTAGCCCTCCCTAAATCCTTCAAACCAAAAGGTTAGGCTGCTGGAGATTGGGAAATATGGCTCAGCAGTCACAGGCTTTAGTACTGGATTGCCAACCTGGATATGTCATTCCTCATTATTTTTGGCCTTTAAGAATTTTCTATCTTGAAAGCTTAGGCTGGCTTAACTCCTATCATTGTCCCTTTATTTGTAAACACCTGTTTATTTTTGCTTCTCACAGAAATAAAACTTCACAAATATGATAGCTCCACCTTCTAAATCAGAGGTCAGCAAACTATGGCCTGTTGGTCAAATGTAGACCATTGCCTATTTTCATAAATAAAATTTTATAGGAACACAGCCATGGTTATTCATTTGTTACTTATTTGGCTACTTTTGTGTTATAACATCAAAGTTGAGTAGGTGCCACAGAGATCATCTCACCCACAAAGCTGAAAATATTTACTTTATACCTTTTACAGAGGTTTGCTGACCTGAGACTAAATCCTCAGCAACTTATTTATCTTATAACAAATATCTTGAACTTAATAAAATAGCGAAGTATTATTTAAACTGGGTGTTCATTTACTTAATGTATGCATGTATTCAATATAGATTTTTAATACCACTGCAGCAGACTAGAACTTCTTTGATGGTATTAACTACATATCTAAAAGGTTTTAGTTGCAAATCCATCATAGAAATATACTTAAATATATGCCTTTGATGATGATGATGATGGTGATGGTGATGATATCATCTCAAATTCCCATAATTTCCTAAATCATGACAGATATAAAAACAGATATCATTTTAGAGTTAAATGTACTTGCCAAGTCATTTTGGAATGTGGTAAATCACCTTAATTGGATACGTTTTGCCTCCAGGAATCTTAACTGCTTATGTTCTCTGACACTCTTACTGATAAAACTCATTGCCACAGATTAAAGCTATGAATGTTACTCACTTTCTAACATTATAGCTTTTATTACAGGAGAATATCTTTACCGTTTGTATAATATCCCATGTTCTTCCACAAAAGAAGTAATACACATTTGCATGGAAACAATGCACAGGTCTAGTGTTAACTCTGCACTACCTATTTTTAGAGTGTGTATAGCCTCAATTTTTCTGCTCTATTCAGAAAAACAAATAATGACATACACTTTAAATATACATATATACTGATACATGTATATTTAAACAAGATATATATATTGATTTTGAAAATACTCTTGACAGAAGATATAAACGCATCAAAATAAAAGAAATGACTGAATCAAAAATATTACAATAAGGGAAAAAGAGATATATGTTAGAAAATGTTAATCCTGGGTTAGGGAATAGAGTACTGGGTGCGAGAAGCAAGAAGGAGTGAATGAATGAATGGTATTTGCTAGAAAGAAGAAAGTGCCAAGTAAAATGAATGTAGAATACTTATAGAATGTCCTTGATGGAGGGATAGTGTACTAGATATAAGGGACAGCTGGCATTTGCTGAAACACATGAGTGACATGTCCCAGAGAAAAGAAGGAAAGTGCTGGGTTTAATGGCAGTTAGTGTAGCTAGCCTGGACAGCAGGCTTTCTGCAGAATAATTTGTTCCTGGCTAGTAGATCTGCAGAAAAGGTAAGTGAATAGTTTTGACAGAGCAGCATGTGAAAGGGAATAAACTAACTAGAATATCTGTCTGTTATGCAACTGACTAAGGGAAAACTGTATGGTTACAAAATCAAGCTGTAATCTCTTTGGAAACCAGGCTGTAAGTCTAAAAAAGGAAAGAAGAAATGTATTGAGACAGAGGTGAGTAGCATAGCATTCCAATTCAATAGATTTGTATGACAGTTTTTCATTTGTGTTATAACAAAAGTGTTATAGAAAGCTAATAACTAAGCTACAAAAACATAGTGGGCAAAACTTTGTCATTTGCTTATTTCACTTCTTAAACTATCTACTACTGAGGTGGCTGTTCTTAGGTAAATAGCACTTACTGAATGATCTCCATGCATAGAGAACATATTAAGGACAGTGGAGAGAAAGAGATGCAATGGAAGTGATTCTGATTGTGGGGAACAAGGTTTTAATCTAAATAGAGCCTATAAATGCAAGGCACAGACCACTGAAAATGCACCACACTGAACATATGTGTAGTGGCATAACTTAAATATATTTCTCAATGTTAACAAAAATATGTCAGAGGGTTGCTTTGTAAATGTTAAATACCACATTAAAGTCAATATTGCCAAAAATACCCGTGAATCCTCTTTTAAAGTGTCATTATAAAGCAAAGAAAGTAAATTAGCTCTGTGGGTTATTAATAATAGCCCTAGGATTTGGATTCCATGGATAAGAAACGTGAGATTTTTCCCAAAGGATCGTTATTATAGCAATCTCATTTCTGTCCCAAACTCACCTATTTTTATTGACTGTCAAACCTTGATACAAGGCTTATCTGTTTTAAGTGGCTGTTCCTAAGTGGTACTGAATGTTTGAAATATAGTATCTCTGTTAGCTCTATTTGTGATCCAACATTCTTATGATATATCTTATTATCTCTATAATATTGGCTCTATTATTTTCATAAATCCCATAAAACAATGAGTAAATATTTGCAAGGAGGATTTAACAGATAACATTAAAATGACTCAACACAGAGATTTTTATAAAAATTATAGCTAGATGCATATGGAAGAGGCTCTCAGAGGTGCTGATAATACTAACGAAGCAGATTACCTTAACAGAAAACACATATGGTTCCATTTTGTGCATTCTTGCTCAACTAAGTATGTTTAGAGGCACAAGTTTGCAACCTGCTGAGTGAATCTTATTTTATCCATATGTGGATTATAGAGCTAAAGAGGAGACAGTTAAATTTATTTTTCAGTTACTTTTTTACAATTCAAGATGAAAAACATGCGCAAATACAAGGGTTTCCCTTTTTCTCCAACAGGTTCAGGCCCCAGAATTAATTTCTTTTCCTTCCATGAACTACCTCCTGTTTCCCAAGGTTCTGTGACCCTCAGGCCTCTAAAATTCAATGTCATTTTGTTTTACCAGAGGACATCTCTAAACTGGGAAGGAGAACATTTTGGGTGAAGACAAATGCAGTGAGTGATAGCCAACTATGACTTCACTCTTCATCCATCATCTCCCCCATCAGCATACTCTAAGCTTGTCCATTCTAAAACACATAATTGAATGCCATTCTCAGCCCAATTACTGTCCTACCTTTCCTTTCTCTCTCACAGTCAAATTTTTTGAATCTGTTATGTACTCTCCCTATTTCTACTACCTCCCTAAACAAACTTTTCTTAAAACACTCTAATCTGGCTTTCCGCAAGAAACTGTTTTGGAAAATAACTTTGATTTGGTCATTCATTACTTGCAGGTTAAGTGTTTGTCCTCTCAATTTTATTCAATACTATTGATTATTCCTTTCCTCTTTATACATTTCCTTAGCTTCTGTGACACTGTAGTTTGTTTGTGTGTTCTACTATACCAGAGTAAAACTATCCCCTTAGCTCATCATTCAAGCTATAAAGGTTAGGATTTCTCAAAGCTCTATCCTAAACTCTGTTACCTTCTCACCTGCATTCTTTTCAAGTATCCTGATCCATTATTCTGGTTCAATTATTATCTACAGTAACACAATTAATACATGTCTAGCCTAGGCTTCCCCTCTGAGCTATAGATTAATATAGCCCTCTGCCTACTAACATCTCCTCCTCCACATCTCAAAAGAAACTTAAGGCAAAACAAGTCTGAAAGTAATCCACACCATGGTCCACCTCCTCCATCCCAATGTATGGCATTACTTCCCTTTCATTTCTGCAAACCAGAAACGTAGTAGTAAGCCTTGACTACTCCAGTTTCCCCATCTATTTCCAAAGAATATTCAAGATTTGTCAGCTTTATCTCCTATGTCTCTAGATACCATCCATTTTTCTCCACTCTTCAATCCAGGTGTTTTTATCTGTTCTAGCTCAAAAATCTCTCTTGAATCCTGCTTTCCTTTCTCAACATTCATCATCTTTTGTCATTAACTCAAACTACTGAGACAAGCACCTAACAAGACATTGCCACTAATTTTTCTCCAGTCCAATCATCTACATTGCTATTAGAATTATTTTCCTTAACTTTTTTTTAATTTTAAAAAGATAAGGAAATCATTGCCTAGTTAAGATATTCATTTGAGCCTTGTCACCAATAGGAAGCATTCAAATTCCCTCTTAATTTCACAATTTATTCCCAACCTCTGTCTAATCTTATTTCAGAACATTCCCCAACTTTATCAAACTGAATTACAAGACATAGTTAAGTTCCTTGCCACCCTTTTCTGGGCTTGCCTATTCCTTTTGTGATTCTTCAGGCTTTTATGCTTAGTGATTTTTGTCTCATACACTCCTCTTTAGTCTTCCAGAAACAAGTCTAATATTTCTATTTTAGTGAGTACCATACTGTATTTTCAATTCTCTCTTTATATATTTATCCTTTTAAGAAGATTATGAGCTTCATGATGGCAAGAGTTGCTTTAGTCACGTTTAGGTACTTATTTCACATAATAGGTGCTCAACAAATGTTTTAAACTGAAGTATTGGAATATTTATAAAATCACAATATATAAAAAAGGCATAAGAGCATATTTAAGTAGAAATATCATTATCCATATATTTGAGATCACAATGTGGGGAAATATAAATGAAATGCCAAAACAAACACCATGGAGAAAAGCAGGTTTAAGAGATGCTCAGCTTTAGACACTGAGTTAGCACAAATAGAAAGAATGACTTAAGCCTAGTATACTGGGAGTTACTCAGTGGTGAAAAGGGCAGATTAAAAAGGAAAGGTACTATATATATATAACAATTTGTTAAGGCACATTCCAGTGGGGAATATTTGTATAGGACTTTTCAGTCCACAACTGCATCTTTTGATCCCTTTACCTAGATTCCATCCATTTTTCTCTATTACTTCCAAATAACTTTTGTCAAAATGCATCAACTGTTTTAGATCTCTAAGGTCCATCCATACCAGGGAAGCTTTAGTGTTCTTTCATTTGTTAGTACATTATCCAATACTTCCTCACAGCCGCAGTGCTTCTTTGAAGCATATTAAACTTACTGTTTATCTATTAATGCTCCCTATTCTTTCTCACATCTTCACTTTTTTGCACATGTTTTTCCTCTGCCTGAAATGTTCTTCTCTCCTCCTCTTATGATTGAAATGTCAACTTAGCTTTCTACACCTCTAGAAACCTTTCATGATTTTGAAAATTGGGTTAGGTGCCTCTTTATGTATGCCTGGAGTATTTGGTATATCTTCACATCTTAGCACTTATTACATTTTTATGCAATTACCTATTTACTTATCTGTATCCTTTTCTAGATTATACATGAAAGGATAAGTATTATTCAAGTTGACACTTGAATGACATAGGAGTTAAAGGCACCAATTCCCCACACAGTCACGAATCCACTTATAACACTGACTCCCTAAAAACTTGATTACTAATAGCCTACTGTTGATTAGAAACCTTATGGATAACTAAAATAGGCAATTAACACATATTTTTCTTGTTAGATATACTACATACTGCATCCTTACAACAAAGCTAGAGAAAGAAAATGTTACTGAGAAAATACATTTACTGTACTGTTTTGATTAATACAGTAAGTTTACATCATCTGTTTACAAGGTGAATCGCCTTGAGATGAGCTCACTTCAACTGTAATAAATTGGCTAAAAAATTATTGGAGCAGTACAGTATGTGCACAGTAAATTTGCAGTTATGATTTAACACTGCATCTCCACATTTGTTTGTATTTCTCTTGATTGAAAATGGCACCATATACAATATGAAACTGTGTGCATAAGTTTTGATAAATTTTAACTTTTTCTAATAGAGTTGTGTATATTTTATGGTAGTAAATGATAAAATAGGCTAGTATCTACATAAGTTTTATGCATTCAAAACATCTTTTTCTTATTTTTTTTCCATATTTCTAGGCCACACAGTTTATCTGTAAGTTTTTTCAAATTGTTGCAAGTCTCCAAAAATGTTTCCAACTTATTTGTTGAAAAAAAATCTGCATGTAAGTGGACCCATACAGTTCAAACCTGTGTTTTTCAAAGATCAACTGTATATCTTAATTGTAGTTGTTTCCCCAATGCTTAGAATTGTTCCTGCCATCCAGTAGATCAATAAATATGTGTTGAATGGTTACTTAGGTTCCTTGAGAGAACACCATTATCTATAATACTATGTATTGTTAGGAACCTGTCATTTCTCCCTACTGTACTAACAAGTACAAGGCCATATGATGAGCAGGAAGAGGCCAGACGTAACCTCATTCTGTTCTCTACATTCAATTATTGGGGTTGGGCTTTCTCTTGCAAAAGACATCGCCAATGTGGCATTTTACTTACTTTGATTACTCTGAAGTTACTGACCCTGTCCTCTTTTGCTTTGACATCACAATTCCCAGATTGTTGACCTGCCAAGGTCATAGATAATACTGGTTTTCCAGCCCCTGCTTTGATTTTATGGCTGCTGGTTTGCCAGCTTGCTGCCAAGGACTGAGAGTTCAAATTATTTGGTCATCACATTGACCCTGGTCTTTTGGACCCCTGGCGAACTCCTCAGTTACATCAGTCTTAGAAAGCTTCATTCCCAGTTTCTTGATCTCAGACCAAGGCCTCATTCCAACTTTTTGTTAGTACCATCCCTTTGCCTGACTAAACCTGACCTAAGTCCTCTTGCAAAAATGACTCAACTACAAAGCCAAGGTAATCAGGACAATTTGGTACTGGCCCAAGAACAGATCCATAGACCAGTGGAACAGACTAGAGAGTCCAGATATAAACCCAAGCACATATGGTCAATTAATACATGATAAAGGAGCCATGGATATACAATGGGGAAATGACAGCCTCTTCAACAGCTGGTGTTGGCAAAACTGGACAGCTACATGTAAGAGAATTAAATTGGATTATTGTCTAACCCCATACACAAAAGTAAACTCAAAATGGATCAAAGACATTAATGTAAGTCATGAAACCATAAAACTCTTGGAAAAAAATATAGGCAAAAATCTCTTGGACATAAACATGAGTAACTTCTTCATGAATATATCTCCCTGGGCAAGGGAAACAAAAGCAAAAATGAACAAGTGGGACTATACCAAACTAAAAACCTTCTGTACAGCAAAGGATACCATCAGTAGAACAAAAAGACATCCTACAGTATGGAAGAATATATTCATAAATGGCAGATCCGATGAAGGGTTGACATCCAAAATATACAAAGAGCTCACATACCTCAACAAACAAAAAAGCAAATAATCGAATAAAAAAATGGGCACAGGATCTGAACAGACACTTCTCCAAATAAGAAATACAGATGGCCAACAGACACATGAAAAGATGTTCCACATCACTAATCATCAATGAAATGCAAATTAAAATCACAATGAGATATCACCTCACACCAGTTAGGATGGCCAACATCCAAAAGACAAACAACAACAAATGTTGGCGAGGATGTGGAGAAAGGGGAACACTCCTACACTGCTGGTGGGAATGTAAATTAGTTCAACCATTGTGGAAAGCAGTATGGAGGTTTCTCAAAAAACCCAAAATAGAAATACCATTTGACCCAGGAATTCCACTCCTAGGAACTTACCCTAAGAATGTAGGAGCCCAGTTTGAAAAAGACATATGTTCTCCTATGTCTATAGTAGCACTATTTACAATAGCCAAGAAATGGAAGCAACCTAAGTGTCCATCAGTAGATGAATGGATAAAGAAGATGTGGTAATTATACAAAATGGAATGTTATTTAGCCATAAGAAGAAAACAAATCATACCATTTGCAACAACATGGATGAAGCTAGAAGGTATTATGTTCAGTGAAATAAGCCAGGCAGAGAAAGACAAGTATCAAATGATTTTACTCATCTGTGGAGTATAAGAACAAAGCAGAAACTGAAGGAACAAAACAGCAGCAGACTCACAGAACCCAAGAATGGACTAACAGTTACCAAAGGGAAAGGGACTGGGGAGGATGGGTGGGAAGGGAGGGATAAGGGGGAAAATGGGGCATTATGATTAGCACACATAATGTAGGGGTGTGGGGACATGGGGAAGGCAGTATATACAGAGAAGACAAGTAATGATGCTACAGTATCTTACTTATGCTGATGGACAGTGACTGTAATGGGGTATGGTGGGGGGGGACTTGATAATAGGGGAAGTCTAGTAACCATAATGTTGTTCAAGTAATTGTATATTAATGATATTTTTAAAAATGTCAAAAAAAACTGGTTCCTTCATATAATTAAAAATATCCAGAGAATATTGGAAGCTGAAAGATGACTTAAAATAAACAATCTGACATAAAAATTATTAGTGAGATGTTTATTAGTTTTTCATTAACATGTTAAAATGGAAGTACAGCCAATTAATATTTTGTTTTCTACATATAAACCTGAGAGATAGAAATGAAACTTATTGTCAGAATTATGTTGGTGTTATAGAGGAAAGTATTATTATTTTAAAGATGAGTATTTGATTATTGTTAGTAGTAATATATTAAGTATATTGTTTTAGTTGGTTTAGCCTGAGTCTTTAGTTGGATATGCGAAGCATACATGGCCCAGTGTCTGGTGCAAATGATGGTAGTTATTTTTCTATGACATTATGTACTCAACTTTGTGAGCCCAAATTGAAGTTGTTAAAAGGGCTGCAAGCTGGCAAAGCAGTGGCAAAATCTATTTGGAGCCAAGCACAGCCGAAGACATTCAATATTGGGATAGAAAGTGCGGGGAAAACCCCACAACCAACATCTGAGAAAAGAGAATGTTAAATTCCCACTAAGGGAATTTCTACTCCCATAGGCAGAGGAATGAAAGTTTGTGCTTGGAGTTCTAAGAGGACAAAATACACAATGATGTATAAGACTGGAGGGCAGTACACACAATTGGTATTTCATGATAGGACCAGTAAGAGAGAAAACAAGGTATTTGCACCGATCCTTTCACTTTAGGACTGCAATTATCTGTAGCAATATTACAAAGCTGACTCTGCTGGTCAGAGGAAAACAAACATGTAAAAAAACTTGTATGTCTCTTTTCCTGAGAAAGTATTTCTACCATTATATTTTTCTTTATACATTAGCCTCAAACCTGTGGAGACACACTCCTTGGGAGAGCAGCCTGGGCTATCTCCCACTTAAGTTTAGTTTATATATTTATTTTTGTCATGGAGAACTTCAGGGCCATGACTAAAAAATTAGGTAGTACATACTGAAGATGCATACACAGAATTTGTCAAGTTGTAATTCCTAGGAAACATTCCCCAATAATAATGCTTTGAAAAAATTACACTGTGATATTTTTTAAATATATAATCACGAAACAGGTTAGATTTGCTACATAATCATCACTGCAGAAATTTATAGGCCAGAAGAGTCCATCTCAAATCTGTTACTGAAAGGTATGTGATATGTGTACATTAATTCCCCACGCCTTCGCATCAGTATGAGTTGACAGCTCACGAGCTGTATTTTAGATACAATTTTTTTGCCATCAAATGTATTTTCTTTAAACCAAATATGAGCTACAGGATAAAACTGGTCAGTACATGACTTCAAAGAAGGGTACTATTTCTGAGAGCCTTAAACTTTATATTCAGTTGTACTTATAATTTCAGTGGTGCTTTTGATACCTGCATAAAAAGAATTTTGTAAGTGTTGGTACTTCTTAGTATAAAATTTTTACTTTTTTCTTACTAAGTCATATAGCTTTTTACTATAATCATATTAATATAATAAAGACAACTGACCTCTGTTTTCAAAGTCCTGAATTAAAGTTAGGATTCCATGACTTTTTCCAGTTAAATATCACTTCCCAAATTTTGACAGAAAATAATTACTTACTTAATTAATTAAAAACTTAGGGCCCCTTAAATGAAATTACCCCTTTGGGAAATACTCTGTGGACTTCTGAGGACTAACTATTCCCCAAAATAACACATGTACAATCTCCCTACCCCAACACACTCACACATACATACACACAAGCACACACACAAACATATATATATCTTACCACTCTATTTATTATTCTTTTCACAATTCTTCCATCAGGGGTCTTCATGTATTTTTTATTATTCTGGGTGGGTTCACTTTTATCAGTGAGCCAAATAAATATCTTACTGCCTTCTTCAAGATCTGTATTATCAAATGTATTTAAAAATTCTGAGCACCTATAGATATTTTTTATAAATATATATGTATAGAACACCTATAGCTACTTTTGTATGTATGTATCTAAGCATATATATAACCACACTAACCTAGAAGTAGCAGAGCCAATTAGCATTGCTATTTATTTAGAAAATCTCCTACAAAATGTACAAAGATAGATACTTTGGAAGAAATAATTACATTTGAAATTAGTTACACTTAAGACGAATGAATACAAGCTCAAGGCCAGATTTTTACAAATCTGTAATCAGCCAATTACTGAGGACATAGTACCCTTTCCAGAGTCAATATAGGCATTTCTAGTCACTCAGAGAATTGTGGCTTTTTTTCAGGGAAGTAGTAAACAGAAATTAAAGGAGGAGCTATAAACACTATAACCCAGAAATTTTAATATATAATTGAAGAATAAGAACAGTTCATATAATGAGTATACAACTTGACAAACTGACAAAACCTTCTTTTCAAGTATTAAACTCTATGTAGCCTGTGATAAAAATAAATGAGTTACTTGGGTTTCTATTTATCCTAGCAATGGAAAAGTGGTTCAAGAACTGAGACAGTTAATGGAAAATTAATAATAAAAAAGAAGGGCAAAAAATGGTACAAGTAGTGTGTTGGATGAGATATAGGATAATAGACATTTATATAGTCAAGAAAGGAGAAGATTGAAGGGGATTTGATCAGTCTATAAATACCTTACAAGTATCTGTATAAACGAAAGAATGTGATTATTTGAGGCATCCGAAGATGGAAGAACAAGGAGCACTGATCTGAAACCAAAGAAAAAAAAGTTTCAGTCTTATATTAAGAAATACTTTGCAAGAGTAAGAAGATTTGGCATTAGAAATAAAAATCAAGGACAACACATAAAGTTTAGAGAAGGCCTGAAAATGATGTACCTATGAGTACAGAAAATAAATCAGAGATGATGAAAGGAAGAATGGAAAACTGCTTACAGGATCAAAAGATACACTTGTTCAGGATATGTGAAATGGGTTAGCTAATGATCTTTCTGTTATGTATGATTCTCCAGCAAGTCTCATCCTAAGAAACTATACCAAAACTGGGAAAGCAGTTTAAATAAATGAAAAAATTTAGGCTGTATGGTTACCAACTATTCTAATATATTTTGACATCCAATAGTTTCCAGTTATTGGCTATGTTTTCTGGAGATATACATTTATGTGATGACAGTTTGAGTTTATGATAATAGATTTACATTTCTAGATTCATACAGAAATATCTATAAAATAGCATGCTCTTTATATCTGCTTTAATTATACAGGTGCAGACTATCTCCTAAAGAAAATATTAATAAAAATAAAAAGATCACTATAAAACAAACATTTCCATAATATATTTTCTATCTAAGAAAAAGGAAAACCCAATATTAAATTATACATTTTCTTTCCTTAAGAAGATACCAGTATAGAAATATTAATTCCCTAATTAAATAATGAAAAATGCATTGTTTGTTGCTTCCAGACTGCCTCCAATCTTTTTTTTTCACTGTTCAATTCTAGATTTTAATTGCTTCCTCTATGAGCAGGAAGGGCAATAGCCTTATCAAAGCTCTGGAGTTTTTTAGTTTTAAGAGAGATATTTTAAAGATTAACATGAGGCTTGCTGGTCCCTTGGCATAGGGTGTAGTCAAGATGAATAAAGGGATTATTGTGAACAAGGACATACTTAGCTGAAGTTAAGTTAAAGGAATTGGTCACAGACCCAATTCATTAATTCACTCACTTTAAAACAGACGATATGGGAAACAAAAAATTAAAAAATTTTGAATCACCTTCTATGTATTAAAAGCTGAACTAAGGTAAGAATATGGAAAAATTCTAGCTAAAGATGATTTTGATCAAATCCAGGCATTTGGCCTGGTTCATTTTTACTTTCCTAGTTTTCTGTATGTATTACTTTGCAATGATCAATACTTTGTTGTTGAAGAAAATGAAGGTTTCTTACAGATCAAGTGGTTGAGCTAAGACTTTCAATAGGGCAAGGAATCTCTAGGATTCTAGTCCTATAGTACGGACAAGGTTGGCTATGTTTAAAGGCTGGGTAGAAAAGTGAAACCAGAGAAAGACAATGTCCTTAGAGAACACGAAATATTTTATAAAACCTCATAAGGAAAAAGAAGATTCAGGAGGAATTAAAAACTGGAGAAGGTGGAAACCACAAAAAAAATCAGAAGGAAGATTTCAGAAATTTAGAATTATACAATTTGTAGTCTGAAACCGGAATGGAGTGGTAATATTATTACTGTTATGGAATGGAGATGCAGGTGATTGTCAGCAAGGAAGCCAAAAGTTCTGTATTGATTAAATAAAGTATTTTAATAAATGATACCTTAGAGTTATGTGGATGTTTTATATACTTTAAAAATTATAAACAAAATACAAAATATCTCATTTTAGGTATTCAAGTAAGTCATTAATTTGACTTTTATATTAAGAGCATTAAAGCTCAAGTTCACCAAATTAAATGTAATTCATTCTTCTGTCAAATATTCTTTTGTAGCACATGATTAGAATAATTAGAACACTTGATTACTGAATTTCACTCTTTTAGGCTTAACACCAAAACATGTAACAAATGTTTAAAAATGAAAAGAGCTAAATCTAAGAAAGGACACAGAATATGAAGTCTTAGTATATTAGTTCTATGACTTCTCTTTTTTGTCTAACATATATTAATATATATACATTTTATATATGTAGTCATATTGCTTTGATGACTAATAAAGTAGCACAATTTCAAGTTTTCTCTCTCCCCTTTTTCCTGGCTATGTCGACCCCTCTCTCTCACTTCTCTTAATCACCTCATTTGAAATGCTCTTTAGTAACTTTAAATCAATTATGTATCCCATACTTAAGACTGGCTTATAATATTATTTCTTAAGTCACACAATTTAGAAGATTTCAGTGCCTAACTAATGGATTTCTTGAAAAACCTATCAAAGTGTTTCTGAACATAAGAAATACATCAATTGGACAGAAACAGTTCTTCATTATGCTTTACACACAATTTTGTTCAACTGCTTATTTTAATTAGAGCAGAACTCTGGCTTCTGCTCATTGGTTTAGCATGAGCAATAAAATGAAGTTTATTTAATTTTCTAAAATAAGTAAAGCAGAGTAAAGTTAATTAAAAGTTAATTACAGAATAATGAATCATCTACCCTCCCTGTGCTAGTGTTGCCCAGATGATTAGATGCTGTCCTTACTGAGTACACTTTCATTCCCATAAGCTGGGTTTTCCCTTTGTGTGGTATAAGGATTTTCATTTGTGTATTTGAAAAGTTTTGTTGCCTTTTTCTGAAGGCATTTTTTTTTAGGGAATACACAAAGACACAGAGGTATATACTCACATCTTCCTAGTTTCTTTCCTTTTATATGCTTTCCTCAAGCATAATTTTCATTTAGACTTCTGATTGTCTTTTAAACCTGACAGAATATACCCATAAAATTCATTAGTAATTGTTTCATTTCCCAGTATGGCATGTGTAGTTGACCTTGAAAGACGGATTGGGTATTAACTGTAGTGAACCCAACCTTTGCCAGTATCACAAAGGTCATGGATCTCTTCTCCCTGGTCCTGTGTCTTCAAATAGAAGGTTTTGTACATATTTGAATTAGAATGCTTTTACTGCTCATTAATTCATCATTAAAGTGATGTTAACTGATCATTCTTTATAAGGCTCTGCTGTACAGATTTTCTGGTGTGAACTGTTAGAGCTTGGCTTCCAGTCGCTTACAACTTGCAGAAAATAACAGCATTCATATTTTTGGTAGACTTAAATCTTTTGATAAAAATTTGTTGTAAGTAGCAGGGCTTATAAACTTTCACTGGGAATACAGTATGGCTTATACTGAGAATACCTTAATTTTTATGAATACATATGGAAATATTTGAATTTTGATTTTACAGCAGGCTTTTTGTAGTACAAGGAATAATGCACAATGAATATTATGTTCATACCTCAATTATGTGTCTTGCATCTTGAGATTCTAACTATTAAGGCACTGTGATAAATGTTGTTACTTAAAATTGGGGAAAAAAGTTAACTAGTCACTGATTATACTGTGATTGTAAACACTGTTGTATTTACATTGATACAACACATTTGCTTTACCTTTTTTTAGTCATTTGACTATATGTCCTGTCTATGGAAGAAGCTACAATTAGTTTTGCAAAATTGTGTGAGATTCAATGGTATAAATATGTTATGAAGTAACTACAAACAACTGAACCCTTGAATCTTTCTTTAGAAGTATATTCAATACTCCACATCCATAATTTTCAACCTCTGCTCAAAGGAAACATGTAGAGGCATTTATTTCCCCACATGTTGTTAACCAGATGTTAAAGAAGAAGGAAATACATGGAAGTTGGAAGAGAGGGAGCAATCTTGTTTTCACACTTCATACTTGCCGCTATGACTTTACCTTTACTATTCTAACACTTTCCTTCATTCCTCTTTTAAGACTTTTTTTCCTACCTTTATATTTTAGTTATATGTGTAACTTCTTCATTATTATATTCTGAGTTTCTGGTTCTCAATTTTCCAAGCTTTAAAATAATGAGAACAGAGACTCAAGAAAAAGAATGAAATACTATCAGTTTATAAATGGTGACTTCTTTTTCAACTATCATTTTCAAATGTTGATTCAAAACATCATATTAATAATACCCATCTTGCAAACACAGATATTGTCTGTTCTTTTCTTTTGCTTATGAAAAACATGCCAAATTACCAAAGTACCATTTTGTAAGGTGTACTGTTCACCAATTTTTTATGGTAATGTTATTTAGGTTTATTTGGTTCAGACACCCCTCTTTAAGAATGCCCAAAATTCTTGGTACAGAAAAATAAAACAATTCAACCCTTGCCATAAAGTGAATTATGGGTACTTTATTATAATTGAGGAGAAGTAAATAACTGAATACCTAAAATATAGTAGACTGAATAATGGAAATTCCCTCTTTGAGCTTCTTGGTTAGAAAGGGAGAATAGAGGCCAAAGCATGCTAAGTTTTTATTAATGGCTTCACATTTCATATTTCATCATAGTAGAACTAGGTTTCAGAGGGTTTCATTCTCCTGAGAGACAAGTTTATGAATAAAGACTCCATATTTGACAATCACAAAACAGTTCTAGGAAAACAAAATAGAAAAATATTTATGGATTATAGAATGTTATATATATATATATATATATATATATATATAAGGATCTGTTGTTTATATTATTATATTTTATTATTATAATAAACTTACACATATATTTAGAGTTCAAGTTTTATCACTTTTCTGAGATTATTCCAGTTAATAAATAAGCAAACATCCAATTTATATGTGAAGATCACCCAGTTCATTTATAAATTTAACATAAAATATGACTGACAGGTAGCAACATCATAAAACATTTAATTTCTCTGCACTGAACCATATGAATCACCTATTTGGACCATAGTATGGGAAATAAGTACGTTCATAAGAATTTTATATACATTAACCAGTAATTTTTTAGTGTATTTAAGTTTTTGTTTACTGACTCAAAAGTTAAACATTGTAAGAAGTGTAAAAATGCCTGCACTATGTGTGGAAATAATGAGGAACTATAGATGAAATAACAATGTAACAACTAATCACATAAATAATGGGGTGTGTTTATACACACACACACATAATATACATGTATATGTGTACATGTATATATGTGTGTATATGTACTAAACAAATGTTATTACATTAATTATAATTAAGGTACATTAAAATGGCTAATTTATAATAATTATTAATCATATAGAGTGAGAAAAGCAAGTAAATAAGTAACTAAATTCTAAATCAATTAGTACAGTAGGACAGAACATGTTTCTTTCATGAAAATGTAATGTAAATGCAAAATGGGAGATAAATGGACATAATATGTTTGTTAAAATTTTTTTCTATGCTTCACAGAAACTTTCTGCTCAATATACTAAGAGAAAACAAAAATTATGCAAAATTAGTGTCAAATGTCTTTAACTCTGCTGGCTAAATTAATCTCTGAAGGAAAATACAAATTCATAAGCCATTGCCAATCTGTGAATGTTGTTTAGGGACTCATACAACACAGTAACAGACTGAAACACAGTCTGTCTCCAACATAGTATTTACAGAAGGAAAAATCTTCTGCTGGATTGACTACCTGACATTGAGATCCCTGCTGCTAAGCCCAAATAAGAATATTGCTGCCTGTTTCAAGCATGATGATCTCCAATTCTGTTGACGTAAGAAGGGCATGACATTAAGCACTTCTAAAAAGGAAATGGAAAACCAATGACTCAATAATAAGAACAGCATGTTGCTACAAGCTGGTATACTTTCTAACTAGTATCTCTCCTGCCTTACTTAATGTCATTCACTTTTTCCTCGTCTCATGATTTCCTCCCTGTCCTTTAAACATGCCAGTCACACTCCTCCTGCCTCATGGGCTTCACCGCTGTTCTTCTTCATGGAATACTGGTTTCCTGGGTGTGTCTATGTGCCTTCTTCTACCTCCTCAAATCTTTGCTCATATGTTAGCCTCAGGGAGACCTCTGACTGCCTTGCTTGGAATTGCAATCCCTCCGTAACTCTTGCTATGGTCCTTCCCTGCTTTAACTTCCCCACAGCATGTATCACCATTGAACATACTATATAATGTACTTGTTTTATCTATTGTCCATCTCTAATCACTAGGATGTAAGCTCCCTGAAGACAGGGGTCTTTTTTCTCTTTTGTTTACTGGTGTATCCCCAGATCTAGAAGAGTGCCTGGTACTCATGGGCATCCAGTAAAAACATTATTTGAATGAATGACTGTGAATCATTAAAATATCTCATTGAAGAACTGGGGAGAAATTCTTTCTCCCAAAAGATTAGCATGAATATAAAATATACCTTTTTCTACGTATTTAGGTCTATGTTCTACAACTTGAAGCCAGATAAGCCAAACTCCTAGGTCACGTCTGAGTCTATCACTGACTCAGTCAGATATGTGTTTCTCTATTTACAGCCCTTATAATCTCTTTTCCAGTTCCATTTATCCCACATATCAAAGGCTCTTCTGGTTGCCAACCAGAGCTCATCTCTCACTTTCATAGTATTAAGACAAGGGAAAAGAACATAAGCAGGTAATATAACCCTTTCCTTTTATAAAATTAAAACACAGCCTGTGTTTACCTGGCTGGCCACACATCACACCCTTCCTTCTATTCGTACACTCCTTAAATATCAGGGAGCATAGTGGAAGCAGGATAATATTAAGCTTAATATTAATTAAAATAATTAACAAGGACAAGAATTTCCTACAATAATATTTCAAGGTTTATGTTGACAGATCTATACTGGAGGCAATTAAGTCACATAGCCTACCCTTGCCAAAAAGAAAAAAAGCCTACCAAAGATATTCTTAAACATTTCCTTTTTCATTTATGTGTAGACTTACTGGTTTTAATTCACCCAAAGAAAATGGCCAAAAGTGAAAAAAAAACAGGGTTTACTAGTTTTACAAGCAACTATTCTTACTTGCAAACTAGCAAATTAGATGAGTTAGCTATCTTAGCCCTGTTCCATGTGTCTACATCAGAGGAAAAGTCACTGCTCTTCAACGATTTTGAAAAGCTCAGCAGAAAACAAAAGTTATACTGACTTTGAGATTAAATTAGACATTGGAATAAAATAAAGTGAACCATATCATATGAAAACATATTACCTTCTTTCTGCAAATAACAAATCAAAAATTATCAGATCAGAAGAAATCAGATCCATATTTTTAAAGAGGGACAAATGACATATATTTCCATTTCTGAAATGAAATCCATTCAAATTAAAAATAAATTTAATTATATTACCTTGAAATTTTTTGTACCAATCAAAATACAGAATAACCCCCAATATTAAAAATTATAGAGCACAATCTATTTAAGTCTACACTTTCTTAATGCTTTCCACCATGTGAGAACAGTGAACTTCAAAATTAATCCTGTGGAAGTAAAAGAGCCAAACTGGCATTTTAAAGATAGAAATATCAATTATTTGATAGGTAGTGCCAAATAGAGGTTAAGGATACAGTCATTGATGCCATTTTCCCAGATTTAAATTCTGCTTTTGTTGAGAGCTCTGTGACCTTGGGAGAGTTACTTAACATCCCTATTCCTCAGTATATTCTCTCAAATAAGGCTAACAATAGTATCTAATTCACTAATTTGACTGAAGTTTAAATTAAATAATGCATAGAAGTCTTGGTATGCAGTCTGGAAAATAGTAACTGTTCAATAAATAAATTTTTGTTTTAGCCAAACAAGCTGGGGTGGGGAGTAGATGGGTAGGGCTCAGATACCCTGGAAGTTGTTACAGATTACATTTTTACCTAAAGGGGAAGGAAACCTCTTAAAAGAACCTTCAAGATGTAAGTACAGAGGTGATCATAGGGCAAGTGCAAAGAGTTAAGGAGCCCAAATTACGCAGGATCATGGAGGCCCCCTGCAAAGTCCTCCTCCAAACTCTACAGATCTGTAAGGACAACAGATTATGGAGTTTAAAGAAAAGCATTTTTAAAATTATCCCTTAACTATAGTTTGCAATGTAATGGATCACCTTATCCAAAATTTAGCACAAACCAACTTCATATAATCTTTTAAAAATACATAAATTATTTATGTTATGAGCAAGATTTTCAATTTAAATATGAAAACTGCCTGTTTTCTATATATTCTGTATAAAACTGACTCAAAGTTAGACAGATGTCATCTCAATTACCCACCAATTGACTTGATAAGAAATTTTATTTAAGATACATATGCACAAAGGTTTAGAAGTCAACACTATGTACATGAAGATTTTCTCCTTAGTTTTATTATGTAAATTTAATTATAGAATATACATGACAACTTGACACTAGTTAATCTGGTAAAGTCCTTTTTAGTAGCTGTTCAACAACTACCCTCAACTGTATAAATGCTTTTTATCATAATTGTGGAAAAGTTAACAAATGCCACAGTGCCCAAATTACATTTCATTTAAGATATTTTAAGTTTTTAGTTAAAGGCTTTATGTTTCCAATTTCTGTCCTATATTTAGCTTCAGATATAAATTTATTTATAGACACAACAAGCCATACTGTGTATTTATAGGTGTTTCTATATATTTAGTATATATTTAATGAAGGTCAAGAATAAAACTGCAAATGAGGTTTATGGGAGCATTGTAAAGGTTCATTATTGTCACTGTGTGGGAAAGTATAATTTTCTTAAGAGAAATGATGACATATACATAATAAAGTCCCTGTCCGTGTCATGACAGCTCAAGAGCATGCCATCGTTACCACCTATGTCACACGGCAGGTGTGCCTGCTATATGGGTGACAGCCGCTGACTTCTCTGATCAACACATAATTATCTCTGAATAAAAATGCGCTGAAGTTAGCTGGACATAATGGATTGAAGACCCAGGGCAAAGTTATCTTTATCATGGCACATAGCACCACCTGGGGGTAGGAGAGGGCTAGAGAGAGGTGTTGGCAATGATGCAACCTTGAGAAGCCTGCTGTGGTGTGGGTACTTCTGGGGTGTTCATGTTTATCCTCCTTGTCTTCTTTTGGATAGAAAGAGCTCACTCGGTTAATGATTAGGATGCTCCTGGCAGAGAAAGGTCCCGCTGATCAGTGCTATTCTCCACTGATCTAACTGTATATCTCTCTCTTAGCATCTGGATAGTTTCCATTTGCAGAATCCCCTTCCCCCATTAGATAATAAATATCATATCACAAGGATGGCAGTGCTCCTTCATGGAACACTGACTGTTTATTAGAGGCAAAAAAGTTTAAGAGAAATGCTAACAATGTTCATTAATGGCCCGCATCCAGGTTTAATGAGGCATGTCAATATGCGGACTGGGCAACATCAGTGGCATAATAGTGGTGGTAAATGGGAGTAATTGTATCCAATTGTACCGCACAGCTTCCAGGAATGAGCCCGAACTGCCAACTGACAATGACAGAGCAATTATGGGAAGGCAAGCGAGCTGTGTCAAATTAGCACTTGGTGAGAACTCATTTTTCAGAGATGTGCTTGCTCTACACCACCACAAGTGATAGCGACTTTATTGTGAATGATAGGAAGACCAGCACTTAGACTGATGTTCTGATTTGTCAATAACTGTATTTGAAAGCTAAGTGTCACAAATATATAGAGATATTCAGGGAGAGAGACACACTGCTCATGATCCGAAGGATAAGAACGTTGCCGAGAAGGTCATCTGTCAGTGTGAGCTGTCAGAGAGAGATCACACTCTATGAAAAGGGAACATTCAGCCGACTTAAGTAATTACCTTTGACTGAGATTTGAAGATGTCTTCTTTTGTTGGCCTACATTGACTGCATAATTTATAATTTATTGCAATCAGCAAAGGACCAGGAATTCTAAAAAAATTCTTATTTTATTTCCCATAATTACTTTTCTCTCTCTCTTTTTTAACTCCTTTAGCAATTAAGAAGTGTAAAGTTTAAAACTGATGAAACTGATTTTTTTTTCCTTTCTTGCTTAAACGATTCAGTCTCAAGTATATCAGAAACAATATATTTACTTTTGTCTGTTGCTTCATAGGGCCATAGATCTCTACCATCACCCTATGAAAGGTATGAAATACCCTATCCTTGATGTATTTTTTCTTGCTTTGTGGGATTACTAGTTGAAGAAGATAAAGGAATAATTCAGTTTTGTCTCTCTAGTGCAGAAGAATAAAAAAGAAAAAAAAAAGCAGATTTGGAGTACTGAGCACTGAAACTGTAATTCCCACTCTCAGATACTTATCAGTTTGACTGAGTTGTCAGAACTTATAAAGTGTATTATAGCAAAATTTCAGAATTATATGGATTAATAGAATTTTTAAATCTTGTCTTTTCCCCCTTGTATATCACAGCATCAGTATTTACAAAATAATTCCTTGACTTTTAATAACCTTATGAAAAAATACACGTTTTGTGACACATTAAATCCTGGAATGCAAAAAGCACTGAAATCTTATTTTTTATATTTCTAGAAGAAACGATTATTTTCTTAGCTAAATTATAATAAGGAATCAAAAACAGTATAGCTTTTGATTTTTTTTATTCCCTAGACTGAAAGAAGAATTTCCAAAGAAATATTAAACTTAAATTACTTGGCATTATTATCAAATTCTTGCTTTGTTTTTTTTTCCTACCCGTGACCCATTGATTAATGAATTGTAACTAAAAATTACCAAGATTAGCCTGCCTTGTGGCAAAAACTGTTGTTTAATACTAGGTGTATTGATTTGCTGTAGAGGTATTGACAAAAGAATTAATCCAAGTACTCTAAGTCAATATTACTTTAGTGGAAACTCTACCTTTTAGGTATAAAGAAATACTCTCAGAACACTTTTATTACTATGGTATAAAATTACTGTCACATAATAAACATTCATTCTTTCCTATCCTAAAGTCCACAAATGTTCACACCACTCCTTTTTTCTCCCCAAGACCCACCACGCACTCATATTTGAAATTAGTAATTGTAGGTTTTTGGATATTTGCTAATGTATTTGTTTCCTCTAAACTTTAACAATTTTGTTAAAAATAATTTGTTTCCTATAGTTTACCATTTACTACCTCAGCTTATTTTAAATTACATACTTTGATGTTTCTGAAACACGGTTTTTAATTATTTTTAAAAATATTTCAGAATTCTTTGGACCATTCAGTCTCCCCTTTGTAGAAGGCTGTTAAATTTACAATGCCTTGAGTACAGGCCCGTCATCTAGTCTATAGTGACTGAGCCACTTAATAATGGAATAGTGCATCAAAGTGGCACTTAGGTCTCAAATTGTTATGTATGACTGTCAAAGAGGTAAGAAAAAAAGAATTAAAAAGAGGGGCGGGGGTAAAAAAAAACCCTTGATTTGTCTTTACTACTGAAAAGCGAATTTGTCAGCCAGGTTCTGAAATCACAACAGCATTGCATCCCCAGCGAGATGTTGGAAACTTGACAGGTACATATTTTTTCAACTACAAACACTCCTATAATAAAAACTAAATACACAAATCTTATTTATTTATTATGTTGTTGACAGAAAGTTATTGTCAATGGGATTTAATGTTCAGGTTCAAGTTGTCAAGAGAAATAGCCAGTAAGCAATCCAAAGAGTCAAGATACAGATATTCAAAGGCAAAAGACTAGCTTCTGTGATATGTTGAAAGGATTTCAGTGTATAATTAACTAAGTCCAACCACTGGCACTTCATCTTCCCTCAACGGCAAGTAAAGCCATTACAACCTCTCTCAAGGGGACAGACTCACTTGTTTAGTGCTCATCAAGGCTTTTGATCATTACTGGTCTTTTTATTTCAACATTTAAAAATGAGTTTGCTTTTGTCTGGCATTTTTCCATTCATCATTGCTTATTCTCAGAAAGAATGAAAGTAGAAACCACAACACAGTACTGAAATTCTATCATCCCAAGTATTTTTAATATCTCCTTAAGTATCCATACATCCAGAACTATCTATTTTTGAGTATCAGTATGTAATTTCTCTGGGTATATTTTGTGCACACTGTAAGTATGCTGACAACTTCTATTAATACCTACAGTGATGCTCTCTGTGTGTGGTGATTATTTACCTCCTGATAGCTTCACTATATTACCAAAAACCTTATGGGTATGCCTGGACATTTTGTGTGAGAAGGCAGGAGACCTCCGGTTGTAGCACTATTTCCTAGAAATTATAAATTGCAAATCGTTGTCACCCACTGCTTTATATAGATCATTCTTAGAGAATTGCATTGAGCGATTTGCCTGGAGCAAATAATATTTTTGACAGGTGAGTGGAATTTTGCAAGGCTAGATAACACTATACAGACTACATATGAATAACTCTGAAAACTACAGCTCCCATCATGCCCTGGAATTGAACATTAAATAATCATGACCTCATCAAAGGCTTTGCTGTTGTTGTTTTTCATTTTATCTCATTGTGGTAAGACTACTTATAGGATCTATTATCTACAGGCATAATTTTGTACAGCAGATCTCTAGAACATATTCATCTTCCATAACTGAAATTTTATGCCCATGGACTAGCAACTCCTCTCTACCCCTTCCCCTAGCCCCTACCCTTGGAAACCACCATTCTATTTTTTCCTTCTGTGAGTCCATTATCTATTTTAGATACCTCAAAGAAGTGGAATCACACAGTATTTGTCCTTCTGTGACTGGTTTATCTCACTTGGCAAACTTGTCCTTCAAGTTCATCCATGTCGTTGCATATTGTTGGATGTCTCTCTCTTTAAAGGATGAATAATATTGCATTGCATGTATATACCACATTTTTAAAACTCATTCATCCACTGACGGACATTTAGGTTTTTTTCATATCTTGGCTATTGTGACTAGTGCTACAATTAGAACAAGATTTCAATTCTTTTGTATAAATATCCAAAGGTGAGACTGCAGGATCATATAGTAGTTCTATTTCTAATTTTCTGAGGAATCTCCATGCTGTTTTCCACAGCACTGCACAATTTTGCATTCCCACCAACACTGTACAAAGGTTCCCCTCTTTCAATGTCCTTGCCAACACCTGTCTTTTGCTTTTTTGATAACAGGCATTCTGACAGGTACAAGGTGCCATCTCATTGTGATTTTGATGTGCATTTCTCTGCTGATTAGTGATGTCGAGCACCTTTCCATGCATCCACGGGCCATCTGCACATCTTCCCTGAAGGAATGTCTGTGGCATGTCTTTGTCCATATTTTTTACCTGGGTTATTTGTTGTTGCTGTTGTTTGCTATTGAATTGTATGAGCTCTTTATATATTTTGGATGTTAACCCCTTATTAGATTATGTGATTTATAAAAATTTCCCCCCTTTCCATAAGCTGCCTTTTCATTTTGGTGACTGTTTCTCTTGTTGTATGTACAGAAGCTTTTCAGTTTAATGTAGCCCCACATAATAGATGTTCAGTAAGTTGAAACTACTAATCTACATTGATTTGCTTGACTATTTCATTTCTGCATGTGTATGTGTCCTCTCCCCGGCCAGGTCCAAGGCTACTATGAGGAAGGACAACGGTGGTCAAATGACTTCACCATAAATATATACAGAGTTCCTGTTAAGTAAGCAGGCTTTGGAAAGTTCCTTTGATAATCAACAGAGAAAAAAACAAATTATTGACTGATTGGTCACTTAACTGATACAGTCCTACTTGTCAATTTTTGCTTTTGTTGCTTATATTTTTGGTCTCATATCAAAGAATTCATTTCCAAGACCCATTTCAAGAAGGTGTTTCCCCCCAGAAGTTTTATAGCTTCAGGTCTTACATTTAAACATTTATTTCATTTTGAGTCAATTCTTGCAGATAGAGTAAGATGAGGGTTCCATTGCATTCTTTTGCATACTTTTAGATATCCAGTTTTCCCAGCATCATTTGTTGAAAAGACTATCTTTTCTTCATGTCATGAAAAGATTAATATAGGTCTTTTTGAAGCAGAACTCAATCCACAGAAAATGAATCAACATGACAGCCTTATAAATGAATCTTAGTATAAGTGAGGCCTTCAAAGTATTATCACAGAACTTTCTATATCCTCTTACTCTTTCAGGAAGTAAAAATTAGGATGTTGCTGTATTCTCTATTTTCAAAGACTAATACACTGTAAGAGTTATTTTAGTGTTTAAACACACACTGATAACTCATCTTTTTTTTCCCTTTCCCCTATTGTGTACGTGTAATTCATTAGCATCTCTTTCTATGCCACTTTCAAAATCTTAGACTCTTTCTACTTCTGTCAGCTGGATCACATTAATAGCTCTCTAGCCAATGCCCCAGCATTCACTACTGCCTCTTCTACAATTTATTCCCCACATGCAGCTGGAGGGATCTTTTCAAAATAAAAATCAGCCATAATCATTTCAGTTGCTTCTATTACACTATGTTAAAGTACAAATATGCTAGCTGACTTGATGCTCACAGTAGAAAGATCCAATAACACTAAAATTCTTGACAGTCCCTGCTCTTTTAGTTCCTCACTATTACATAGCTGCTTTTTTGTGTGATCCACAGTTCCACCAAACTTCTCAGTTGGGGCTCGGTGTCGTGATTCCTGTTTTTTCATAATGATTTTACTCCCTTCTCCCACAATGTACATAGCACTCCTCCCCTCCCCCAATATATTGGTAGAGCAGTGCCATTTGTGTGCCTCTATAATAGCATCTATTATATTAAATTGAATTTTTCTATTTGGGTGCCTCTCTCCTCAGTAGAATGCGTCAATCTTGAGGATTAGCACTGAGTTTTATTCATACTCCTGTCTTCTGAGATGGGCAGAGTATTTGGCATTGCAGATCCTTAGTGCAATTGGTTGAGTGAATGAATAAATGAATGAATGAACCATTCCCTGAGATAGGAGTCATTGTATCATATTTAAGTGAGTAGAATTATAACATCTAAATCCAGTCATATTACCGTGAGAAATGAGACTTTGGTTCTTGGGTTAATCACTTAATAAAATGCAGTAACATCATTTGCATCACATCCCTCATAAAGTTTTGGGGTGTTTAAATAAGATATTTCCAGAAAATAAAGTCCCTACTGCTAAGCAAGTCTTCGATATATGTTTGCTTCATGTTGTTTCCTTCTCCGTTTGTAACTGAACTCTATTTAAAACTACATTTTCAATTAACTTATTAAAGAAGAATGGGACCTCACCTGAGATGACTAATGGGAAGAAAATAGAACACAGGAGAGAAATACATTTAGTATTTAGGCTAAACACTACACAGCTGTGACTTTTTTCTTATCCCATATATTTTAAATCAAATAAGTCTCATTTGTCCACATGTTTACAATAATGACACTCCAACAATTCTGTTTTCTTAAACCACCTTAGTATTTACTAATAAATGCAAGGTAGGGGCATTTCACTTGGTCATTTGAAATACAAACGGCTCAAGGTTATAGGATTCAGTGAGTTGATGGGATGAGATTTGTGGCGTAGCAGACAGCTTTCTAACATACTATCATAAATAAGCTGAATGAAATACTACCGGCTGTCTTCTTCTAAGAAAGAATCTTCCAGTTGGTAGTTATAATTTCAAAAAAGTTACAGACTTCTAAATAGCCTACATAGTAATGTATAAAGGTTTATGAAAGAAATCATGTGAACTAATCATTCCCATAAAGAAAATTCATGTATATTTTTATCTGATAGTTTAAAGAAATGACCCAAATTTTTATTTTGGCTAATGAAGGAGATAAGAGAATTAATTCCAAAAATAAGTGATGATCTATACCATCTACAAAAATGCACTGACACTGAAACTATAGCCTTAAGATCCATTACTGTAAAATTACAATACATTTGACTAACCAATGCCCAATCTAGAAAGTCTGCTTCTTTAAATCTTTATTCAACCTGGAAGATGTTTCAGAATTTGCAGTGTTATAACATCTTAATGTGTATGTACTTAACAAAAAATTGCACAAAGCACAAATGAGGTCAACAAGAGAGCATATTTAATGGCATTGCTTTTCTTCATTCCTCCATGCATGATTTATGATCACATCTTAATCTAGATTCTGTTTCGTTAGGCATAGTTTCTTAAAATTTTAATAGAGGTACAGAATATGGAAAATAGATTCACATATTCAGAAATTAGTGAATTATTTGATCTTGTCAGCTTAGCCATGATGTAATCACATGGCAAAGTTTTCCCCACATCATCCAATCATCACCAGTTCCATCTAGAAAGAATGTTTTACTAAGCAAAGCCACAAGTGAAGCAGTCCCTGCAGATTTTTAACTCTACTAAAACTTTAGCAAAATCTTTTCTGGTATCAAAAAGATAAATGAAATAAGAAGCAATAATATATGACTTCACTTGTTTTGGGGTTTTTTGGTTTTTTTTAAATCTTTGCACTGGAAGACACAACTACTCTGTCTGGTAACTCTGAAACAAATCAAACCTAGTATGCTCACCATTTGAATCCTAAAGTCTGTGCTTTAGAACAAACAATTAACAATGTTTTCCATTTAACTCTGATACTAGTTCATTCATGACACTTTGATTTCAACTCTGAGATGAAAGTTGAATTGTCTGTTGTGCCAATTTGATATCAGAAGATTAAAACCAAAAGCAGGTGAACATTATTTTTAAATGGTGTTATTTTTACTCAGGTAAGTTTTCCAATGTATTTAAGAATTGACCTCTATCATGAGTTTTTTCAAGAGCAAAAAGAGAAAATATCACAAAAATAGAAAATAAAGATAGCCTTCATAAAGTAGAGCATGGACTTTTCAAACAGCAATTCTCTCACTTCCCTATGAACATCAATGGTATTGCAAACCAGACATATAACAAAAAAAGAGAAATACAATATACCCTGAAAGTAGAAAACAAGGTCAGAGGTGACGCTTTAGCTAAAAGACTTTCTTTAGGCAACAGAGAGCAAATCAAACTTAGGCTTTCTTTCTCTTTGAATCCTCATAAAAAAAGCCTAATACCTCAGGTTTTTATTTTTAATTTTCCTTCCATGGAGTGCTACATGAACACTTCCCTGCACTGTTATTTGCAAGCATATTATTCATAAACCAGCACTGAAAAAGACTATTAATAAAGAAAAGGAAGGAAAGGAGGAGAAAGAAAGAGTAAGAGGGCTAAAGGGAGGGAGAGAGGACAGAATACAGAGAAAGATGGAGACAGAGGGAAAAGGATAAGGATAGGAGAGGCAGGTAGAGAGAGAGAGAGAGAGATGAGACGAGACAGAGAAAGGAAGAAGAAAAGGGAAATGAAGGGAAAGGAAGGAAAATTGGATAGAGGGGCTGATACATTTTCATGTCAATCTGGTAAATCTGATTTGGGTAAGTAAGACAATTAATAGAGTATTCTGAAAAAGTTTCATGGCATAAGGCCACTCTACATAATTTTACCAGGTATGACCAGATTTCTGTATTTTTATCTTTAATCTACTTTATGACTTCCAAATTTATTTTTCCTTGTCCCTTTTATTAGGTAATTCTTATAAAAGTACATCTATCAGATTCCTCACTGCTATCCTTCTGTATTATTCACTGCTGGCAACTTATTTCTACTTCCCATAATATATTTATTACTCCTTGCCTTATGCCTTTCTCTTCCTAAGTTATCATCTTACTACAGGGATGCATATAGTAATAATATTGTTTTTTTAAAAGTCTGGTCTTAAAGATTGGACCAAAAGCAAAGTGGAGTCATTAGGATAATAATCTATTTCAATGCCCTGAATTAACCTTAATCAAAGGTCACCTCCAAAGGGTAGATTGTTATTTTATAAAAATAAATATACTTATTTATAATTAATAATTGTTTAAATACTTTACAATTAACCAAGACTAATATAAAGAGACTATAAAACATTTGACTTTGATCTGGTAGCCTATTAAATAAGTTATTTCAATCATGTGTTAGATTATTATTCACCTATACAATTGCAACTGATTTTCACTTACTTTTTCCTAAAATTTTCCTAAAAGCCAATAACAAAGGCATCTATTGTGTAAAAGAAATCTTTGTGGGAAACATTATATTTGTAAGTCTACCTAAGAAACAGAGTTAAGAGAGTGTGACTAAGTTTATAGTGGGGGAGGGAAATAAATGGTTCTATTTGTAAAGAATAGGGGCACAGAAAACTGTACAACAATTCTCCCTGAAACATCTGAAAATTGATCTCAGTTTGAGCTGAAGTCCTTACCAGTCTCACCTCAACAATGTGCCCAAATGACTTTTTAAAAGGGTACAGCTCAAACCAGGGGAGAATGAGGGAAAGGGCAGGTTTGAAACTCACAGTGTTTCTATAATCAATACTCTGCTCCTGAACAAAAGTGTAAAGAGGCACACAAATGTACTAAACCACATTTCAAAAATGACATTGTAATTGCTGGCACTGCCCAGCCTACCCTGGCCTCAGCATTGCTAGGTTTTAAATTTATTTCAAACTGTTCTTCCCAAGTCTGCCTAATTTTTTTTTTGTCCAAATAGCAGCAACTCTCAGTTAGTGAACAAAGCTTCAGGATTTTTTTTACTTACAGCTAAATTTAACTTTACCCATCCAATAAAAAAGAAATAAGGGAGCCTTTATTATCTCCCTGGATTTCTGCGTATGATACCACATCATAGAGAAGTGGTTATTAGAGACAATGGCCTACCAAGGTGAAGTTTGTAATAAAGCCTATTATGTGGTTTCACCATTGACACTAATGGAATGTAACAGTGATTTAGAATGATTTAATGGTTCCCAGGTTGTGCTCTAATAGTGCTCTTTATATTATGATGTATATCACAAAACCTAATGTGGCTGTTGTGATATATTGACAGTATTCATGCTGTTTCATTTTTTTAGGGGAATTTAAAAAACTGTCAAAGAAGAAAATTAATAGGCTGCAACTGCTTTATTTTCAAGGGTTCTGTTTTTTAAATGTATGTGCATAAATTTCCATTTGGTGCCACTCTTAGGCTAATAAATTCATTTGCATTTTTATTCTGAGGTGAAAAAGAAGTGTGCATGTGTGTATGTTTGCGTGTGTGTGCTTATGCATTGTATAGCTATTCATATATATTTGTGTTTGAAATACAACGTGGAGACTGCATTATCATTCTATAATATGTTTACAAAATGTTTTATAATGTTTACAAAAGGGTCTATTAGATTAAAATGTAACTGAAGAAATTTACAAAAGAAAGCATAGTTTTATTATGTACGATAAAATTATCCAGTTTGAATTATGTACTTTGAGCAGAAGTCTAGGGTTTTAATATTAGCTCACTAAATAAAACAAAAACAAAAACCCTTGGCTAGCTGTCACATGAGCTCTTAGATTTACAAATAAAAAGAGAATAGAATTATTCGAATAAGCACTAGTTAGGCAACAACTATGCTCTTGTAACTTGTAAGCATCACAACAATGTTTGATCTTTAAGTATTGAGACATATTTTGAACTCAAATTGAAGATGGATAATGTTACAAAATGTATGTCTATTATTTATTGAAAGTTATAAAACTAGTCATTTGCTGTTTCATAAGCATATTTTAAGTAAATATATGATAAGCGTTCAGCACATACTTTCTAGCTATTTGCCAAATTGATGTGATGGCATACAACCTCACTCAACTCTCCTACAATCCAATCAGACTTTGCCTTGTAGAAAAGGAGGCTACCATATTATATTGATAAGCTAACAAGACCTTCAGACAACGAATTACTTCAACAAAAATATCAACTTGGTCATGACAAGTGCTTTTTCTTATAGGAAATACACTCCCAAATTCTATTTTATTAAAAACTTGTGAAACAGAGAAAACATTGCTTTTAATAGTTGAGGTACTTAATTTTCCTTATGTTTCTGTTGGCATTGTATGTTAAATGTAATCATAGATATTTTTTAATAGATCTGTAACTTTTATGTTGAATACCTTACTCCACCTGTATAAAGATCACCAGCTATGCATTCATCACATGCAATGGGTATATAGGTGTCTATGCCTATGGTTGCTTTCAGTGGGTCAGAAAAACAGTGCATTTCTATTTAATACATACAAGGCAACATATTTATACATATACATGTATTAACTTAAGGGCATTTTTAAACTTTAACATTTATAATTGTATGCAATTCAGTAATGAGTTAGTTATTAAATTGGATTATCTAAAACTTTTTCAATTGAAACCTAATAGTTAATGTATCCAATTGGCCATCTTAGGTTCTCTTTGCCAATTTTGGCAAAAAAAAAAAAAAAATTAACTAGAAAAAGAAGATGAAAAGAAAATTTGGATAAATGAAAAGACATCTTATTTTTGGCAGGAAACAGTATGCCAATTTTTCCAAAAATTAATGCATAATACAAATTTAATATTACATGAATGTTGGTAAGAAGTCAACAAAACACTAAAGTTCATCCAGAAAAGTTAATGTAAAAAAATCTAGGACTATTTAAAAAAAAAAAAAGCTATCATAAAATCACACGAAAAAAAATTTATTACAACAGGTCATAATTAACACTGGAACAGAAATAGTTAACCATGCAGAGAGTCCAGAAATACATTCAAGTACACACTGAGATATAGTAAATGACAAAGGTGATGACTCAAATCAGTAGAGAATGTATGTATTAATTGAGAAATGGTATTTGGACAACTGGCAGGCCATTTGGAGAAAAAAAATGGAACAATAGATGACTGCAGCATTTTCTACTCCAAAATAAATCCCCAGCAGATAATTATAAAAATCAAAATCATAAGAAATCTGGCCGAGTTAACAAGCTAATTAAAAAATAATAATAATTTGTGGTGATTTGAATACAGAAGGCCACCATAGAGACAAAACCCTAAAACTATAAAGAAAAAAGGTTGACCCATTTGGCCACACAAACATCAAAGACTTTTGTTTGGCTAGAAAGTATAAACCAAACTGAAGGGCAAACTAGAGGAAATATTTACAACAAACACCTAGTAAACATGTAAAAATTATTTAGAAATCAATGAAATGATTAAGCCAATAAATATAAAATAATTAAAGGACAGGAATATATATATATCACAAAAAATGGTTAATAAAACAAAAAAAATTACAAAAAATAGAAGTACACTCAAAGTCTAAACAAAAGAAATGCATCACAGTAATAATGTGATTTTTTTTTCACTTACGGTATCATAGTTCCTACTGTCAAGGATGTAAATAAACATGCATTCCATATTGTTGACAACAGTGCAATTTTAAAATTTTTTTGCAAATTGCAAACTACTGAAACTACCCTATAAACATGAAAATGTGCTTATCTTCATTAGAAATCATGGAAATGAAAATTAAAACAATGAGATACCATTATATGCAACAGCGAATGGCTAAAATTCCTAAAACATTTAACACCACCAACTAGTAAGATGTATACAACAACAGAAACTCTCATACTGTTGGTAGGTGAATAAATCAGTATAACCAGTTTGGAAAACTAGCATTATTTTCTCAATTTGAACTCATGCATAATTTACAACCCAGAAATTCAACTTCTAATTATACGCACAATCCAAAAACTTGCATATGTACAATGTGTTTATAACAGTATTATTTGTAATATCCCCAAACTGGAAACGCAAATGCTCATCTGCTGTAGAATAGATAAATTAATTAATTATATTCATAAAATGAACACTGTACAACAATGAAAATAACTCAAGTACTGATATATACAACTGCAATGAAGACTCTGTAAATACAGTATTAAGTAAAAGAAGCCAGATACCAGAGTTATTCGAGGTACATAAAGTATAAACACCACACAAAATATAACTTTAAAGTTAGAAGTCAGAATAGCGGGTACCTTTAGAAGATAGAAGGAAAAAAGTTAGGAGTGAGTAGGTAGCAATGGTCCAAAAGGTGCTTTTGGATTGGTGCCAGTTTTGTATTCATTGACCTGATATGGTTACTCACATGCTCATTAACGATCATTATTTGAGCTTTATGTTTTGTGCAAATGAACAGAATGTATATTATACCTTTCAATAAAGTTTAAATTTAGTAGACTAACCATCCATTGATTTATACCTGTTGGTACAATTCTGCCATTAAACACATAATTATTAAATTCCAAAGAAAATAGTATTTACTTCAAGACATGTAAGTTTTCTGCCTTATCCTCATCTTTTAATTAAAAATATGAAAGAAACCTTGATTAATATAAATAGACTAAATATTTTGATGGCTAATAGAAGCTTAATGGCTTTTCACAACTAGGTACCTTAGTGGGATTATCTTTATTCTCTGGGAGTTGTTCTGGGTATTAATCCCTGAAGAAAATTCCAGGCCTGAGGAGAATAAGATATTCTGTACAACTCATTTAACCAACTCAATGCTTATTAAAGTCTAATATATTCTGATCAAAATAAGAAATAAAACAGGTTTTGATCCCATGGCCTTAGTGGTCAACTTAGTATGAGATGAGCCCATATAAAGAACACTTTGCTTGTACTGCACTGCATGGTTGATGACCTTTGGAGTTTTACCTTTCCTTAAAATGAAATGTGGAATTTCAATTTGGAAAGACATAGGGTGACTTTCCTCACACAGGCAAATTACAGCATCAAGCATCACTGCTATTATGGAAAAGATGCAATATTGCTGCAAGAATATGGGCCTCTGAGCCAGAAAGAACTTGTTTCAAATACACTACTGATTTTGTAACAAGTTGACCTTTCTGAGCCTTCATAAGGACAGCTTAACAAAGGAAAATGAAGATTTTACAATCCTTATCCATTTATTGGAGTTACATAGACTGACTAGCTACCTGTAGGTGCTTAATAAACTTTAGTTACTTTCCTCCCTTTCAACTTTGTGCTATTGTTATTTGTCTAGTGTCCCACCTACCATATTGGTTGAAAAGTTTTTTGAAATTAGGGGTCACATCTTATTCTTTATACCCCATACAAAGGTTGGCATAATGCTATGTGCAGAACTGAAATTCTGTATTTGCTGAAGGAATTAAATTTTTCAACCACATATTGACTATAAGAAATGAAGATATGTGCCCATAATTCTGTAGAAGCTAAAAGAGCTCCTATTAGAATGCTCTGCTCACCTTTGTTCTAGAGCAAACTAAATATATGTTTAACAATTGTCATTAGGAACAGAAGTTTATCATACAGTTTCAACTCACTGAAGAGGTTTGTAATACAACATGTAAACTATAAAGACTGATTTATTGTTTTGCTTGTAGAATCAAGTTACTACTTTAGAATCATGTTGCTTTCTGCAGATACAAATGATGCCGAATTTTGGAATTTTGTATAAAATATACCTTCACCTGGAATAGTTTAGCTATTTGATACCAGGACATGCGAGGAACAAATTAATGCCGAGGTCCTTTAAGCCCTATGATGCTTTGACCTATTTGGTTTTCCCTTCTAGTTCACCTCTTACGAAAGCTTTGAAAACGTTAAACAGATAATTAAACAACTAGAGAAAAAACATTAAAGCTGTCCAACCATTCCTCTTATTCTAAAATTGTACATCATAATGAAGAGTACCAATGTTCTAGGTGACAAAGGTCATATATATGTAAGATAGGTAATAATCATACCATTATGTGTTAATAGCACACCATATCCCATCTTACTGTATTTGAACTTTCCGTGAAAACAATAGCCTGTGGTGAAACAGCTTGTCATGGGTACTAATGAAAAATTGCCTGAGATATCCTGATGGGATTCCTCCGGCACTCATTCTGCCTCTGAGGTCTGGGAATTCACAGAACACTAAAGTTAAGATTTTCCTCTGTCTCTTACATTCTGCCAAAAATCGTACACAAATTCAGAATACCTTAAGTGGAAAAAGTTAAAAGACTGCGGAGTAGAAAGCAGAGAATGCTTTTTAGAATACAACCATTCTGGATTAATTATTTTAGAGTACTGATAGCAAGAGGATGGCCTGATGAAGGGAGACAGTCATTTGTTTTTGACACCAAAGTTATGTGAAATTGACAAGCAAATATATGTTTACTTTGTTTCTCATTTGTAGAACACCTTTACTGGGGCAGATCCCTACAGAACAGAAATAGGTAAAATGTCTACCCTATGCAACTTTAATGTTCTCTAAAAATAACAGCTTAATAATAAAAATAATATAAACACTGGAGTTTTCTCTTTCCTACATGGTTAGTTTGGAAAAATAAAAGGAGAGAATGAGTAAGAAATACATAGACTCTGAAAGATAATAAAATAAGATTTGAATAATTACCCCATTTTGATTTTCAACTTTATAGTGTATATATCAGTCAATTTCTAGTACTTAAGGCAATTTCTAGCCTTAATTAGCAAAATCAAAATAATAAAAAATGGCAATTTCCTGCACTCTTAGGTTTTTTTTTTCCTGTTTGCAGCCTGTAGCAATAATGATATTTTGCAAATGCAGGACCTCATTTAAGACGCAAACTTCCCAGAAGTTAGCCAACTGTTATGTGCTCAAAGTGGCAGAAACAAGTACATCTTTTTTTCTGACATCTTGCCCTGTTAAAACTCTTTCTGGCACATGCATTGAATATGAATCAGTCACCCTATAAATAAATTTTTGGTCAATAATTTTTACTGTAAAATATTTTGCCCACCAGAATAAAGGAAAAACAAGGATTTACAAATTCGATCACTTGCACACTTCTATGTATACCTTGCATGGATAGGCTTTAAGACACAGCTGACCTCATATTTATATATATATATATATACCCACACATACATACATATATATATGTACATACATACATGTATTAGCTGGAAACAATTCATCCCTTTCCTTTCAAATCCAGTTGTATTACTAGAACGTTGAGCAAAGACCTCTGGGGAACAAGGGCAATTTTTGACATGGGTCTCAACAGATTAAACTATGCAGGGACAATATAGAATACATTGGAGCAATAACATTATCACATCATAGGCTGATTGAGAGGCATTTCCTTGCATTTCTGTCCTTTTACCATAAGCCAATAGTAGCCACAGGCATTTGACTGGAGAGCCTGGAGGATTGACAGGCCTGGCAGTCATTACACGCTGGATTGAATACTAGATTACTCCAAAGTGGCTGAGGGTCAGGGATCAGTGTGTTCCCTTTTGGCACTAAATGACTTTAATATCCTTACTGTATTAGTCAATTACTTTAAAGCTGCTGCTCTCTGAGCTCTCTCTGCCCCCCTGCAGTTTACTATGGACATTTGAATTGCTCCCATACTTAACCCCCACATCTGCTTTTAGCTGTCAAAAGAACAGTGCCATCAGTGGAGCTATTGACAATATGAAAAGAACTGAGATACTTACTGGAGGTGTCAAGTGGCTCTTTCTTTTGGCTGCTTAGTTTTAAAAAAAATTAAAAACTAAATAACTCAGCTATAAAGGTGGTTCTCAGAGAAAAGGAATTCAGCATCTTTTAATCTGTCAGCATGTGAAGTGACCAATAGGAAAAAAAATGGTGTTGTTTTTTATTACCACTTATTTCCATAAACTAGTCATCATCTGTATGGGTTTTTATTAGTTTTGTGAACACACACTTTTACTATAACTGTGAAAGAGTGTGTACCTGAGTGAAGGCCTGTATCAAAGCCTTTATTCCATTTCACAAGGGTTCCAGTGATACTGGAGAATTATACTGCACTTCTCAATTTATTGGTGCAACACAGTGAAGAATTTTATATCACAGCCACTGAACTTTAAAAGGTCTAGTGTGGCTTGGTGTTAAACCAACATGTCTAGATTAAATATGGAATGCTGATTTGAAATTTAAAACTACTTGAAAGTCATGCCTTAGTGTTTCAGAAAATGTGAGATGATTCCCACACAAGAGCGTATCTGTTGAGAGGCCCTGACTTGTGTGTTTGTGTGTGTGTGTGTGTGTGTGTGTGTGTGTGTGTGTGTGTGTGTGTGTGTACAGTCCGCTTGCTTCTGAGTGTCAGTGAGAGCATGTGTAAGTTCAACAGTGATATAAAAGGACATCACAGGAAATTGCTGAAAGAGTCTGAAGAGCTATTTCATATAGAAATAAAAAATGAGAAACTTAGAGAAAGGTTAACACACTGCTGTTAGCTTAGTTATACTGGAATCTTTGAAAACCAATGATTTCCTACTTACAGGGCCTCCTTTCAGTCTGATTTTTTTTTATCAAAAAGTATTCAACTATTTTGCTAAATTCTAATTATTGGTTTTGATTTTGTATACACTAATTATATAAAGATATAAGTAGTTTTTTGCAACAAAATTTAAACAAAAACTTCTCTTTTCTAAAATAATGATTAAATTGACAAACAGAATGACAGCTTTTTTCACTTGTTTCTAAAAATTTAAACCTATAAGCTGTGATTTCAGTGACATCCACCTCCCTTGCTTAGAAAAGTTCCTTCTCAGATATGAAAACACACCACAAAAACAATGTGAACAGAAATATGATACAGCCAACCTGAGTCAAAAATGGTAAAGAAATTGCAAATTTAGATTGTATCAAAATCACTAGAAATGTTAGAAATGACAGTTTTTGTAATCATAGTGGCATTTTTAAGGAGATTTAAAGAGGAAGTGGCATGAAATTATAAGATGTGGAAACTACTCTGATTATTTGCTAAACATAAAGATTTTTACTTAGTTATTGAAAATACCAACCTCATCCAAAAGATTTAAATATACATATAAATAACTTATATCAGCTTCCAAATTCTATAATTTCATCTCCAATTAAATTTTTTTTATTCATCTAGCTTTTATAAGTTTGGCTTTTATAAGTAAAAGTGGAATAAACTACATATACTTGGGACTTTAAAACATGATATGACTTCCACCTACATAGGAAAGCAGACATACCAGAAAAACAACAATATGTATTTCATTTCAGTGGATATCCATTAAAAATATGAAAAGTACAATTCGAGGGGCGGAGCCAGGATGGCGGCGTGAGTAGAGCAGTGGAAATCTCCTCCCAAAAACACATAGAGCTATGAAAATATAACAAAGAAAAATCTTCCTAAAATAGAGACCACAGGACACAGGACAACATCCAGACCACATCCACACCTGCAAGAACCCAGTGCCTTGCAAAGGGGGTAAGATACAAGCCCCGGCCCGGCAGGACCCGAGCGCCCCTCCGCCCGGCTCCCGGTGGGTGGAAAGAAACCGGAGCGGTTTTTTTTTTTGGCGAGCGCTTTTTGGAAGCCTTAAAGGGACGGCCCCCGTTGCTAGGGAGGCAGGGTGGCGGGACCGGTGAGCAGGTGCCTGGGACCGGCGCCTGAGGACAAAGAATATCCCGCGTTTCTCCCTGCGGGCCCGGCGGGCGGGTGCCTGAGACCGGTGCCTGAGGACAGAGGAAATCGCGCGTTTTTCCCCTTTTTTTTTCTCTTTTTGGCGAGCGCTTTTTGGAAGCCTTAAAGGGACAGGGACCCCAGTGCTAGGGAGGCAGGGTGGCGGGACTGGTGAGCGGGTGCCTGGGACCGGCGCCTGAGGACAAAGAATATCCCACGTTTTTTCCTGCGGGAACGGTGGGCGGGTGCCTGAGACCGGCACTTGAGGACAGAGGAAATCGCGCGTTTTTCCCCTTTTTTTTTTCTCTTTCCTGCGAGTGCTTTTTGGAAGCCTAAAAGGGACAGGGACCCCGGTGCTAGGGAGGCAGGGCGGCGGGACTGGTGAGCGGGTGCCTGGGACTAGTGCCTGAGGACAAAGAATATCGAGCGTTCCTTCCCTGCGGGACCGGTGGGTGGGTGCTTTTTGGAAGCCTTGAAAGGACAGGGACCCTGGTGCTAGGGAGACAGGGCAGCAGGACCAGTGAGCGGGTGCCTGGGACCGGCACCTGAGGACAAAAAAAAAAGAAAAAAAAATCGCTTGTTTTTTCCTTTTTTTTTTCTTTCTTTCTTTCTGTTCCCTCTCTCATTGTTGCTGTTGTTGTTTTGGTTTGGAGAGTGCTTTTTGGAAGTCTTAAAGGGGCAGGACAGGTCACTTAGACCAGAGGCAGGGAATCTGGGGATCTCTGGGCACTCTAACCCCCTGGGCAGCAGGGAGCACAGAGACCCCTAACGGAGATAAATAGCCTCCTGGCCGCTCCCCCTCCAACGGGGCTCCACCATTTTGGAGGAACAGCCCCAGCCAGGCCAAGCCCACAGCAACAGCGGAGATAAACCCCAAAGCAACTGGGCAGGAAGCAGAAGCCCTGTCTGCGCACAGCTGCCCAGCACAAGCAACTAGAGGTCGCTATTCTCCCAGGAAAAGGCTACAAACCAACAAGAAGGGAAGCTCTTCCAGCGGTCACTTGTACTAGCTCTGCAAACTATATCTATCACCATGAAAAGGCAAAACAACAGGCAGACAAAGATCACAGAGACAACACCTGAGAAGGAGACAGACCTAACTAGTTCTCCTGAAAAAGAATTCAAAATAAAAATCATGAACATGCTGACAGAGATGCAGAGAAAAATGCAAGAGCAGTGGGATGAGATGCAGAGAAAAATGCAAGAGCAGTGGGATGAAGTCCGGAAGGAGATCACAGATGTCAGGAAAGAGATCACAGAAGTGAAACAATCCCTGGAAGGATTTATAAGCAGAATGGATAAGATGCAAGAGGCCATTGAAGGAATAGAAGCCAGAGAACAGGAACGTATAGAAGCTGACATAGAGAGAGATAAAAGGATCTCCAGGAATGAAACAACACTAAGAGAAATATGTGACCAATACAAAAGGAATAACATTCGTATTATAGGGATACCAGAAGAGGAAGAAAGAGGAAAAGGGATAGAAACTGTCTTTGAAGAAATAATTGCTGAAAACTTCCCCAAACTGGGGGAGGAAATAATCAAACAGACCATGGAATTATACAGAACCCCCAACAGAAAGGATCCAAGGAGGACAACACCAAGACACATAGTAATTAAAATGGCAAGGATCAAGGACAAGGAAAGAGTTTTAAAGGCAGCTAGAGAGAAAAAGGTCACCTATAAAGGAAAACCAATCAGGCTAACATCAGACTTCTCAACAGAAAACCTACAGGCCAGAAGAGAATGGCATGATATACTTAATGCAATGAAACAGAAGGGCCTTGAACCAAGGATACTGTATCCAGCACGACTATCATTTAAATATGATGGTGGGATTAAACAATTCCCAGACAAGCAAAAGCTGAGGGAATTTGCCTCCCACAAACCACCTCTACAGGGCATCCTACAGGGACTGCTCTAGATGGGAGCACCCCTAAAAAGAGCACAGAACAAAACACACAACATATGAAGAATGGAGGAGGAGGAATAAGAAGGGAGAGAAGAAAAGAATCTCCAGACAGTGTATAGAACAGCTCAATAAGCGAGCTAAGTTAGGCAGTAAGATACTAAAGAGGCTAACCTTGAACCTTTGGTAACCACGAATCTACAGCCTGCAATGGCAATAAGTACATATCTCTCAATAGTCACCCTAAATGTAAATGGACTTAATGCACCAATCAAAAGACACAGAGTAATAGAATGGATAAAAAAGCAAGACTCATCTATATGCTGCTTACAAGAAACTCACCTTAAACCCAAAGATAAGCATAGACTAAAACTCAAGGGATGGAAAAACATATTTCAGGCAAACAACAGTGAGAAGAAAGCAGGGGTTGCAGTACTAATATCAGACAAAATAGACTTCAAAACAAAGAAAGTAACAAGAGATAAAGAAGGCCACTACATAATGATAAAGGGCTCAGTCCAACAAGAGGATATAACCATTCTAAATATATATGCACCCAATACAGGAGCACCAGCATATGTGAAGCAAATACTAACAGAACTAAAGAGGGAAATAGACTGCAATGCATTCATTGTAGGAGACTTCAACACACCACTCACCCCAAAGGATAGATCCACCGGGCAGAAAATAAGTAAAGACACACAGGCACTGAACAACACACTAGAACAGATGGACCTAATAGACATCTATAGAACTCTACATCCAAAAGCAACAGGATATACATTCTTCTCAAGTGCACATGGAACATTCTCCAGAATAGACCACATACTAGCTCACAAAAAGAGCCTCAGTAAATTCCAAAATATTGAAATTCTACCAACCAATTTTTCAGACCACAAAGGTATAAAACTAGAAATAAATTCTACAAAGAAAACAAAAAGGCTCACAAACACATGGCGGCTTAACAACATGCTACTAAATAATCAATGGATCAATGAACAAATCAAAATAGAGATCAAGGAATATATAGAAACAAATGACAACAACAACACTAAGCCCCAACTTCTGTGGGATGCAGCGAAAGCAGTCTTAAGAGGAAAGTATATAGCAATCCAGGCACACTTGAAGAAGGAAGAACAATCCCAAATGAATAGTCTAACATCACAATTATTAAAACTGGAAAAAGAAGAACAAATGAGGCCTAAAGTCAGCAGAAGGAGGGACATAATAAAGATCAGAGAAGAAATAAACAAAATTGAGAAGAATAAAACAATAGCAAAAATCAACGAAACCAAGAGCTGGTTCTTTGAGAAAATAAACAAAATAGATAAGCCTCTCGCCCAACTTATTAAGAGAAAAAGAGAGTCAACACTAATCAACATAATCAGAAATGAGAATGGAAAAATCACGACAGACTCCACAGAAATACAAAGAATTATTAAAGACTACTATGAAAACCTATATGCCAACAAGCTGGAAAACCTAGAAGAAATGGACAACTTCCTAGAAAAATACAACCTCCCAAGACTGACCAAGGAAGAAACACAAAAGTTAAACAAACCAATTACAAGCAAAGAAATTGAAACAGTAATCAAAAAACTACCCAAGAACAAAACCCCGGGGCCGGACGGATTTACCTCGGAATTTTATCAGACACACAGAGAAGACATAATACCCATTCTCCTTAAAGTGTTCCACAAAATAGAAGAAGAGGGAATACTCCCAAACTCATTCTATGAGGCCAACATCACCCTAATACCAAAACCAGGAAAAGACCCCACCAAAAAAGAAAATTACAGACCAATATCCCTGATGAATGTAGATGCAAAAATACTCAACAAAATATTAGCAAACAGAATTCAACAGTATATCAAAAGGATCATACACCATGACCAAGTGGGGTTCATCCCAGGGATGCAAGGATGGTACAACATTCGAAAATCCATCAACATCATCCACCACATCAACAAAAAGAAAGACAAAAACCACATGATCATCTCCATAGATGCTGAAAAAGCATTTGACAAAATTCAACATCCATTCATGATAAAAACTCTCAGCAAAATGGGAATAGAGGGCAAGTACCTCAACATAATAAAGGCCATATATGATAAACCCACAGCCAGCATTATACTGAACAGCGAGAAGCTGAAAGCATTTCCTCTGAGATCGGGAACTAGATAGGGATGCCCACTTTCCCCATTGTTATTTAACATAGTACTGGAGGTTCTAGCCACAGCAATCAGACAAAACAAAGAAATACAAGGAATCCAGATTGGTAAAGAAGAAGTTAAACTGTCACTATTTGCAGATGATATGATACTGTACATAAAAAACCCTAAAGACTCCACTCCAAAACTACTAGAACTGATATCGGAATACAGCAAAGTTGCAGGATGCAAAATTAACACACAGAAATCTGTAGCTTTCCTATACACTAACAACGAATCAATAGAAAGAGAAATCAGGAAAACAATTCCATTCACCATTGCATCAAAAAGAATAAAATACCTAGGAATAAACCTAACCAAAGAAGTGAAAGACTTATACTCTGAAAACTACAAGTCACTCTTAAGAGAAATTAAAGGGGACACTAATAAATGGAAACTCATCCCATGCTCATGGCTAGGAAGAATTAATATCGTCAAAATGGCCATCCTGCCCAAAGCAATATACAGATTTGATGCAATCCCTCTCAAATTACCAGCAACATTCTTCAATGAATTGGAACAAATAATTCAAAAATTCATATGGAAACACCAAAGACCCCGAATAGCCAAAGCAATCCTGAAAAAGAAGAATAAAGTAGGGGGGATCTCACTCCCCAACTTCAAGCTCTACTACAAAGCCATAGTAATCAAGACAATTTGGTACTGGCACAAGAACAGAGCCACAGACCAGTGGAACAGATTAGAGACCCCAGAAATTAACCCAAACATATATGGTCAATTAATATTTGATAAAGGAGCCATGGACATACAATGGCAAAATGACAGTCTCTTCAACAGATGGTGCTGGCAAAACTGGACAGCTACATGTAGGAGAATGAAACTGGACCATTGTCTAACCCCATATACAAAGATAAACTCAAAATGGATCAAAGACCTGAATGTAAGTCATGAAACCATTAAACTCTTGGAAAAAAACATAGGCAAAAACCTCTTAGACATAAACATGAGTGACCTCTTCTTGAACATATCTCCCCGGGCAAGGAAAACAACAGCAAAAATGAGCAAGTGGGACTACATTAAGCTGAAAAGCTTCTGTACAGCGAAAGACACCATCAATAGAACAAAAAGGAACCCTACAGTATGGGAGAATATATTTGAAAATGACAGATCCGATAAAGGCTTGACGTCCAGAATATATAAAGAGCTCACACGCCTCAACAAACAAAAAACAAATAACCCAATTAAAAAATGGGCAGAGGAACTGAACAGACAGTTCTCCAAAAAAGAAATACAGATGGCCAAGAGACACATGAAAAGATGCTCCACATCGCTAATTATCAGAGAAATGCAAATTAAAACTACAATGAGGTATCACCTCACACCAGTAAGGATAGCTGCCATCCAAAAGACAAACAACAACAAATGTTGGCGAGGCTGTGGAGAAAGGGGAACCCTCCTACACTGCTGGTGGGAATGTAAATTAGTTCAACCATTGTGGAAAGCAGTATGGAGGTGCATCAGAATGCTCAAAACAGACCTACCATTTGACCCAGGAATTCCACTCCTAGGAATTTACCCTAAGAACGCAGCAATCAAGTTTGAGAAAGACAGATGCACTCCTATGTTTATCGCAGCACTATTTACAATAGCCAAGAATTGGAAGCAACCTAAATGTCCATCGGTAGATGAATGGATAAAGAAGATGTGGTACATATACACAATGGAATACTACTCAGCCATAAGAAGTGGAAAAATCCAACCATTTGCAGCAACATGGATGGAGCTGGAGAGTATTATGCTCAGTGAAATAAGCCAAGCGGAGAAAGAGAAATACCAAATGATTTCACTCATCTGAGGAGTATAGGAACAAAGGAAAAACTGAAGGAACAAAACAGCAGCAGAATTACAGAACCCAAAAATGGACTAACAGGTACCAAAGGGAAAGGAACTGGGGAGGATGGGTGGGCAGGGAGGGATGGGGGAGGGGAGAAGAAGGGGGGTATTAAGATTAGCATACATGGGGGGAGGGAGAAAGGGGAGGGTGGGCTGCACAACACAGAGAGGACAAGTAGTGACTCTACAACATTTTGCTAAGCTGATGGACAGTAACCGTAATGTGGTTGTTAGGGGGGACCTGATATAGGGGAGAGCATAGTAAACATAGTATTCTTCATGTAAGTGTAGATTAAAAATTAAAAAAAAAAAAAAAAAAAAAGAAAGAAAGAAAGAAAAGGGGGATTACTCCTTAACAGGATAAAACTATTGGTAAATCAAAGATCAATGCATGCTTTAAATATCCTTAATGTTGATCACTTAAAGGGTGTCAGATTATCAGCTATGGAGGTACTCTTTTCTGATAATATTCCTTTCTCTTAATTAAAAAAAAAAAAAAAAAGCAGTTACTGTGTGCTGACCTCCAATGAGTTCTGCACAGTGGTATAGAGGGCATGTCAAAGTGTGGGCAAAGGGTCTGTTTGTTTCTATGCAGAAGATCAAGGCCTAGCTTGGATACCCAGAAAATGAACTAAGATACGATATGAGGAGGAGCTTCCGGCATCAGCACTCTCTGGAGGACTTGTGCTGGGGGATGATCATCAAAAAGCCTCTACAGGGATCCGGACGATGCTGCAGTTGTGGCTGCATCCAGCCCACCATCTCCTGGACTTGCCATAGGAATGAGGAGGGAGATGTCTAGGCTGGCATGTGCATACAGTGAGACAACGAATTTGACCGGATCTGTACTGTTGGAACTCAACCAGGAGTTGGGAGGGGTGCAAGTTGTAGCACTCCAAAATCTCATGACTATAGACTATCTATGGTTAAAAGAACATATGGGATGTGAACAGATCCCAGAAATGGGCTGCTTTAATTTGTCTGATGGTTCAAGTACAGTTGGACAATATCCATCATATCATAGATAAATTTTCACAAATGCCTAGGGTGCCTAAATGGTTTTCTTGGCTTCACTGGAGATGGATGGTAATTATAGATTTGCTTTGTTTATGTCACCGTATTCCTATTATGTTAATATGTGTGTGCAAATTAGTTAGTAGTTTAAAACCTATACATACTTAAGGTACTATACAAGAAGATATGTCAAAGAAATAATCAATCCTCCCATGTTTCCTTCATATGCTACATCTATAGCTTTTCTTCTTCCTTCCTAATTACAACCCTTAAATAGAATTCGTGCCTCATATCGAATTTACCGAGTATCATAATTCCTCCAGGTGGTAAAGATACCTCGAGACAAGTGCTGGGCATAGAAGCCACAAGGCATAAATCTGCAAAGAAGTAAAAAAGCTAACCTTTGCAAACAATATGGCTTCTCTCTCACTTACCAACTTTACATTTCCCTGTATGGCCCCGGAAGATGACTGGTTAGCCAGAGACGGGTAAGATTCCTCAAGGGAGGAACAACCTAAGACAGGCACAGTCGCAGGGGGGCCATCAGGTGAGAATTTGGGGATCAACAGAGGTGAGGCTCAGAACCTCACCCCCCCTGCTTTGAGAGAAATCTTCTGCATCCGTGGATGTCTTGCTGCCCTTGTCTAGCCTGGATTAATACTTAGTCCATAGGCACACACCTGATCATCTGATCATCTACATTGGCCTTCTTACAGCACTAAACTATGTTTTCTACCTTTATCTTGCATCTACCTACCACTTCAGCATTTTATTAAAAATAAAAATAATAACAATAGGAGAAATGTGGGATCAACATATAAATCAAGTACAAAAATCAAACGAATATTCATATTTGACCTGATTGTTTATAGGTCATATTGCATGATCAAAACCGAAAATTTCTGTGATGAATGCCCTTGTACTGTTCACCATGTAAGAATTTATTCACTATGTAAGAATTCGTTCACCATGTAAGAACTTGTTCGTTATGCTTCAGAAGATTGGAGACTGACGAGAATTAGGCTTGAGATGGATTAATGATTGTACATTGAGTGTTGACCCCCCTATACTGAATTTTATTGTTGTTAACAACCATTTGATCAATAAATATGAGAGATGCCCTCTAAAAAAAAAAAAAAAAAAAAATCTGTACAATTCACCCTCAACTTCAGAATAAAACTGATGTTCTATACTTGTCATACAAAAAAAAAAAATATGAAAAGTAGAGCCTTGGGAAATGAACTTTATGATTTTGCTCACTTAAAATTTAGTCAGCAAAGGACCTTTAAAAACTTAATACCTCTTGGCAATCATGCATCATTAGCACTTTCCATTCATTTATATTTTGTTGTGTTTTGGGAATTGAGTATTCTGAGGAAGAAAGGTAGCCTGACAAGAAAGTGATTGAGTCAGCCCCCTTGATACTTGGGATGACAGAAGGTGAAGAACTGGAGCTGCAACTGACAACTTCTTTAATATGAATCACTTTTATTTACAATTCATAATTCAACAATAACTCTATGGGTAGCACATAAACAGAAGCATTTGATGGTTTGTTTGGAATCCTGATCATTAGTGTTTTGATAGGTATGTGTTTCCATTAGGAAGTGTTCTCAACCAATTCATTTGGAAAAGTCTGTGCTTGCCTACGTCTCTTCATATTTCTAACAGATAACTTCCTCTTGCAGTTTACTTATCATATTTTATTTTTGTAAGAAACATTTAGTTTCCATTATCAAACATTACCTTCCTCTCCCACATTCTGTCATGATCTTCGAGTGGATGCATTTAAAGTCTGTTTTCACTAAAATATGTTACAAAGTAATCTGAGTATTTTTTGTTAACACCATACACTAGTTATCTTTTAAACATAAGAATGACCATTAATGCAAAATCTGCAAAGCAACTTGTCTATGCAATACAAAAACCTGCAACAATCTGGTAGTGTGCAACATCTAATGTTCATTTCCACAGACTTCATTACTGCTTCCCTAATGTGACCAGAAGGATTTAAATGACCAGTGGGGGTGGATACTCCCTTCTTTCTGACCTAGTGAGTAATGAGGTAGACAACTCCCTAACCCATTAAGCCATCAGCTTGGAGTGGGAGGGCAGCTTTCACAGCATAGAAAAGGTATATATCGCTTGTGACAGTGAAAAATATGTAGAATTACAATCGATGTATTTTAAAATCTTTAGGCAGTAATTAGAAAATTATCTAACTACCAGCATCTTTAAGTTTCCTCTATGTTGTATTATCTCAAGAGTACTCTTATGTGTAATATATCATTCAACAGTTTCTCATTTTAGAAAAAATACTGTTACAATTTCTGAAACAGAGAATATAGTCACTAGAGGGTATATTGGTTTTAAAGACAAACTCCCTATAGCATGACAGAAGTTTAAAGTAGTGTAAATAATGGTGAGAAAGCTTTTTGAAAATGGGATCTTTAAACAACTGTATATGAATTCTCCCTGATTTTCTTATGAAAATGTATGTGCATGCATGCATGTGTGTGTATTTGTGTGTGTGTGTGTGTGTGTGCATGTGTTTAGTAGTTCTGGTATTGACAGTTGTTTACGGAAGTACCATTAGATCATTTAAAACATCTATTCCCTTTGAATTTCTTCATACATCAACAATAAAACAACTACAGGATCTGTTTGTCATGTATCATACCTCAGTATGTAAACAATTTGGTGACTGGCTTTGCATGAGAGTAGGGCTCATAATTTTTAGTCTGAAAATGGCATATACAAATAAAGGAACTAAAGCATGGAAAGTAACATATTTTGGTCTTGTGACTAATGGTAACCTGGTGCTATTGAGTTACTGAACTGTGTCTGAGAACTAATGAGAAAATTTTCCCAGGGGAATCTTTATCCAGTGCACTTGGAGAGCACCTCAGGGACCTATTCCGAGTCTGTCACCTTCCCCATCTCATTGACACTCCACTTCTTTACCACCATTACACCGTGCAACCATTTCACTTCACACCTCACGATTAGAATATTAAAGGGAGAGAATACTATTCAACTTGTTCCAGATAGCAGAGTTGTTTTTGACACTTAGAATAGAAATTGTCACCAGAATATCACAAAGACATGGGAGTCTCCACTGAGTAGAATATTCTAAAGCTTAAAGCTATTTTATTTTACAGCTAATGAAAACTTTCAAGAAATCTCTTAATGGCATATAATTCATTTACTCAGAGTTACTTAAGGGCTGCATAATTTTAACCAGAAAGAATAATTATACTTTTAAAGTTCTGCCGTAGAAATTTACCTTGGGTTATTATTATATTGATCTATTGTTGGTTATTGTTCTGTTTGATCTTACTTACACCTGGATAAAGGGTATTTTCCCAGACAGAGAGTGGAATTTTTTAAGATTAACACTACTACCACAGAGGTCTTACTGTAGTGTATAAGGACAGTGTTATGTTATTACTTCTAAAACTAAGAGTGACATATTTAACAGGAAATTCCTACTTTCTAACACAAAGGGACAAAAAAGGAGGAAAGATAACAACATTTAAGAGTATATTCCTCTATTATAATGCTACATATATATATTTGTTTTAGCAACAAATTAATTACACAATTCTCTTCTGAAAGCCAAGACCCATTTTTTTCATTGGAGACAAAATCCTCAGCACTAAAATGACAAAAATTGTGTTGAGTTGTTATTTTATTCTTTCAAAAAGCATGATGACTGCCTCTGCCTCTGTGGTTAGGCTTTACTATAGCCCTGTAGCAGAGTAAGCATTATCATTATTATCATTGCTGAAGTCAGGCTATCAAATTAAGACCATCACGCTTTCATACAAAAAACTCACAGTTTGGATTTCGAAGACCTTAGCAATATCTGTGTATTTTGCAAAATGTACTTTGCATAGTAAATAAAATTCCCTAATTATTATTACTGCTACATTAATTTTTGCCCAAATCAAACAAGTGGTCAAATTCTTATGTTCACATGGCCAAATGCACACAAATATTATTGGAGATAAAATGCTACAGAATAATAAACTTCCAGAACCATTCTCCTCCTATAACAAAGTATCCTTTTTCTGCAGTTAAACATGTTTCGTTATTAGAACTTGTTTGGGCCAAAAAAGTATGTAGTTCTTGTTTGTTCACTCAGGTTTCACTACGAATGTGCATGCTGTAATTTTTTTTTTTATTTCTATTCCTGATATTGGTATTTCCCTTTAAGAACCTTATTGCAGAGCACAGAGGATTAAAGCAAATTCTAAAGTTCCCTGGTTTCCCTCAGGACATACTCCCAAAAATTGACAAAAGTAGGACTGAAAACATTTCAAGTACGATGGGAAGTTTAAATACTTAGAATCCATTTGTGCTGGTGGGCATTTTGGATAGAATTATCTATGGACAACTATCCATCTTCAGAGAAGACTTACAAAAAATTCATGTAAGTTTATCAGTCCAATATAGTAAGTCCTGGGAAAAGGAAAAAAGATGAATTGGAGTCTCCATCCTGGTATCATTAATGTTTTCAGTGTTCATTGAGCACCAATGTTTTTGCTATCTCTGATCCATTTTGAATCAGACACTGGGGTAAGAGCTGATCTTATCCCTCTGTCTCATGGATCTTTCCTTCCATTGCAAAAGACATAAGAACTGAATTACAGCTCTTTTCCTCTGCTGTGAATTTTTTTTTAAATTATTCTTTTGACATATAATGTAGGTCTGTTATTATGTCTGTTAATTTGATGTGATAGAATCCATAGAAAGAGGACCAGAAAGTTCTGTTATGGTATACTGGTTATATTACTCAAGTATTAAAGTGATATTTGCTTGGCAAATTGACTTTAGAATGCTTTTCCACATGGGTATCTTTGAGCTTAAGTAGATGAACCTTGTGACTCTTGAGTGGTAATGATTCAAAATATAATTCACATGAGGGAGTTAAACACACACATAATAACCCTGTATGAGCCATCCATTACAAAGGTTTCCTTCATTTTCTATGCGAGAGTCACAAAATAACTTCAAACTTTGTCCAGGAATGAAATCAAAAGTCCACCTCACATACATGAAAAGGACATCTCTGTGGATTTAAATGAAGACCTGATTATTCAAGAGCAGCTTATTTGGCTCATGGCTAAGTCAAAGTTTGCTCTTTCTGGGCATGTTTGACTATAGGGAACTCGCCCTCGTTTCATCCCTTAGCCTGTTCTGAAGGATTTGAAAAACACACAACCTGATTTTATTCAATGTGGTTTTGAATGGGCTTTTATTTGACTCATCCTCTTTAGAAGTGGGGAAAAAAATAAGAAAGCTTTTGCATGTGCAGGGATTTGGGGATTTATTCTCTTTCTTCTTTTTCCATTTCTTTTTCCCCTTAACACAACTTCTGGTCTTTAGGTATTTGTAAGGTCTCTGCTTCATTCTTTCAAACCAGTCCCTGATATGGGTGGGGAGATGGGGGAATACAGAAAACAGGGAATGGATTCCTATCCATTAGACAACTTAAAAACCTCAGAGACTGCAGGTCACCATCCTTGGCAGAACACTTCAGGTCAGAGTGTCTCAACACAGCATAGGCCAACATAGAATGGCAGTGTTCAAAGGGGATGGGTCCTTTTTGATGCCAGTCATTGAGGTACACATTGAGGTTCTTATCCTGGAACACTGCTCTATCTTGCACACACTCTTAAAGCCTACTTTTTCCTTTCTAACTTGCCGCACCTGAACCTCCTCTAGTCCATTTGCTAGACATTTTTAATTTTGGTAATTAAACTAGTCACACAAAATGAGACTTTTCAGGGCAAAAAACAAATAAAAAAAAAAGATGCACTCATCTCATCCAAGATCCAGACCCAGTCAGATAAGGGAACGGAATGAGAGTAAATCCAGTGGCAACGGAGCTTGGTAGAATCAATTAGGAACAGCAAAATGTTTTTTATAAAAGATAAAATGTATCTGCCAGTAGAAAATGTATGTGAAAATTCTGAAAACACTTTTGACTCAAGATTGAAATCATGCAAAAAAAGAGCCAATTTGAACTTCACTTATCTTATTATAAAAGGGAAGGCCATGCTTTCTCCATTGCTCAAGTTTTATACATTAGCACATTTCCTATTTTCAGTGTCAACCTAGCTAACACTTTGAATCAGAGTCAATTTATTTCAGCAAATATTAAAAACTGATACCTGGTTTATATTTCTGTTGTTCTGATAATCCATGGCCGAACTGATTTCCCCACACTATACTCCTTTAACTATAATGTCATTTGAGAACACAGGGGTTTTATTTTCTCATGATCTTATACAACTGAAGAAAAAATTTCTTTGAGGTATTTTTGGAGTGATTTCATTTTGGCTATGTCTATACAGTGTCTAAATAAACAGTGAAAAGTTGAAAAGTTCAGTCAACTCCCCTTGTTATTGGCTTTCTAGGCACCAAATAAGAGTTCATCTCAAAATTATATAATTGTTCAAAGTAACCTGTCAATTCAGTCCAATTAGTCAAAACCTTAGTGCATATTGTTAAAGTTTTGCTACTCAAAGACTATAGCAAGTTTACACATAGTTAGAGACCCTGTATGAAATGAAAGTTGTATATGACATAGGCCGCAATCTAATGTTTTTCCCTCTAGGAGTTTTCTCTACAAAATCTTAATACAAAATATAAAAGTGAAGAGTAACTGGATTCTTCTCCATTAATCTTTCATGGAAGTCTAAATTTGGGGCTCTTTCTCCCCTGCAAATTACCAAATATCTAGGAACTAACTGTTGAAAAATGTGGATAAAAGAAATAAAATCTCTGCTTTCAAATAACTTTACATTACTGGAGGGCTATCGCCTCCAACTGACTTAATGGCAAAAACTATGTCAAAGGAAATTAATTCAAACAGAGATACATACAATATTTTGAGAAAAGTATAAGGAGAATGAGGAAAGAGTTTATAGAAGAATGAGCACTAGAGCCCAAATTTAAGGGAAGGGATTTAAATTTAGAGGAATTTAGAGGGTATTTAAACAAAAGAACAAAATCAGTAAAACAGTTACTTACATAAGCAAGTAAGTCAATTTGTGTCCTAGTGTAGATTATGTGGTAGGACACAATGGCTGTTTCACAGCTTCAAAGGGGACCATGCATAAAATGATATCTGAAATTATTTACCATAGTCTCTGAAGGAAGATATTTATCTTTTGTTTTCAAGAAAAATTCCAAGTTTAAAATTAGCAGTGAGTGACTAGACAATTTAATTTCAATCAGGTATACTGAAGTATTTGTATGTTATATAAATCACTGACTCGGAAGTCAAACTTACCTAACTCACATTTTGGTGAAAAAAATTTTTTAAATACAATAGTCACAGAAAAGTATGTGTTAAAACCTAAGTGCTTTTTATCTAAAGAGAAGGGAAAAAAATAGTTTTCACTAAATATAAGTATAGATGCATTACCCATTATTGTTCTTGACAGTAAAGATCAGAACATGGATTTTCCACGGCTAAGGACTTTTAAGGAGGAGTCATTATGGGTTCTCAGGTACTATTTCCAAAGAGTTTTCCAATTCTCTGTGGCTCTGCTGGTGTTTGGGGACCATTTTGCTGCACACACTGAAACCACACTTCAGCAATGCAAAGGCACTGTGCTTCTTGGATTCAGTCCACCTTCTGGGATTCAGCAAGAAGAACCAAGGCAATTAATTTCTAAAACTGAACATTAGCTCAATAGTGAAGCCTTTGTTCATATGATTCTGGGCATGTAGTCATAGATGGAAATGAAACTGAATCTTTCTCAAAAAGTCCATCAAGGCACTTCTCTAAAATCTTTGTGTATTGGTTTGTCGAGAAGTTTCCAACCACCAGGATCATACTACATACACTCTGCTAAACTTTTTTGAAGGTCATAGGATTTTGAAGTTCATCCAGCTCATAGGATTCAATGCTAAATTAATACTGAAGACCTTCAAATATTATAGTTTTCCTTAGGTTTCAAGTTGGCATTTTTGGCATTTTCAATGAATCAAAGGGCTCTGATGATGGGCTTCCAAATACACTCTAGAAACAACACACTCTCCTGAAAGAAGACATAAACTGTCTATCTGATTTGCTAATACAGTTGCATGATAAGACTGGAAGACTGCTATACCAGGCATACAGGGTGGAAAATACTCCTGGAGAATACTAGAAATTTATATGTGCTGGTTCCCACTTTCCCATTTTCATTTTTGGTTTGTTTGTTTTGCATATGTAGTTTTTTGGCAAAGACTAAATTGGGAGCCTAGGTATTCACATATAACAAAGCTGTACACCTTTATCATACATACTCAAAAATTAACTCAAAATATATCATAGACCTATGTGTAAGCATTAAAACTCTCAAGTTGTCAGAAGAAAATTTAGGAGTAAATCATTATTATCTTGGATTTGACAATGTTTCCTCAGATATGACACCAAAAGCACAGGTGACAAAAATAGATTACATAAAAATTAAACTTTTGTGCTTCAGAAAACACCATCAAGAAAATAAAAGGACAACTCTCATAATGGGAGAACATATTTATATCCAGAACACATAAAGAACTCTTACAGGTCAACAATAAAAAGGCAACCCAAATAAAAAATGTGCACAGGATTTGAACAGACATATCTCTGAAGAAGATACACAAATGTCCAGTAAGTAAAGATTTTGATATTATTAGTCATTAGGAAAATGAAAAATCAAAACCATACTGACATATCACTTTATATCCCTGGGATAACTAAAATTAAGAATAGAGACATTAACATATTTTGGCAAAGAATTAGAGTAATTGGCACTCCTACATTGCTGGTGGAATTATCAAACGTGCAACCTCTTTGGAAAACATTTCAGCAGTTCCTCAAAGTATTAAGCATGCAACTACTATATAACTCAGCAATTCCACTCATGGATATATACCCAAGATAACTGAACAGATGTCCACGAAAAACTGGTGCATAGCAGCAAGAAAAATACTCCAAAAAATGGAAACAGGGCAAATGTCCATCAACTGGCTAACAGAAAATGTAGAAATCTACAAAGTGAAATATTATTTGGCTACAAATAGGAATGAAGCTCTGGTCATGTTGTAATATGGATGAACCTTGAAGACATGCTAAATGAAAGAAGCCGATTAAAAGACCACAATGAATGATTCCATCTACATGAAATGTCCAGAAACAGCAAAGCTGAAGAGACATAAAGTAAATTGGTGGTTCCAAGGGGGAGAAGGAAATGGAAAACAATAATACAATTTTTCTTTTTGGGTTGATGAAAATTTCTAAAATTAGATAGTGGTAATTTTTGTATAACTTTGTGAATATACTAAAAACTGTATTGTATACAATACAGGAATTTTATGATATGTGAATCATCTCAATCAAGCTACTACTTTAAAAAGAAAATTAACAAACTTTTCATTAACTATCAGAAATTTGGCATTCAATCAACTTTTTATTGAGTGGGAGGAGATATTACATGATCAATTTAGCTTTCACTGATTAAAAGTGAGATTAATTTTATGTATGTGATACATTTGTATTTATTTAAACCATCTGATTAGTGATTTCATTTCTTTTAATATTGCTTACTTTATTATAATTAATGTGTAAGAATTACCTTTATTATAACATCAGTCATTGATCAACTATACTGAATATATTTGGCTTACCTTTTTGATTCTAGTATTGATTTATACACAAACTTCAAAATTCTATATATTGCAATTCATTCATTTCTCTCTCCAAAATAAAAAAAATCATTTTTTACCATATAAGATAACATTTTCACATGATCCAGGGTTAAAATGTGACATCTTTGAGAGGTTTACCAGATTATCCTATTAACTATATTACAGATTTGCACATTTTGATTTTCTTCAAAGAATATTACATGGGAGTGATTTGCTAATTTTGCTATTTTCATATTTTAATTATAGCTTTTATATTTTTCTGCTTTCTTCAACTCTGGTTATTTTAATTTGTCCAACTGTTTAATAGTTATTTGTTATTTTTCCTTTTAAATTTAACATTTATGTCACTAAATTTTTGTCTGATTACCATTTGGGATGCATACCACATATTTTGTTCTGTGATGCTCCCATTATTGTCATTTTAACAATCAATAATTTCAGGCCTGACATTCTCCTTGATCTTAGCATTATTCAGGTGAGATACATATTTTTTTAATTTCAAGTGACATTTTAAATTTGCACTTTGTTATTAGTTTCTGGCTCATTGCATTGTATTAAGAAAAGATCCTAAATAGTTCAGGCATTTTGATTTTTTTAGTTTTTATTTGTGGCCTAATAAGTAACCAGTATATATAAATTCAATAGTTACTTTAAGGTAGATTATACAATGTGATATTTAGGCATTAATTAGTATTATTAATTTTATTTTATGTACACTATAGGCTTATTTATCTTTCTCTAATTCATAGGCTTTAAAAATCCATTATACTGCCATGAGTCAGGGAATATGGACATTCTCTGAGATGTTCACAGAGAAATTTCTAAAATTTTAGATAAAAATTGCAACAAATATGAAAGTGGAAAAAATAAAGTGTACATTTATTTGTGGACAATAAAAATGTACCGCTTCTATGATTAACTCATTGACTTCTTTTGCACACATGCTTTCTGAAGCACATTAAGAGAAAAGTAAAGCTTAAATTTAAAAGGAAATAAATATACATATTCTTCTAAAAAACACACCTATTTTATCTGTCTCTTTCTATCTACATTCTAATATTTTGAAAAAGTTTTCTTGACTTTGCCCATCCATATTGGCATTAGAAACACTAAACAGTGGCACTTACGGCATTAAGTGTTATAAAAGTCTGAAGAACTTATAACAGATAATTGCTCTCTCAGAAAAAGCCCAATGCTGGCTTTAGCTAGCTTTTCTTTAACCTTCTGGATTGCAGCAGAGAGCTGATACTGAAACCATGTCTGCAAATTCTTAACTAAATGAGTTTGATGGTGTCAGCTTAACTGGAGCCAAAATAAGCCCACAGTGTATGTTTATAGTCTCTGTTTTATACATGTCTGGAGCAGAGGAACTATTGAAGTTGAATTACTTCTCACCCCTGGAGAGGGTGTCCTTCAATGTCATGACAAAGGTCACTGACAGGTCACCATGGAGAAGGCAGCCTTCTGGGTAACAGAGTACAATTTCTAAAACCTCGATTCTTCACTTTTACAAAAAACGAACTGTAAAATGCTTCCATAAGAAAAACATACACACATATTTGTGTACATTTACACGTTCAATTTTAAAATAATTCTCCTCAATGTGTGTATAGAAAAGTGTGAACTGCACCCAAGAACTACTGTATTTGAAAGCAATTTTTACTTTGAATTGTATGGAGTACTACTAGAAAATTTTAAAAACTCCATTTTGTATATATATTTCATTAAATATCAACATCAAAGAAATCAGAGCTTTTACCCAGGTCAATAGTGAGCTTTACGGCCAGGTGCCAGAAGCTGGTGAACCGCCTATGAGGAATATAATCCCCAGTTCAAAAGAGCAGAACATTTTCACAACAAACATAAAAGACATTTATTTTTATATGAAGTGGTCATTACTTTAATTTTAAATTTCATTCCTCATTCTGTCTCCCCCACTTTTTCACGTAGAATGATTTTCCAAATGTTGATTTTGTTTAGACATATATATTATAAAGACAGACTAGTCAAAGGCTGTCCTGTACTAATTATTAAGAATTTCATTTTAATATTCAAGATGCTGGTATGTGCAAACAGTAGTACGTGATCTAATGGTCTACCTTAAGTATCAATCAACTTATTTATGCCTTGTTGCTGTCGCTATACTGACCTCTGCAGACTTCTCAAATTGAAAATAACTGTTTACCTTGTGTATAACACTGCAAGACACTGTAGAGTAAAATGAAAGAGTTTATAGACACATGACTTGCACACTTCAGTTACTGATAAGCTGTGATTTTTTAAATTCTATCTTTGATAAAGAACTCTGTGTATATGTATATATGTACATTTTGAAGAATGATTTCAAAAGCAGTATTTGCCATTTTTGATTACTATAACTTTCTTGTACAACAAACCCATATAAACTGAAAAATATTTCAAAAAAAAAGTTTAAAAAGTGATTATTACCTCTAATATGGGTAAATATTATTGGTGAATTTGTAGGTGCAATTATTTTAGTTGAAAAAATTTTCCTCTGCAAATAAACTATACATTGACACTGATTTTATCCCATTTCCAGTTTGGTTCTATCTTTTACTTGCAAGTTTGGAACTACTTTCAGAAGTAGTTCATTTAAGATTGTCTATGAATTCTGATATAAATTAAGATTGTTTAAGAATTCTGATATAAATACTACCAAATAGTAAACAAGTTTTTCTAAAGTATCTATGCTGAATTCAATTTATCAGACAGAATTGTGCATTACCTATAAGGAACTAGTCTGTTTCTCCTAGCTTATCTTCTTACCCCTCCATTAGTTTGTTTCCAACATTTGTTCATGACCAACTGTTACTTTCTAATTAGTCTCTGACACTTATTTTATACATATATATATCATTTGTAACTCATGATCTAGTCTGGTTGATTTGCAGTGCAGTAACCCAAACTTTATTTATGTTAGCAACAAAAGCATGTTGAACTGAGGCTCTGTGTATACCTACTTGTGGTTTAGCAAATGACAAAATACAGAATACTTAAAAATTTGGTCCTGGAAATGTATTTTTGTCTGGTTTATGTTTTCCTTTGCTTTCTTTGCATTTACTGATTTCAGTAACTATTTCATCCATTTCCTTTAGCTACTCAAACTATTTTCTTAAATAGACATGAGGGATATTCAAGCAGTTTCCAGTTCTCCATAAGGCAATGAAATCATTTATAAAACAAACTTCCACTAATGCACCTCTGAAAATCAAATCAGCAATGCTATGTTCTTCCACCGTTTCTCCATGTACAAAACTACAGATGACTCTATTCTCTAGCAGTTCATCTCATCCTAGCTACTGACAACTGAATTCTGTGTCTTAGAATTTAAATAACCCAAGACTTTCATCATAAGCTATTATCACTTGAAACATCCATTAATACTAATAGTATTTTCAATAGCTTAGCAAAAAATACAATTTTTATGAAATATGCAGATAAAACCAGGGCAAAAAAGTTTCCTTAACATATTACCCCTAAGAATTTTTGGAAGAATAATTTTGAGTAATTTTAGTATTGGAGAATCTTACCCTCGAGATTACTGTTACTATTAACATTACTGTTAGTGTTTTTTGTAGGTTCTAGTTATATTTCTGATAAGTGCGTATCTTATAGCGATACATACTGAACAGTTCCCTAATGAAATGATGTAATTTCTGGAATTTGCTTTGAAATATTTCAGGGGTAGTGTTGGCATGGAGCAAGGAGTGGTTGGTGAATATATAGATGGAACAACATTGTCTTCAATAATCCAGAAGGTGAATACCTGAAGGTTCACTAAACTATTTTCATTTTTATGGGTTATTTTCCAATTATAATTGGAAATAACAGAAATTAGTTAATCTTTGTCTTCACAATCATTCGACTGAACTATCATCTCAAACTTGGGTCACTGATATTCTTTTTTTTTAAATCAATACTTTTCTAATACAAAAAGTTACACACTGTAGATCTGGCTCGTTCCACACTCACCAATGACCCTACCTGTTATTTCTCTACTTTAGGATGCAGCATTTCATTTCCCAAACATATTACTCTCTTCTATAACATGCTGTTTCATGCATCCACAATTTTGTATCTATTTTTCAACCTCCAACTCCATGTGACTACTCTTCTTACTATTCCTTCAAAAGTTAGGTCAAATCTCTGATGTAGCTAAAACTTAAAAAAGTTTAGCTAGAATTACACATTCCACCAACTTTCTGTGACGCCTCTACTTTGCACTGATATACTTAATCACACACTGTATTTTATCAGTTTACACACATCTCAAAGTATTTAAGATTTCACTGAATGTGTATAATGCACGAATCTTTTTTCCAATTACATTTTATTTTTCTACTCTTTTTTATTCTCACCATCATTCTTAATCTGTTTTTTATTCATGTTCTATTATTATAGTGTATTTTTTAAGGCTGCCTTATATTAGTTTTGGTACATTTGGAGCAAGTACAAATAAGTAAACAAAAAAAATCTTTCTTACTAATTGTGAAATTCTTCAAGACAGCTAACACCTCTTATTGACTAGTGTATACCCAGCTCTAAAGTGGTGTTCAACTGAATTAAAAAAAAAATTAAAAAGAACAATTGGTAATGTGTTTACCATAGGAGAAGGTCAGTAAGGGGAAAGTGCTAGAATTATCCAGTTTAGTAAATGCTCTAATATAACTTTTCCAAAACTTCCTTTTCCATTTTATATTTTTTAAATGCATTAAGTTGTTACTTTTTGTTACATGGAACTGAATGTACTTTGTGATTTAGAGCCTCGTTATCACCACTCATTATTCATTCTTTGTAATTATGTAGTCTTTTTTGTTGTTTTGCCTTAAAAATCTACTACTTAATAGAGTGCTGGACCAAAGTACATATTACTCCACAGATTTGTTTCTCTTTTGACAAATCATAAATTATTATGAGGATACATCTGTATACATGCTAATTTATAAACATTTACAAAGCTCAATATAGTTTTCATTTTGAATACCGATTCTTTATTATGGTGAAATTAATAACCAACATATAGAAAGTAATGGGAAAGCTGAAGATGTAATTCTGCTTCTAAGTGTTTTTATATAATTTCAATTCCTTTTAAGTAATAGTCCTGGAATATGAACAATTTTAACTGTGGGCTATAAAATCTAAGCAAATTTATTAAAATTCATAAATTTTCAGAACAGGAGAATGCCATATGCAAATATTTTTAATATAGTAAGTCTTTATGGTAACATTCAGACTAAAATTCAGTAGAGATATTAGATCATATTTAGGGTGTTAAATTGTCACAGACACACTTGTATAAATACCAATTGGAAGAGACAGGAACTTAGTTGTTTTAGAAAGGAATAGAGATACTACTATAATCCTCCTGTACATGAAATTCGCCTTTATGCTAACAGTTTTTAACCATGATTGTAAACAGAAGCAAAGGGTTGGCTTTATCACTGGTAATTCAAAGCACCTCAGGGCTAATACAAATGAAGACTGACTCAAAACATTTATGTCCATGAGCTGCTCTTCCCTCCCTCACTACTACTGCATAAGGATTTTGCTGTGGCTTTCAGATCAGCAATCAGCAAGGAATCAGCAACTCCACTATAAGAGATCATTTGGCAAGTTTCTCTCTCAAATACTGCTTCTAACTCGTATAACATTACCATGGAGTGAGCTACGAGTGAGAGGAAAGAGGCTCCGCTGAATGCTCTGCTTCCCTCCCAAACTGGTAATAACAATAATCACAATCAAAACATTTTCTCCCAATTTGCATCCCATCTCTCCATTAGCAATCCAAATTCAGGGAGGTTTGGAAGAGCTAATTTATCCATCACTATCCTTCAAAATTCCTACAGAGGCATTCAGTTTTGGCACCCAATTCTACCTCACCCATACCTTCCATTCAGCAGGCTCATAAATTCTCTTTGCTTATATCCCAATCCAAAACTCCTTCAGGTTCACTGGTCAGTGCTTAGCTACTTTTATTGTCCTTCCCCACTTCATGAGAGGCCTAAAACCTACAAATATAATCTCCCCTGTACTGTATTAAATGCATGAGATTTTGTACGCAATTAGGCCTAAGGCCAATTAAAAAAATAAGAAATTTAAAAAAGTAAAAAGAAATGGTAAAGTTAATTGATAATACATTGTGTTTAATTTTTACATTCAAATACTAATAGGATATTTACTTTAATTTGGGGGAAAAAATTCCAAATCCAATGGAAGCTTTATGAGATCCCAAAGAGATTTTGTTTTTAGTGTATTTTTATTCCAGTTCTATGGATGACTTTCATATAGCTTGACAGACTTAAAAATAAATATGTTGATGATTTATTAGAATGTCAACCACCATTTCTATCCTCCATCCACTAAAGAAAAGAAAAAACTACTGTAATGTTTCCATCTCAAGGGGGTATGGGCTACTACTCAAACATGGATACAGTGAAAATCACAAGAGCTCCTATCTTAAGGTCCTTATAAGGCAATATGACCCTTAGGGATAAAATTCAGAAGTAGTATTTATAAGGATTATGAAAACTTTACTGTGTGATGTTTGGCTAATACCCAATATATTCCACTACCTTATACTTTTTGAGAAGTAAATAAGTAATTTTTATAATTGTATTTGGATTCACTTGATAAATTAAACTTTTTATAATTCAATTTGTGCTGAACCTGAATATATTAGCTCATTTCTCAAGCTTATGCTAGATAGCAAGCTAATGTTGAATGAGGTATCATTCTATGATAACTAGTTAATGGTATACAGATAGAACACCAGCAGAGGCAACCTCTCTTTTCCCTTTTATAAGGTGTAGTGGGATTCATCTCCATTCTGTCTCCACACCAATGTGGCCATGACTGCCACCATATACAGAGTAAAACACCCATGTTAAGTGACATGATCTCAAGTATGCTATTTATCTTAAATACAATGTGCTCCTTTGTCTAGTAAGAGATTAGAGTATCATCCTGATGATTCAACCTTAATGTAAATACTATCTTATCAACACATGTAACCACTTAATTCTTTACCTTATTTTGACTGGGATAAGAACAGCTTTCCTAAATGATCAAGTTTCTCTATGCTTTGGATAAAAATGTGAAAAAAAAGATGGTCAAATGGTGCACATCCAAAACATTTAAAAATGTTGATAACTGTGCTTTTAAACTGCACAATTTCATAAATGAAAAGCTCTGTATTATTAAAACTTAGAATGTATTTATTTAGAAAAAAACATTCTCTGCTGTACCCATTATACCATGTAAGTGTGCATAGCATGTCTTAAGTTTTTTTTAGCTGATTTGAAACAATTCAGCTGTTTCAGAAGGAAAGTAATAAGAGTTTCAAATTATGGGTGACTATGTGATTGGTGAATTAAAATGTGTTAGACTGACATTCACAATATGTTTTCACATTTATTTTTTTGTCTTTTCATAGTTCTTTTTTTCTGTCTCTTGCACTTTATAATAAAATTCAGAATGGAAGGAAAAATGACTATGAATCACAAGCCATGTGTTCTACCCACACCATTAACTAGTTGTCAAATTTGTGATAAGTCTATTAACTTCTTAGAGTTTCATTTTTCTTTGTGTTTCATTTAATACATGAATAATCTGCATACTCTTTTCCATTTTTTAATATCATATACTAGACATCATTGAGCTTCTGAATAAAAAGAAAGGACCATTTCAAATGAGTAGCCTTCAGGTTTTGATAGAAGTTCAGACAGTACCTGGACCTGGTATCTACATCATAGAAAGAGATGAATAATGATAATAAACCAGATTTGTTAGTCAGCTCAGTTAAGTGATGGATTCAGCTCAGTAGAAAGTTTCCCAACTAAAGAAGTCAGAATTTGTGTAACTGCAGAAACAATGAGAATCAGAATATACTTGAACTTTCATCTTAGAGGAATAAATGCTTTATCTTAATAAACATGGTTGCTTCATATAAAAGAAATTATAAAAAGCACTTGCAGTCAGATAGTTTGACTTGCATGTTATTTATTCAGTGGGCCAACATTTTTTCAGCTATAAACCTAGAAAAAAAGTACTACCTGTTCAAACTTGTGCTTGATGAGATTCTAACATCTTCTCTTTAATTTTAAAGGGGAAACTCCTCTCCTCTCAATTAGAATTTTAAAAAAAGGCAATGTCAAAGAATAGGAGGAAAAGCCAGCAGTGGAAATACTACTTTGGGCTAAAGCAGAACAGAGGAAAGCGGTACATCTTACTTAGGTTAGTTATATTGGGTAGAGACTGAAAAAAAAATTCTAAATAAGAACTTACAAAGGGAAGATCAAACAAGATGGCAGAGTAAGAAGTGAGGCAGAAACCTCCTCCCCAAACCACATATAACACAAAAATACACCAAATACAAGTAATCCTGAAAGAGTGACCAGAAAGAAGACTGCAACAGACAGCTTACACATGGGGAAAAGAAAGAGAAAACCTCATGAAAAAGCAAAAAGTAATGAGCTGTGATCTGGTGGAACCCAAGACATCCCTTCACCCAAGCTTACTATCAGGAGGAAGAGAAACAGAGCAGGGAGAGAGAAGAAGCCAGGACTGCTAAAAATCTACACTGGAGATCTGAGTAAGGATCTAAGTAAGAAGACAGAAGCAATGAACAACACAGTAGAACAGATGGACCTAACAGACATCTACAGAATACTCCACCCAAAAGCAGCAGGATACACACTCTTCTAAAGTGCATATAGAATGTTTTCCAGAATAAATAACATACTAGGACACAAAAAGGCCTCAGTAAATTTGGAAGGACTGAAATTGTGCCAACCAGCTTCTCAGACCAAAAAGGTATGAAACTAGAAATAAATTATGCACAGAAAACAAAACAGCCAACAAACACTTGGAGGCTTAACAGCATACTCCACAATAATCAATGGATCAATGACAAAATTAAAAAAGAAATCAAGCAATATATGAAGACAAATGAAAACAATAACACCACAAAATCTGTGGAATGCAGCGAAGGCTATGCTAAGAGGGATGTATAGTGCAATAAAAGCTTAGCTCAAGAAAGAAGAACAACCCCATTTGAACAGTCTAAACTCACAATTAATGAAACTAGAAAAAGAAGAACAAATGAGGTCCAAAGTCAGGAGAAGGAGGGACATAATAAAAATCAGAGCAGAAATAAATAAAATTAAGAAGAAAACAACAGAAAGAATCAATGAAACCAGGAGCTGGTTCTTTGAGAAAATAAACAAAACAGATAAACCCCTAGCCAGACTTATCAAGAAAAAGAGAGTCCACACACATAAACAGAATCAGAAATGAGAAGGGAAAAATCACTATGGACACCACAGAAACACAAGAATTATCATGAAAAAGTATATACCAACAAATTGGATAACCTAGACAAAATGGACAACTTTCTAGAAAAATACAACCTTCCAAGACTGACAAAGAAAGAAATAGAAAATCTGAACAGACCAATTACCAGCAACGAATTGAATTGGTAATGAAATAACTACCTAAGAACAAAACTCTGGACCAGATGGCTTTACCACTGAAATTTATCAAACATTTAGTGAAAACCTAATACCCATACTCCTTATAGTTTTCCAAAAAGTAGACAAGGAGGGAATACTTCTAAACTCATTCTATGAGGCCAGCATCACTCTGATACCAAAATCAGACAAAGACACCACAAAAAAAGAAAATTACACACCAATATCCCAGATGAACAGTTACAAAAATAGTTAACAAAATACTATCAAAGCGAATTCAAAAATACATCAAAGAGATGATATGTCATGATCAAGTGGGATTTATTCCAAGGATGCAAAGATGGTACAATATTTGAAAATCCATCAACATCATATACCACATCAACAAAAAGAAGGACAAATTTCACATGATCATTTCAAACGATGCTGAAAAAGCATTTGACAAAACTTAACATCCATTCATGATGAAAACTCTCAATAAAATGGGCATAGAAGGCAAGTATAACAACATAATAATAAAGGCCATATATGACAAACCCACAGTCAACATCACACTTAACAGTGAAAAGCTGAAAGCTTTTCCTCTAAGATTGGGTACAAGACAAGGATGCCCATTGTCCCCACTTTTATTTAACATAGTAGTGGAGATGCTACCCACAGCAATCAGACAACACACAGAAATAAAAGGAATCCAGATTTGTAAAGAGGTTAGACAGTCACTGTTTGCATATGACATGATATTGTACATAAAAAACCCTAAAGAGTCCACTCTAAAATTACTAGAATAACTCAACTCAGTAAAGTTACATGATACAAAATTAATACACAGAAATCTATGGCATTCCTATATACTAATGATGAACTAGCAGAAAGAGAAATCAGGAAAACAATTCCATTTACAATTGCATCGAAAAGAATAAAATACCTACGAATAAACCAAAGCAACGAGGTGAAAAACCTATACTCTGAAAATTACAAGACACTCATGAGAGAGAAGATACCAATAAATGGAAACACATCCCATGTTCATGGATAGGAAGAATTAATATTGTCAAAACGGCCATCCTGCCTAAAGCAATCTACAGATTCAATGCAATCCCTATCAATATACCAACAGCATTCTTCAACGAACTAGAGAAAATAATTCTAAAATTCAAATGGAACCACAAAAGACACTGAATAGCCAAAGCAATCCTGAGAAGGAAGAATAAGGCTGGGGAGATTATGCTCCCCGAATTCAAGCTCTGCTACAAAGCCACAGTAATCAAGACAATTTGGTACTGGCACAAGAACAGACCCATAGACCAATGGAACAGACTAGAGAGCCCAGATATAAACCCAAGTATATAAGGTCAATTAAGGTCGATAAAGGAGCCATGAACATACAATGGGGGAAATGACAGCCTCTTCAACAACTGGTGCTGGCAAAACTGGACAGCTACATGTAAGAGAATGAAACTGGATTATTGTCTATCCTCATACACAAAAGTAAACTTGAAATGAATCAAAGACCTGAATGTAAGTCATGAAACCATAAAACTCTTAGAAGATAACATAGGCAAAAATCTCCTGAATATAAACATGAGCAACTTTTTTCTGAATGCATCTCCTTGAGCAAGGGAAATAAAAGCAAAAATGAACACATGGGACTACATCAAACTAAAAATCTTCTGTACAGCAAAGGACACCATCAGTAGAAAAAAAAGGCACCCTACAGTATGGGGGAATATATTTGTAAATGACATATCCAACAAGGGGTTAACATCCAAAATATATAAAGAACACAGACGTCTCAACACCCAAAAAGCAAATAACCTGATTAAAAAATGGGTGGAGGATATGAAGAGACACTTGTCCAAAGAAGAAATGCAATGGCAAACAGACTCATGAAAAGATGCTCCACATCACTAATTATCAAGGAAATGCAAATTAAAAAAAAAAGATATCACCTGACACCAGTCAGGATGGCCAACATCCAAAAGACAAGGAACAACAAATGCTGGTGAGGATTTGGAGAAAGGGGAACCCGCCTACACTGTCGTTGGGAATGTAAATTAATTCAACCACTGTGGAAAACAATAAGGAGGTTCCTCAAAAAACTAAAAATAGAAATACAATTAGACCCAGAAATTCCACTCCTAGGAATATACCCAAAGACAACAAGATCACAGATTCAAAAGACATATGCACCCCTACGTTTATCACAGCACTATTTACAATAGCCAAGATATGGAAGCAACCTAAATGTCTATCAGCAGATGAATAGATATAGAAGATGTGGTACATATACAAAATGAAATATTATTCAGACATAAAAAGAAAACAAATCCTACCATTTTGCAACAACATGGATGGAGCTAGAGTGTATTATGCTCAGTGAAATAAGCCAGGCAGAGAAAGACAAGTGCCAAATGATTTCCTTCATTTGTGGAGTATAATAATGAAGCAAAACTGAATAAACAAATCAGCAGCAGACTCACAGACTCCAAGAAGGGACTAGTGGTTACCAAAGGGAAGGGGGTGGGGATGGCAGGTCAGGGAGATGGGGATAAGATAACTAAGGAGCATTATAATCAGCACTCACAATATACATAGGGAAAGCAGTACAGCACAGAGAAGACAAGTAATGACTCTATAGCATCTTACTATTTGATGAACAGTGACTGCAAAGGGATGGGGGTGGTGAGGGACTTGAGAATATGGGTGAATGCAATAACCACAATGTTGCTCATGTGAAACCTTTATAAGATTTATCAATGATACCTTAATAAAAAAAAAGAACTTACATTGGACTTAATATGTATGTTTCAGGCACTGTTCTAAGCACTTTACATACATTAACTCAGTTAATTCTTCTACTCCATAAGATAGGGTGGATTACTAACCCCCATGAGGCACAGAGGAAGAGAAGGGTTAAGAACTATGCTCTAAAACATATACTTTTTTAATTGGCTACTCACCCCAAAACTGCTTCATCTATCCTTTCGTAAGTTTTTCATTTTTTCCCTCTTGTATCCCCATAGTAGCTCTTAATTATTATTCACAACACAAAATTAATTTTGTAAATCACTGTATTTTAATTTCCCATTATTTTATATATATATATTCTTCTTAGAATTTTAGAGCAATTTTCTATGGAGTCAGAAGTCATTGTTCCACTGCAATCATATAGATTTAAGTCATTTTAATAAACCTCAATCTCTAACTTCTAAAATGGGCATCACATTTATAAGAATTTATGGAAAGAATAAGACCAGTGTAGAATGCTGTAATTAGGTGTATAATAAGAGCATCACAATTTGCAGTGCATCCTACAGAGGAATAGCTGCCTACTATGATTTAACTAGGATTGGGCAAATGTGCAGCCCTCAGCGCCATTTATGAATTAATCAGGTGCACAAGCACCTCTTAGGAGCCTTCACACCGAGTAAGGAAATCTCCTAAGGGACATCATATTAAAACAGCCCTACAAAACTCATTAGTTGAAACAACATCTTCCTATTTTTAATTTAAATATATAATAGAAAAAGAAACAACCTCTTTTAATCTATCACTGGACTTGAATTAGAGTCATTGTAATGCAGAAATTACTAAAGATTTTTGTTTAGTTTCTGAATAAATGCATATTTTATATCCATGCAATCCCAGACCTAAAAGAAACACAAAACTAGCAATGTAGCTAATAATGTATCTAAAACACATATGCCTTACACACTTGCAAACAGAGGCACACATAAATGCTTTATTTCATCCTGAAGGCAACACAAAACATGGTTAAAATGATCCCTTTGCTTAATTCAGGCCAATGCCAATATCATATGACATACATATGAAATTGAACCAAAACTTGAGCAAAGTTGTAAAAGTCACTATGTTTTTTAGCCTAGCTATTACAGAAATACTTTTTAATGCTTTCAGGCAGAGCAGATAATATAAAATTTCCAACAATGACTTCAACTTGAGACAAGAATACACTTTAGTAGTTATTAGCACTCTGCAAGTGTGTTAAGTCTGACATTCATGATGTTTCCATTATTGGATACTGGTACATACTGATTTTCTTATAAAACTTCATAATGATAATGACCTTTCCTTCAGGAGTTGGGTTTTGACACCGAAAACATGGATAGATATATAGAATTTGATGCCAGACACAGATTGTAGTAGGCTGTTGAGTTTTTTAAGGATAAGCTGTAATGTATTTTTCACCTTGGGCTTTGAACATTGGTTGCCATCATGGCCGTCAAATGTATGTATTTCAGTTCACATTGAATATAATTAGTGTTACACTCAATTTATTACCTGATTCATTGTCCTTATGCCCCATTGCATCACCCACTATAGTGATTTGCACACCAGAGAATCCTATTAAGGGAAGAGCAGCTGATGGTACACATTTTTTTTCATGTCACTTTGCTCCATTTAAAAAGCAGTGTTCAGCCAAATTTTTATGACTATACAGAGGCTAGTAACTTACAGTATGATGCCACAATCCTTAACCTTATTCACAATCCAAGACTAAAGCATTTCCAATATTATGTAATTAATGATTCAATTGTCCAATTAGTATTGTTTCATTTTTCTCCAACTTCAGAAACTCTAATAAGCACAAAACTAATCAAATCATTAAATATTTCACATAATATTAAGCGTGATAAATAGATATTAATGGTCACCATGTATTTTTAGTCCTGTAATAGTAAACTGTTTTGTGATACATTAAATTCACTGAGGCCCAAAGAAAGGAAATCAATTATAAAACAATCCCATTTGTGCATACCAAGAATAGGGAAAATCTGACAATCTATTTACATTCCCAAAACTTTCCCAGTATTATAAAGCTTAGGATTTTCTCTAAGCCTGTAATATTGGTTTATAATATATAACTAATGTTTTATCTTAACTCCAATCACTTGTACAAGTTGATTTTATAACTAGCAATAAGCAATCAAAAATAAACATTCACAAATCAATTTTTAAAGTCTTTTAAAAAGTTATGATAATTGACTCCAGCTAGATTTGAGCCTAACCCAATCTTGACTCTTGTTTACTACCTATAATAATTCTTACAATCTTTTGAAGTCTCTTGTCTCCTAAACTAGAATGTTTTGGGTCTTATTGGTGTGTTTGTGTGGGCATTTTGTACAGCATGAAAAGCTACAATTTGAATGTCCATCCCCTTCTGAGATACTAGGACCACTGGTGAAATTTACATTCAAATACACTTTTAATACTATGTTCACTTGGTCCTAATTAGTTTGCACATCCAGACTCTTACTCATTGATAAGCAAATAAGGAAGTTAAAAATTAGTTTTCCTTTCATGTGGTCCATAAGGGTAGAGTAGGAGGGACAGACCTTTAACTGTAGGAATACTGTCAAGACATGTCTCCAAAATGAGACATTGGGATCACCTGGAAATTAAAGAGCAAAACATGTTTTCATGTTGCCACTAAGGGCTCAACAATCTGGGGCTTTGAGGGAGCCATGGGAGTAAGTAAGTGTGCTATGGAGAAGTATCCTTGGTTTTTAGTGTTTGCTGAATTAGCTGTTACCTTAAAAATGAACTATTTACAAACTCTGAAATTCAGTTACCTCAACTATAAAAGAAGGCTATAACCAAAATCAGGGATTTTTAAACCTTCATCTTCAGAAATCTGGGAATCTATGGCAAAGTTCTCTGAGAGGTACCAAAGGTAGCATGAGCAAAGACTAAAGGCCTTCTACCGCATTTCAGTAACATCGATTTGTTTTCTGTTTTAAGATTCTCCATGCAATTTGCATTACATAGAAAGTGTGAGAGTGGTAATGCTATTTAAAAAATCAAAACCACTGTTTCTACATAATCTCTTGAGTTCCATTCAGTTTTAAAATGCCATTTACAGTTTTAAACTGCCATCAATACAATGATCCCTATTTTATCTGTTTTACCCAAATGAGGTAAAACTTAAGGCACAAAGTGGAAAGTTACCTGTCCAAGGTCACAGGGAAACCATGGGACTTGAATCCAGGCTGCTGGCTCTAGAATCTTGAGTGCTTAACCCCTACCTTGCTCTGCATCTCATATATTTCAGATGTATTAGTGATAAAATAGTGGTACAAATGAGGACAACTGATTAACATTTTTAAACAAGTCTTTAATGATTAAAAAATGGAAGAGCTTTTTATCTCTTCCAAACAATGGTAAAATTTGACTTTTACCAGTAAAAAATAATGTTAACAAGGCCTTTGTAGAACTGTCCACTACAAGAACATGATCATCATTACAGTTTGATGCTATCAAGGCCAGATAACATAAATGGGTAAATATATTCATACTACTTACATGAATAACTTTTAGAGAAGATATCCATTTTAAACACAGATCAGAAGCTGCTCTTAACCACCACAAACGACTCTTGGTAATTACCCCAAAATCAGACGTTCCATTAGTACAAATTATGAGATTCACTGGTGATAAGTAATATATACTAATTTCCATTCCAATTTTTCAATTCAAAATTCACTATACTTGATTCTTAATGTGTTTTATAGTATATGCTTATGATTTGTAGGTGTGTCTTTTGTACACAAATACATAGAAGTAGATGAATTGATACAAATGAGCCATCCTCTCACTAGTAAAATATGTATGAGTATTTTGTCTATTCATTTACTAATAGACTAATACAAAAAACTAAGGTTTTTTTTACTCATGAAATTTGTGTTTACCAAGTTTTCTGAAAATGTTGAAGATCATATTTTGAAGAATATTGGTATACTGCTTGAAAATAGACCTTGAATTTTATCACTCTCACTTTTGTAAATGAAAGCAGGGAAACATCTAAATCCTTTGTTTTAAATAAAACTAGAAAAAACTATAAAAAGCTTATTTTGAAAGACCCTTTTAAACTGCAAATCTCTTAGGAGACATAATATCCTTCAGCAGATATTGCACCCTGCCGATTATTTTTTACAATAGAGATTTCCTCATTGTGATATTGATACATGTTAGGAGAATATACTTAAAACGGTGTGCCCTCTATCACTTTTTTTCCACAAATTGTAACTCTTTTGACACATTGCAGCAAAATGTAATCTTGGAAGTTAGGATTAATGAGTTTATTACCCATTAATTTTTTTCACTTGAAACACTTAGTCCATAAAATACACTGAGTTTGATTAAGTAAGGAAAGTACTCAAACTTTCACTTAGCTTGAAATTTGTACAGCAACTCTTGATTATTTAGGATTATCTTCATTAACAGACATTGAGATGTAGGGAAGGAAGGCTGTTCAATAAGTAGAAAAAACAAAAATATTGGTTACAATGAAATGTCCACTATTGATGATTTGATTATCCAAACCATGCCTGTTTTGCTGCTATTAAGGAATAGGAAGCATTTTTTTAATGATATAATCTATACTGGTGATGATTAACACAATAACGAATCTTAAAAGGGAGCATGTTAACTTTTTAAAACTTCCTTACACTGCTATCATAAGCTATTAAGTTTTACTAAATTACTCTGACATTTCAGAAAACCCTTTTATTTCATCAGCCCAAAGAACATTTTTAAGTTAACATACAATACATTAAAAAAATAAAACCTTAACAAGACCACATACTATCAAAGCATTTGACAATAATGCTATATCTTAAAAGTCTCTACTAAAAAGATAGCTTCTTATCTCTAGATCTTTCTTCGAGGATCACTTGTTTCAATTATTTACTTATTTATTAATTATTTTATTAATTTCTACCTTTACCCTAAGAGGTTTCAAAACTCTTTACACACAGATAAATCAAATAAAAATAATACAGTAGAAATAAGAAGAGGACACCTGGGCTAAAAACAGGAAACCGAGCATTCCAACATCAAGGATTAATACTGTTGCTGTAATACCTGCCTTAAATTTCCTGGCAGGCAAGGTAAAAAGTACAAAGTAGCAAGGTACAAATCTCTCAGAGAAAAGAAAATACAGCTACAATTTGTTTCTGGCAAGCAAAGCTTTACCTGGTGGTAAACTTTGAGGGAAATGATTCAAGTGAGGCAATGTTTTGCAAATTGAAGGTCGGCCCATAAAATAACTGCACTGAGTCCTGACCAGAAATTTTTTTTAATTGAAATACAATACAGTCAATTTTTGTTACTTGCAGTAGTTACATTCTGTAGAGTCCCTAAAAACATTGAGTTAGCAAGTACTGAATCACTGCACGTAGGAAAAATACAGGATTGGTTACCTGTGAGCCTCTGGTCACATTTTCATAAACCTATCAATACGTAGCTTGTTTTTTGTGTGTTTCTGTTTAAAGACATCTTATTCAATACATATTACTAATTCATTAACATTGACTTCATGGCCAACAGCACTCACTACATGCCTGAACCAAGTTTATCTAAGACACATATTTTCTCAGCAAGGCACATCACAACTTTCTTGTGCTTAAGAGCACAAGACAGTGTTTCAGCATTAGGCTGGAGGCCATTTAAAATAGCAAATTACCAACAAAAAGCAGAAAACTTTTACAAGTATTAAAGTTAAAACACGAAGGCAGTGCATCTCACCTTGTTCTACCTCAGCTGGCATGTGCCTACCTGCTGGCTCAAATTTTTCCCTATGCTGTGCATAGACAGATCCACAACTGACTGTGAAAGTACTATGAGTACTGATTTTGCGCTTACAAGCAAATTTTGAGTTTTGGCAAATTTATACATACAGAATCCACAAATAATGAAGACTGTATTCTGGAGGGAAATGAAGAGGAATAAAGGAGAAAAAAAATTAGAGCCCATCCCAGGAAATGAGGATAAATATTATTTTATGAAAGATTTTTCATAGGTAATATATACTGATACAGATATATGCATAATAATCCATATTCATAGATACACAAAATCACAATGATAAAGTTCTTACTATAAATCACTGAAATAGAGACTATGCGGTGATGCAATGGACATTTCAATAACAAATTCTTAAAATTAATTCATTGACTAGTTTGGTTCTTTTTTGGGGAGGGGAGAGTTACTTGTAAAGGTCCATTTGGAAACATTTCGAGAATCTCAAGAAAAATTAATGAGGGCCTGTTCTGGGTAGGGACAGTAGAAAAGAAGAGAACAAGGAAGATGTGAGACTCTACTGATGAAACAGAAGAGTTCTTGGTGACTGACTGAATGTGGATGGAGAAAGACTGAAGGGACAGAGGTAAGTTAGAAAGGGAAATCCAAGCTACCTGAGAATTACAGTACCACTTCTGAAGAAATGAAACAAATAAAAGCCAGGCTTTTTCCTTAGTTTTTTAAAGGAAAAAATATTAAGAAGAAAGATATTAAAGAAATGAAACAGAAGGTAAATAAAGGATTAAATTAATATCACTAAAATGTTATGATTTCTTTCACTCCTAAATGCACAAATAAAAATAAAACAATAAAAACGTAATTTAGAAATCTTCTAAGTATTCTAATGGACAATATTATTACTATAACATGTCTAGCATATTGCAAAGACCAAAAAGAGATGTGAGTTACCTGTAAATTGGTATGTTAATCATATCAAGGCTCATTCCAGGGTGGTGATGGGAAATGGATTTTATCACAAAAAGAAAACAATTCATATCATGGATTTAAAAGAGGAGAATAAAAAATAAAATCTTACATTTCTTTTCTTAGCTCAGAAGTGAGGCACCATGAGGAATGGTGAGAAAACTACAGAAATAAAATGAGGATGACCTGGGGCAATGAAAATCCAGTTGCAGTTACAGTTCTACGGGGAAGTACCAAAGAATTGCCCACTTGCCCAAAGTCGAATCAGTGTTGCCTTCCTCTGAACACCCCCAAGATGTTTCCCAATACTTTTAGAAAATATAAACCTTCAGTGTAAGAAATTCTACTTCAATCAACATAATTCTTTTCTTCTTTCCTTCTTTCTTTCTTCCTCCAACACCAATTTGCTAATAGAAAATGGACAAACTTCCTAAGAACAATGACATGCTGCCTTTCAATGCCTAAGTTCCCCATGCTCCTTTATCATCCCATAACACATTCTGAATCTGCTATAGGTTGCCACGGGTATAATTTCTCACTATTTATTATTTTCTCATAGTTATTATGAGATTTTTTTGTTTGGCTGGGTGTCCCTGGGATTCGGTGTCTAACTTACCTCAAAAAAACAAACATTCCCTCTGACCACCAAAATTACATCAAATAGGTATAGTTCTCCTATTAAGACTTTAATACATTTTGGAATATAAATATCAATCTTATGTAGTTTCAGTTTGTAAGGTTTTCAAAATCTGTTAAAAGTTTTGGTTTCAGTTAAATGGACCCAAACATTTTTGTATAACAGTGGTAATATTTAATTGTGTGTTTAAGGCTAAATTATACAACTGTTATTGATTTAGAGCTAGTGAATACAAAAAGATGCTGTGGGGGTAATATTAATAAGATTTAAATGTTTCCTCCTGGGATGAAGAATCTTATCAAATGAAGTAAACACACAAAAATTCTAGACTTCAGTGGGATTCTCCAAGCTTGTGACTTTTAGATTGATTAAAAAGACAGTAATTTATTCACCAGTTCACAGTAATTCAAGAAAATACAGATATAAACTTACTTAACATTTCAAAATTTGCATGAGAATTTCATGACCTACTTAATCACAATACCACTTGTTTTTAACCTCTTATCACTTTTTATTATCAATCTTTACTAAATTAAAAACAAAAGGTCTTCATATCTGTCTAAAGAAAATCTGTTGTTTCTATTCCATATTAGAAATATATTCAGGTTTCATACCTCAGTTTGTTGAAAATGTGGTATAGCAAAGGGGAATTTAAACAAAAATAAAACAGCCTCCATATGGAAATAAAAGGGAGTTTCAGTTTTCATATTTTCCTTTGCTTAGTGTTAACCTTAAACCAGTGCCCAACTCTTACCCTGCTATGACTCCAACCCCTACCCCAATCTCTGCCCCCATCTCTTAGTACCTAAGATCGGCTTTGTGTGTTCTTAACATTGAAATAGCACCTTAATATTATTAGACAGATATATGTAATAAAAACCACATTATTTCTAAATGGAATTCACCCTCTTAGAAGTTTAAATAATCTGCCAGAAATTTACCCCAGCACTGACCTTGCTTTCTTTAGTAGAGTATAAGCTTTCAATAAAACATTCTGACAGTCAACAGCAAAAAGCTGTCTATCTCACCTGAATATATAGTAACAAGAATGAGTATCCTTGTATTATTCTATATGCACATATTTATATAAGCACAGACTTTTGGGGTTGTTGGTTAGTACAAAAACACATATTCCTAATGTCCCTTACATTCAACTCCAGGTACTTATGATTTGTTTTCATCTTTGAAATGTGCTTGAAAGTCTGAATGCACTGTGGACTTACTTCATGTATTATATCCAGTAAAACTTTAATACAAACTGACTTTTCTCCTCCACATAGCCTCTCTTCAACTGCTGTTGGTCAGTAGGAGCTCTGGATATACAGATCATGTTAACAGTGGCCTAGAGAAGGATGTGATTCCTAACCCATTCAGTCTGCTACAGAAAAGCCCAGATTGTATTTCAAACCAAAATAAAAGTTTCTTTGGAGGTGATCCTTTACTCTCCCCCTTTACTACTTATTAGCACAAATAATCGATCAAAAAGAAAATGGGTATTCAACTTTAGATCTACAACCAAAATGTGAATGTTCCAACAAAGAGCATACACTTGTATTCCAAAGAAATACGGGAACGCATGGGTGGGCACTTAGAAAATCTCCTTCAAAGAAATCCTATGAGATTAAGAGACGATTTTAACATTTTTTTCACTCCAGTGAATGGATTATGTAATATCTAAATTTCTCCTGTGCATATGTTCGGTTTATGAACTTAGTCTATATTATATTTGGTGTCAAAGTGGCTCACTATGGTTTTGCATTCTTGCTCACTTGCTGAAGGCCCAAGAACCTTTCAATACCCAGCATAAACAACATTTTACTTTGAAACTTTCACTGACCTCACCAAGCACATTTAGGTATACCTGAATAATTCTCTAAATTTTCAGAGCAATGTTTCCTAAACTTCAGTGTTTAACTTTGTGGTTGTGTATAGCATCCACTACATATCTTTGCCACATTGGGCACATAATATAGAACCATTTACTAATTATTTTTAAATGAACATTTCTACCCATTGCCATATAAGTTCCATTTTATGCCACACCTCTACAAAACTTCCTTTACCACTCAAGCCTAAACAGCTTATTTCTTTTCAGAGTCCTTTGTAACATATCAACTCATCTGTTGTTCCTGTTATTCAGTATTGCAGCTTTCAAGGCCCTCCTATTTTCTACCAACAAGAATGAAAAATTCTGAAGGGCTGGATTCTGAAGAATCTAGCACAGCCGAGTCTAATCCATTGCTTGTAGTAATGGTTCAGTGCACCAAGTAAAGCTTCATCTAAAATTTTCTGAGTTAATTCTAGCTATCCTGGCCTGACAGTAAATGGCTTTTAATTTTTTTTAACTTAATTCTTGTGTTGAGCTAGTCTTTATTATCCTTGATTACTAGTGACCAACTGAGCATGTAAATGACGAAAACACCCCTCATCCAAGGTAATATCTTCTCTCCAACTCACATCTACTCCAAAAAATGATAATGTCCCTATTGTGTTCAATTAATAGGTGCTTCCAATGTGAAGTTTAAGGTATGCCCTGCTTCCAGATGTCAAAAATTTAATAAACTAGCCAAAACTTAAAAACCGAGTAACAGGGAATGGGTTGTGGTTTATTTTGGAGGAATTGCTATTAGCCTGACTACAAGGCTAATCTTCAAACATGACTCTAGAGAAAAGGTCAACAGCCTGAACTCAAACAGGAATGGTTGTTAATAGATGAATGCAGTGATGAAGGCTCACGGGGGTGGGTCAGCTCAGTGGCTTTTGACCAATTCAAAACACAAGCTGTGAAAACACAAGCATTCCTCCATTTTACTTATCATTTGGATCCTAAGCTCCAATTCACTTTTTTCAAAACTTATTTTGGAGCCAACAGCGATTGGTAAGTGAAAGGCTACCTGGGGCTGATTGTCATCAGCAGCAGGGCCCCGCATCGAGGAGAATTACAGCTCTTGTTCACAAGAGTATGTTTATAATACATCTGAAATTGCCTGGCAGAGGGTCTTTGAGGAGACTGTGGAGCAAGGGTCAAAAGAGGTAAGAACATGGCTTGAAAAAGATACTTTAGTGATTTAGAAAGTTCTTTTGGGGGAATACTTTCCCTCTCTATTCAATCTTTTTCCATTCTTTATCAACTCAATTTTATTTAGGTATCTGTATATAAAGTTTAAAACCTGCTTTCTAATTCTTTTTCTATACAAATAACTTTGTGCAAGGTCTAGACTGTTCCTAGCAGCAGATCACATACTTTGCATTTCATATTCATTTAGTTCCTAAAAACAACTTACCTCAGACATCAGGCCTTCATTAGGTAACCCATAGCAAGCCGCTGTCTGACCAGGCCTGAGGTGTAAGATAGTGAAGTAGGCTCAGGAAGACATGGGTTGCTGTCCCTCGATTACCAAGTGTGAGATCTAGGGAATGACAGCCTCTCTGACTGGAAGAGACAGGTGTAACAAGTATTAAAATACAGATGCCACAAATTACATTTCACAACTACTTTTAAAATATTCTCACCAAAGAACTTCACAAATAGACAAATCTTGCGTTTTCATAATGCAAACATACAAATGATTCTATAGGAAAATCCTGTGGTTTTACTTAACAAAAGTGAAGATTACATATCATTCAACATATCATCACAAAGCTCCTTCTATTTGAAGGGGCCAAAGTCTAGATATAACTTGTAACCCCAATGAATTCTATGCCTGAGAACAAAGGGTAATTTCTGCTCAGAATCCTCAGTGGGTATGTAAATGAATGCTGCTGAAATATTCACAAGCTGATACCAATACAAAGTGAAGTGTAATAATCTAAATGTGCCATTGCTTTCTCCTACTACTAATTACTTGCTTTAGGCTTTTTTCAACAATATCTTATCTCCTTGCCTTTCCTGTACAGACTGAATGGACACCAAACTATGGAGAATCACTACAATTTCTTACTACAACTTTCAAGCATTGTCTTTACTTTTACTGGTTTGGTTTCTGCCCTGACAGTGACCAGTTAGCAGGATTGGCAGAAGTACATGGCCAAAGTCACTATCTGTATGGGCTAAATTACTTTTTGCTTCACAGAAATAGAAATCACTCTGACAAAACATTCACTGGTTAAAAGAAAGATCAAACTAGTGCACCTCAGAAGTTATTTTCACACAGACTAATAGGTAGTGCCATTTAGTGCATATATGACAGCTCACTGTCATTACCATCCTCTTAAATAAAACTCTCAATGTAATGCATGGACCTATGTTTTGTTGATACTTTATCAGTCCCTTGAGAAAATGTCCCCTTCTTTAAGGATGGAGTCCCAAAAGAATATCTCCTGCAGAGCATGCCCTCCCATTCAGCACATAATATATCCAGCACTTCGCTACTCTAACCTTCAGTCTCCATCAGCCACAGACTGCCATGTCTACCTACCAGCTCAATAGCTGCTGACTTGCTAAAACTTTTGAGGACACAGAATGAAGTTGATTGTCTCAAGTCTTCAATGCAATGAAGCTTGGTGGTGTTTTCACTTTGCAGGAAATAATTCTTTCCACTGTTAATGTCGCCAATCTGCCTCCATCTCTGTTTCCTCCAAAGGACTCAGACTTACTGTTTAAGCTGAAAGGCAAATCCAAAGAATATTTACAGTATTAACTCAAAGACAGGCTCTCCTTTGGACACAAAGGGCTTGTGTCTGGCAAAAGCTTGGTGGCTAGCTTTCCATTTTATCAGGACAAGTTTTGTCCTTAAGTTTCTCTTGAAAACTGGTCCCTTATAGACACACTCCTCTAACACTAATTTGACAGGCATAAACCCATAGGTTGATTCAGCTTATGCTGGAACCACACTTGGGGCCACCAATCATTAACTTTAAGAATAACTGAGAATAATTTTCTTGTTACTTATTTTATAGGGCTTTCAATACTATTTTTATATGAAAATAGGCCTTTTGGAAATCACTTAAATACATAAAAATAATAACAGTAAATACAGATATGGAGATGTATGAAAAACCAAGAATTACCACCCCATCTTATCCTTCCTTTACAACAACCTCCCTTTCAATTCATGGAAAACAACTTGAAAACTGGACTAATTCTATTCACAAAGTGACATTCTCTAAATTATGCATGAATGGCAGTAATTAGGAGAATTAAAAGAATAGATGAAATTTGGGGAGGAACCTAAATGTTATTAATTTATAATTGTATTATTAATGAAGAAATATAGCATAGAATAGAGATTTGCTGTTATTAGTAAATATTGTACCTTGAATACTCATAATGTTTGCAACTGTGCTAAGTGTGTTACATTCTTTTTCTCATTTAATCATCACAAGTAACAACTGACAGGTGCTATTATTATCTTCATTTCATAATAGAGAAAAGTGAGTCTTAGGAAGGCTAAATAATTAACCTGAAGTCAATCAAAGAGCAAGCGGAGTAACTAGGACTTGGATAGAGGTCTCCATCCAACTCCAAAGATTTGTATCTCTATACTCAATCATCATTTTCATCATTTGTTCATTCACTCCTTTATTCCATCAAAGAATGTTTACTTAGCATCTTCTAGGTGGAGAGTTTTGGAGTTGATGTTATGACATATACCAGAAATTATAAGACAGCTCTTGTCTTTAAAGAATTTATATTATTTAGAAGGCATATGATCTTTGAAGGACTCACAGTATCTAAGAAGTATATCTGAATAACTGTATAATTATCCTGGGTTGCATAATAATTAAAACTTTTTTCTACTCTCCAAACACTAACATCTTGGAAGAGATCTGGAAGGACTGGCAGAGGTCCCACTAAAAAAAGTATAATTCAGAGCATAAGTACAAAGCAGATGTAGTGGAAGATTTATCCAGAATTAAACCATGCAAGACTTGAATGGGTGGATAAATGCTCAGTATTTTTTGGAGCAGCGTCAGTTTTGTAGAAGAAAAATTCAGTATTTAACTAAAATACAGAATAATTCAAACAGACTATTAGTTTTCAGACTTAGAGCATTCTCATAAAAAGGCATTTGTGGGGACAATCTAGGATAAAGGATAGTGTTAAAGTAGGAGTCAGTTAAACTGTGGTGTCAAAAAAATCTGTGTTTGAATCCTGGTTCATCCATGTTTTAGGCAGAAATACTTAAATTCTCTGGGACTGTTCTCACATTAATAAACTAGAGATGATAATAATGGTATCCACTTTATAGGACTGTTGTAAAATAACTGAGATTACATATGAAACATTTGACATGAGGGAGATATTCAGCACATGGTATTCCTTTTACCATTGCTTTAATCTTAGGCCCTTTTTCTTCAGGAATGTAAGTATATACAGTTAAGTATCCTTGACTCTCCTCCCTTCCATAGACGAATTCCTATTAAAACTATACTTGATCAAATTAAAACAACTTTATGATAAAAATAAAATAAATTCTAGATTATAAGGTATTAGTCTCTCCTAAAAGAGTATTCAAATTCAACTCAAGACACCTGATTATCATACTCAGAAAACAGATTTTTCTCTTTTTTTCCTACTCTTCAAAACCAAGTTTACTGAGGTATAATTTACATATAGGAAAATTTATCTTTTCTTAGTGTACAGTTTTATGAACCTTGACAAATGCATATAGTCATGTAACCACCACCAAAATAAAAATATAAACAGTTTCATCACCCCCTAAATTCATTCATGCCTATTTATGGTCCATCACTAACCACATCCAAAGCCCCTAGCAACTCTGGTATACTTTTTGTGCCTATGGTTTTGCCCTCTCAGAAAGTCATAATGGAATCATCACACATTATAAAGTAATCTTTCTAATTTGCCTTCTTGCACTAAGCATAATACATTGAGATTCATCCATGCAGTTGCATCTATCAGTCATTCTTTCTTTTTTATTTTGACATTTCATTGTTTGGATGCACAGACTTTATCTATTTGAAGAACATTTTGATTTTTACAGTTTGGGTCAATTATGAATGAAGTCACTAAAAACTTTCACTTACAAGTATTTGTGTGAATACAAGTTTCCATTTGTCTTAGGTAAATATTTACAATTGGAATTGCCAGATTATATGGTCAATGTAGGTTTAACTTTATGAGAAACTGCCAAACTGTTTTCTATAATGGTCAGTTTTGCATTTGCACAAGCACTATATGTGAATTTCAGTTGTTTCACATTCTCAACAGCATTTTTTTTAAATGGGCATTCTAGTAAGTGCAAGGCAGTATCTCACAATGGTTCTAATTTACATTTCAGAAATGACACCCAATGTTAAATCTGACCGGTCAGCACCCCTATCTCACCTGTTAAATGTTTTTCATATCACATCTTTATTACTTCTCACAATTTAAGGTAATGAGAAATATATTAAGGTAATGTAAACCTTTGTTAGATGAACAGTATCACACTGCCAAACTCAACTATTCAATTGAACTTCAATATTTCTGTAGATAGCCTTTACTATAAAATTTTGCCATTATTTCTACATTGCCATTTAGTGTTCCTCTGATTTTTTTTTCATCTGGGACTATTGTTTTCCCAACCAGATTTTAGTCTTCAAAAAGACAGTGAGTTAATGATATCTATGTTAAATTTATTTGTACTAAGAGCCTTATTCCACAAATGCTTGTGGAGTCAATGAGAGTATTAAAGTCACAACTATGCCCTGCCCTTCTGCAAGCTAAAGTTACTGAAGACTGAACAGAAAAGGAAACAAGAGAAATAAGTGTTAAGGACATGACAATATTTGAGAGGCTAAGGGGAGAATGGAAAGACCTCTAAAGAAAGTTGAAGAGAAACAGCAAAGTGAAGTATAACACAAAGTAAATAAAGAGGCAAAGGGAATAGTAAGGAAGATTAGAACAAATAAGCAAAGGGAATATTGAAAACTATAAGTAAAGGATAATTCATCACATAACAGGATACAACTGAGAAGCAAATGAATATGCCAAAAACATTTGCATATGAAAACATCTATTTTGTTGATAATATTTAGTTCTCTTGGTCTACAAGTTATTTTTAAGTTAAATCAACCCTTCTGATGGACATGTAGAATGATGGATGAGTAATACATTACTTAATATATTTCTAGGGATAATAATTGAACAGATCCTTTTTTCCTATTAACAAATATCCTGAACTTGTCTTAAAACTGAAAACATTAATACAGACTTTAAAACTGTCAAGATACTACCATGTAAGACTAGCGAGACTACAAGGAGACCCTGTGTTCCCCTGATGGCTGTTATCTCAGCGCTGTGGTTTTAAACACTATTAAACACTGAACAACAACCCAACCACTACTCTGTGTATTTAACAACTCATTCAGTAATTCCCTTTGACTATATGATAGCATGTCACATTTTGTCATGGTCAAAAGTGAATTACTTATGTGCTCTTCACATCTGCTCTAACTTGTTTCTTCCAACCAAGTAAAAGACAAGTCCATTCTTGTATTTGCCAAAACCTCAGAATCATTCTTCACTCCTTTTTCTTACATTCCACTCCAATCCATCAACAAGCCAAAATTACCAAGTAAAAGACAAGTCCATTCTTGTATTTGCCAAAACCTCAGAATCATTCTTCATTCCTTTTTCTTACATTCCACTCCAATCCATCAACAAGCCAAAATTGCTACACTTTTAAAATACACCCAGAATCCTACCACCTCTTATCACAATATTGAAAACTACCATCCTCTCTCACCTGAATTATTGCAATAACTGCCTAACTGGTGTCCCTATTTCTAATCATGGGTCTATGGGCTTATCTTTGGGCTTATCTCTTAGCAATTTCCATCTAGCTTATTCTTTTCTAGCCACACTACCTTCTTCTCTCTCCTTGGAACATGCCATTCAAAATCCCCAACTGTAAAGCCTTGACAATTTTTTTTCACTCTCTGAAATTTCTCCACACACATATATGCATGCTTCTGTATGTGTTTTCAATCTCCTCCCAAAGAACACCTTCCTTCTCAGAAAGCCTTTTCCTGATCATTCTGCAGAAATAACACCTTTCTCCTGTTTATCTCCATTCAAATTATTCTGATTTACTTTTCTTAATGGCAATTGCCACTGCCTTACATTTTATATATTATATATAAATGGTACTTGCCACTACCTAATATTTTATATATCATATATACATAATGTGTATATATATTATATATACATTATATATTATATATATTATATAATTTATTTTATCATCATCTGGGATTCCCCACTAGAACCTAAGGTCCACAAAGGAATTATAGCCTACTTGTTCACTACTAAATCATACAAGAAGAATGAGGGGGCTCATCAAATGTGGCAAGTATTTGTTAAATGAATGAATGATTTTTAAGAGCCTTAAGTAAGGTCACAAGTGGTTTGGTGGCCATATGAACCCAGCACTTTAATTCCAGATAAGTGCTCTTAACCATTGCTTTGTTGATCCTAAAAATGCTATTCTAAAAAACATGAGTTAGGCCAATTTTCCATCATAGCATTTAATACATGGTTAATTACTGAAAAAAATGACAAATATATTTTTATTTCCAGAGTTTTCTCAACTTCAATTTCCTCAATGGTTGGTAACAGAGGATGAAATCTGTCAACAATCACTGATGATTAAACATCCAACTTGAAAGCTACTTGGTATTTGGCATAGTAAAGGATAAATGATGTGACTGTCCCCAGAATTTGCATAAGATGCGGCCTCTACTATTCATTTCTACAACACACCTATAGTGTCCCTTCCTTCCTGACCCTGTGGACAGCCTGACTTCCCTTCTAAAATTCAGAATAAAAAAAGAGGGAAGAACGTGAGGCAGTAAAAGGTATAGAAAACACCAAGACAGACAACAGATAGAACATCCAATATACAGATAGAATATAGACAGCATCTATCAAGTAAAGGTTGCTTAAAATTTCTTTTGAACAAACTTCAGATTTCCTTAGGCTGACTTAAACAAAAGAGCCAAGGCAATGTTGTTTTCATTTCTGTCCCCTTCCTCAGTGTCCCACTTCTTTCCTCATCCACACCCTTGAGTGTTTAGTTGGGTCCAGTCAAGGTCAGCAGCAGATGGACAGCTGGAACTTCATAGAAATATTAATATGTAGGTTTTAATACCCAGGGAATTTTTTTAAGTAAAACTAAATTTATTTTTATGTGCAGAATCCCTAAGTGTGGTATGTAAGTAATCCACTGGGTAGACAAGAAGAAAATAATAGAACTGTTAGGTATTTTTAATTAGTGTCTAATAAAATCAAAGAAATTAAGTTTCAGTGATAACCCATAGTTTTATAGTAGTAGTCTATATAATTTATTCTAAAGAAACATACATAAATTGGGAAATAAGGTAAAGTGACTTTATTGATAGCCTTCCAGGATTAGAACAGACTCGACTGAATTTTCTTTTTCTGACTAACAGATCACCACAATTTTAACAGCTTAAAACAACATATATACGTTTCTACAGGTCTTGAGTACTGGCACAGTTTAGCTGTTTCCTCACCTGGAGCCTCAAGTAGAGAAGAATCTGCTTTCAAGCTCACAAGGCTATTGGAAGTATTTCCTTTGCAGTTAGTTATATGACTGAGGCTCTCAGGTCCTAGAAACCTTCCTGCCATGCAGCCCTCTCCATAAACAGTTTCCAATACAGCTATTTGTTTCTTCACACATATAGGGGAGCAAAATTGGCTACCCCAAAATGTGTCTCTTCATCATGTGGATTACTTTAGAAATATTTAAAAACTGTAAGAAACAGGAGACTCAAGCAGTTTTTGTTTTGTTTTTGCTTCCCCTGTGTCGCGACCCTTCAGGGACCGAAGCAACACCCCCAAGGTCTTGATTCTTCTCTAGGCTTTATTGTCTAATCTCTCACGGCGGTTACAGCAGTTGTCGGGAACCTTTTTTTTCCCTCCCGGCGGGCTCCCTTATATTCAGTCACCTAACCAATCCGGGACAGTATCACGTGTGACCTTTAAGTGGATAGGTGTCACGCGCCACTCTAAGCGGGCAGCACGAGCTGTGCACGGGTACGGAAGTCTGCTGGGCCAATCCCCAACAGGGAAGAGGGCGTTGTCCAGCTAGAGTGGGGCTCAGCCTCGGCCGTAGGCTGGGCCCCCACACCCTGCTGCTCAGGAAGGGAGCTATCACCATAGATAACTACAGTATAACATGAGTTGGGTATGTAGATAGGGAGGAATGCAGCAAAGTCTGTTGTTACAATTCCTTTCTATATCCCATTGTTTTTGTATGGCATAGCAAACATATGTTTACCAAACATTTAGTCTTTTTCATCTTCCTGTGAATTGTGTTCCTTCCAAGTCCCATACCCCTAACCTCTTCTCCTTAGACCAGAATGACATACGTACCTCATTATGCCTGACTCTCTTTGTAATGTCTCATGTTTATGTGGAATCCCGTTATGAATGCAATTAAATTTGATTTTCTCTACTTAATCTGTCTCATGTCAACTTAATACTTAGACCAGTCAAAGAACCCTGAAGGGCTGAAGAAAATTTTCCTCCCCAACACAGCCAAAAGGAGAACCTCTGATTCTAGTCTATGAAGGCAAAGTTTAATAAAATAAAATCACAAGAGTAACACCCCATCATCTCTTCCATATTCTATCACTTAGGAGTGAGTTACAGGTTCTACCAGCACTAAGGGTTTGGGAATTATAGAAGGGTATGGTTCACTGGGGTCACGTTAGGATGTGTCTTCCACAGAGATCATTCTTTCAAAGGAAATCTAAAGGTTTAGCTTCAGAACACTAGGTTTAATTTTAATTTTTTAAAAAACATAATTATTATGTGCCTTTTCTCCTAGAAAACTTTTCCATCAACCCAGCTCAATTCTATTCACTTCCAAATTTGATTTCTTCAAAATTTTGTCCTAACTTCAGACTGCATTAAGTTATACTGGTTAGTGGATGCAAACAAGTGTTATGAGGTTTTAGGTCTCTAATAAATACACAAGACATGTTTGGGGAAGTTTGGGGGTCTCTGTAATACATACATGATTTAAAGACATTAATCACCTTCCTTCCCTTTCTGTGCTCCCTAACATATCCCAGTCCGGAAGTGGAAATTCCACATCTTGCGTAAGACAAAACGGGAGACAGTGGGGGCAACGTAATGTTAAAACACAAAGCAGTAGTCACTGACAGAGTAAGAATTAGACCTCAGCATTTGCAATCCTTTATCCTTTGTTCATTCCATTAAGTCCTACTGTTTCCAATTACTAGAAGAAATCTTTGAAGGAAGAAATGATCTTCAAAATAAAAATGAAAGACTTTTAGATCAAAATAAGAATGCAGCCAACACTAAAAGCTTCCAATGTACCATCTGGATGAATAATTCCATCTGGAGAAGTGGGGTTTTTTTCATTTAAAAATTTTCAAGGTGGGTCATTAGATCACTTACCTTTGTCCAACAGTGCATTAAAGGGGCTGGCTTCCCTGGATCAGAATTCTCAAGAGAATGGGAAATGAAGCTCAGTTTACAAGTCAACTCTATACAGCTGCTTAAGCCTCAGAAGCAACTCTTTCAAGTTGATTCGTTATTTGTTTTCAGTCTCGAGAAGTTAAAAAATTTTAGATTATATACTAATGCCATCTGATCTATAATCAACCCACTGTAACTCAATTTGTTTGATAACAAAAGCACTTTATTCTATTCCATCAATTTCTTGCCCTTTTTCCTTCATATAGTCAGGTGGAAAAGATGAAGGAAAGGAAATTGTACGCCACAGATAGGCAAGGCTTGTTAACATGCCAGGCAAGGAATACAAGAGCAATTTACTGAATATGGTCTTTTCCCAGGACAAAAGTAGATGATTGCAAATGTTTTGAGAATATTTTCTTCAGCTTCAATAAAAAGTCTGCATTTCTCAAGAAAAATGGTAAAAATTCTACCATTGCCTCTGTAGAAGATTCTAGGTCCTCAGTCACTGAACTCTGATACCCACAAGCACTTGTCTCTACTCCAGCAGGTAGTGTCTCTCTGCTGTACACAAACACCATGAGACAAGATAGGTTGTGGGGACATACTGAGAGTGGGAATACAAGGAGGTGCTGATTAATAAGAAAACAGTGAAATTCTTTACCTCCTTCCTTTTGTGTAGATAACAGCAATACAAAGATAATGGCAATATAAGCTTTTGTTACAGGCAAATCTCTGACCTGCTATTGCCATATTTGGGTCTGTTTTAAAACTTTTTGTCATTTCCATTCATATAAGGCAAAGAATAAAAAAGGAAGTTTGGCATTTCTCATTTCATCAGTTAGCCAAGAACAAAGTGAATTTGTTCAATATTGTAAAGTTCACATGGTGAACACTAAGATATTTTTCAGGAAAAGAGAGTGTTGGTTAAATCCTCTGTTATATTATGAGCACATTTTAAAATAATAAAAATGATCTTTAATCCTGATTTAACATAATTTCAATAAATTCAAACATATTTGTTCCTCATTGAATTTTAATGTCAGCATTTTATAAGTGAAATGCCAGTGTTTTTCTAATTGGTTCTCAGTTGGTTTTTTTAATCATCAATTCTATGATACATTTTGGGAGTTCAGTGTAGGGAGTACACACACATTGCATTCTGTTGAGTTTTTTTTAAGTCCTCCTTAATGAATTCTTAATTACATTATTCAAAAGATCCATTATTCAGCATTCATCTCACTGCTAAATGAAAGCCTTTACCTGACATGTGAATGAAATGAGTCTAAATGCTTTCCATGCCACCTAGGGATTCTCAATAGACTTCTAGCTTCACGGCAGCAATAGGCTTCATTTCTGTTTTAAACGTGTATAGATTGTTTTTAGAGATGGGGAGCTATGCAATAGTCTACTCATCTGAGTAGCACTTGACTTCCACTATATTCTCAGACTTACTACCTTGGTCCAGAAAAACTGCAAAGGTCAAACGACAAGTGGAAATTTAATAAATGCCATACAATATATGATAACCTGTATAAAGATATTAGAGTTATGTGCCCATCATCTAAAACATTGACTAATTTCAGACGAGGAAGGTGCACTTCCTAAGAGCTCCTTGTAAAACCTTCCCCTCATTACTTCTCATCATGAAAAAAACTGCTAAGTAGTGGCAAGAGGAATTCAGACAACCTTCAACAGAGAGCATGATCTTTTTTTTGCTTTTTAATTCACTTCCATTTCTTTCAACAGACTAACACATAGTGCTGCAAGTAAGAAACAGTCTCAGGTTTTATTGGCCTCTTAAATTCCTTTCTAAAAATGAGCCATTGTTACTAGTCTACTTATCAAGCAGTCCCATATCTCCAAATGATATCCCAAGAAGGTATTTATCAAGAAGGGAAACTGGAGTACTCAATAGTTCTGACTGGGCTCTAGAACTTCCTCTAGTTCTATAGAATATAAGCAAACCTGCTGATGATTGCAGTTTTAGTGAAAGCAAAATAGTTTTTTCTTAGGTTTATTATAGGTTTAGTGAAAGCAAAAGATTCACAGTCTATAGAATCAAATGCAACAAATTCAGAATCTGTACTCTCCCTGCCCTCAGTTTCACAAAAGAAAGTTAGCAAGAGCATTAGGTAAGACAAATTTACTTTTGCTTTGCTTGGCCAGGCTTGGTTTTGTGTTGATTTTCTAGCATAACATAGTATACTGAAGACAACCTCACTTGCTTTGCTAGGCTTGGGTTGTGTCTTGTGTGCATGTATATACAGGTTCAAGCCCTATGTCATGGTCAGCTACAAATAACTGATTGACTACATGATTTCATATCCTTGCATCTAACACTGAGTTGACAAAAATATGAATGAAATCTTTTGGATCCCCAAGTCAGTCTAAAAATATCATTCTTAGAGGAAACCAGAAGTCAACAGTATATGATTCAGGACTCTCGTTAAAGATAGGAAAAAATTTATCTGGGCAGAAAAGCACTATGTTTCTCTTCCATGATTATTTTTATAACAACTGCCACTGTAGCCAAAATTGGAGAAGAAATTGTTCTGCAATTGCTGCACAGAGTTAAGTACACAGAGGAGAAATTTCAACATAAAATTACTCCAAACAGGAGGGTTGCTGTATTTTAAGGGGAAATGTATTTTAATGTTGCCATATTAACATTAGCTAAATATCTTGAAAATCAAGGATATACACATTTTTAAAGCCAGTGTTTGTGTATTCGTAAAGAATACAGAAAAAATGGCATTCCATAATGAAATAATGAGATGTGTCAAAGAAATGGAACACCATTAAATTCAGAAGCCACAAGTGGAGATCTTCCCATTTTTTTATTAAAATTAAAATTTAAGATTATTACATCCATGGAGAGTACAATCTTAAAATATATTTCTGATGGGCCAGAGGTGACACTAAAGGTGTGGCCTTGGAGTTGCTCAGACTCTAGTCCCGGCCAGATTGTAAAAAGGAGTGAAATGTTGAGGTCCTTAGAGTCAGCCTCATTGTTTGTGCTTCTTGCAATACTTCCTAGCTGCAAAAAGAAAAAGAAGAAAATCTATCCTTTAGAACACATAGAAATTTTAGAGGAAAGCCTACATTAATCCCCTCCTCTGTCGGCAAAGTGTGTGAATACAGCCCATGGGGACTGCAGTCCCCCATCCTCACTCAACAAGTTGCACCAACTGGGCATCCTTGGCTGAAGACCTCAGTCTACTCTGGCTCATGGAGTTAGGAACCCTCAGAGCAAAAAGCCAAGTCAATGGAAGGTCCGGTGTGAGTAAAGCTAGAGAATTTGAAAATTAATTAAATGGGTCTAATCATAACAAATTTACATAAAGATGAAACCAGCAGGTAACTTGATAGAGCATCTGGGCACTCTCAGCCTAAGCCAATGAAATAAAAACCAGTACAAATCCTACTTTCAAAGTTGGTATGCATTTGTTAGGAAATAAGTTCCATGGTAAAAGATGTGACTGTCATGACAGCCTCTTTGATTTCATAGGAGAAAACATAGATCTGACTTCTCTCCCAGGGAGGGCATGTCCCCACAGCTTGGAGAGACTGTCTTATGTCTTGCAGCCCCCATTCCAAGGCAGGTGGAAAATAGACCTCCAAGTAAAAGAAGCAGACAAAGAACTTGCCAAGCTTTCGCCCATGACATATGCACGTTTTCGAAAATAAAAGGTGTGGTTGAGGGAAAAATGAAAATGTTTAAGTTAAGGGTGCTGAGGGAATGAGTAACCCCTAGCTTGGTATCTGTCAGTGTACAAGGCTCTGCACAATTATTTTTTCATCTGTAGTACAAAAATCCATATTTGTCTCTATTACTGCCAAGAGAAAGTATCCTAGTGAAGCTTATGAACAATATTTGAAAGTGAAAGAAGAAACAGCTATTTAATTATCTTGTTTCTTATAGTTGCAAAGGCTGATGTTACTTAAAACCCCAAAAGCTCCTTCCCTTCTTTCCCTGAGAGGCATTGTAAACATCCACTATTGTTTACCAGACGTAATTTACTACTTTGGAAATGTCATTTTATTATTTTAAGCAAGGTAATTTACAACTCCCTGTACCATGCAGAGGTGTCTCACTCTGAGCTCCTTTAAAAAAAGGAAATTCATGAAATAATACAATGTGTTTTTATGTGACAATTTCATTTTTTTAACCAATCTATGCTGCACTTTAATCCTCTGATTGTTTGCCTTTTAAGTATTTATTAAGTAGAGTAACTGCACCGTAGAATAGTTTGGTTCTGTGTCCTAATAATGATAAAGAGGAGTAAGGAAGAAAATGGGACTCCTTCGATAAAGGGCATTCCTTCACAATACAATTACTGCTTTCTTCCCTTGTTAAAAATAATAGCCATTTCCTGTTTGTCCCCTTTCATTTCAATTAAACACTCTCCAGTGCTTTATATGGTGAAAGGCTTTTCTTTTCCCTTTTTTTCCACTATCGATTAAGCATTTGAACTGCCTCCAAATTTGATAATATACTGTCAACACTGAAGGCTGCTTCTTATTTTTTTAGTGGCAATTATTCTGAATTAGCATATATTTTGGCAGTTTAAAATTTCATATAAGCTAAATATATTTAATTAAGTGATTTTTGAGACTGTTTCTTAGCCCCAATTCCACCACTCTTTATAGCACCAAGGGTATTTCCAATTCCTTAAAATTTTCTGCCATTTATTCTGAAATTTCTATGAAATCTTGAGAGGAGTGAAAGTTTCACATAGTCATTAAAGTGCCAAATGAGATGTACACTAGAGGTGAACCTTAAAATTTAAAGATAGAATTGTTGATAGCTATAAAAGCACTGACTCAAAACCACCTAACCTTAGCTGGTTAAGAGTATAATCCTGTCAATTATTAGAAGGCCTTTGAAGTGAAACACAGAAACTCAGCCCTCTGCCTGTTTTTAAAATTCTCCTTGACTACAGACTAAATCGCAGGGCAATGTAGGCTCAGCCACATCTGCATGGTGAGCAGAGAATTACTTTACTTGAACTTTGCTCCAGTCAGGACATTTTAGGGCTTATAAATCTTGAATCCATCTAAGTTCACCTTAAATTAGCCTTGCAAAAACACACTCCAAACTTCAGTTGTCAGCCTGGTGGTTTTTGGCCAGATGCCACTCAGCAGCTGAAACACTGATTATCATCTTCTCTTTCTTCTTTTCTTGTCTTAGACACAATTTTTAAGAAGAAAAAAAAAGATTATGTAAGCTAAGATAACATGGAGAACAGCTTTACCTCAGTGTTGTTACATTTGCAAATGTAACAAATATAACAACAGTACCAACTATAATGGTACCGTTAGCAGGTACATTTTACACTTAAATACACGTGATGAGAATAGAGGGCTAGGCAGCCTAGCTGTGTACACAATGATGCCATCTACTGCACAAGGAGACTGGGGCTGGGCCAAGGGCTTGGCTAAGCCATGCCAAGATACAACAGATTTTTCAATTTTACAGCAAATAGAAACAAAATACTAGTTTCAGAAGGTGTACTCAACAAACACTTCCCAATGTGTTTCTGATTTGTGGTCAGAATGTTTTTACTGCTGGTGCCCTGCACTTTTGAGACATTTATTTCCTAAAAGAAAGATTCCTTTCTATAAACCTCAACTGTCTGTTTTTCAAAGCAATTTAAAATCAAACACACAAATAAAATTCTTAACATATGGAAACCTTCATATAGGGCCTTACGTATTCAGAGTTAAAATTGTTTTATAAACTGTAATGTTTTGCAGATGAAAATACAGAGGGAATGACTGTTTTTAGCACTAATGCTTTTTGACAGCGTTAAACCTTGTTTTAGTAATTCACATCAAAATGTTTGGTGGTTTTAAATGGACCATTAATAAAAATAGCATGTTTTAAGTTTTTAGAAATTGCGCTTAATACTGTGAAGTGGTATAAAATTGCAAATGTAACACTGTGTTTTTATTTATTTTTTAATCCTTAAAACAAACAACCCAACTTCTGATGCTCAAAGGGGGAAAATATTTCCTCTTCATCCATCTCAGAATCTATACAGAAATGGACCTTTTGCCAATTCCCACTTTGGAAAAAGACAAAATAACAAAACAAAACAACAAAATTGCCATCTTCTGCCACAAGTGCTCTATAAGGCTGCTGAATCTAACTGGATCCCATGGAACCATGAAAATACAATTAAAGTTCTCTACCATGAACTGGAAAGTATATAACAGAAGAGAGGAATTTTAAATTTTAGTACTACCTCTGTCACAAATCATGTTACCTCCAGGAAACCACTCAAATTTCTCTGAGCCTCAAAAAACTTATCTGCAAAATGGGAAAAGTAATATTAATTCTTTCAAAATAGAAAAACTATTGGAACAGGCTCATAAAATTCTGTACATAAAAAATCTTTGTAATGGAAGGCAAAATTATTCAGTTCCATTTAATCCACCAAGCATATACTGAGTACTAATTAGTTCTCATCTGTGATGCATCGACGAGAAGAAATGAACATCAAAATTATGGATCTTATCCTTGTGGAAATTTTAAGGAATGAATTGGAGGAAAGTAGAAAATAGGATGAAGTTGAGACTGGAGAGCCATTTGGTTCAGAGAGAACAATGCTAAGAAATGAAATGGGAAGGAAACAGCACAGTGTGTTTCTGGAACTTCAAATAATCCAGTATTGCAATTGAAGGTCAATTGATAAACAAGAACAAATATGTTTGGGCTTATATTTATAAAGGAACATTATAAAAGGCTGTCATTCATTTGTTCATTCAACAAATATTTACTGAGTGCCTATCATGAGACAGGAATTCTACTAGTCAGTGAATAAACAGAGGGGAAATAGACCTAAAGGATAGTACATAACTTCATTGTCTTCATAGTCTAGAGTTAGAAACCTGGGACCTGACTAAGCAGGAAAGTGGCAAGTTGTTATTCACACTTTAGAGAGACCACTCTGCCATCAATGTAGGGAAAGAAAAAGAAAGTGTAGGGGGTGGGCTCCAGGGGATGAGAAATGGAAATTCTTGATAGTACATGGGCCTTTCTTTGCCCTGCTTCTGGATCTCTCCCTGCTCTCTTCCTACGTAGTTCCTGAGCCTTTGATTATATTAATAAGGATGATGAGGAGACACATCTGCCATAGAGGATACAATGAAAATAACAAAAAGGATTTACTTTGAAAATGGGTAGAACTATTAAGTAGTTCTACAGGAGGCAGGAGAGAAGCAGAATGTTAAGAGCCACTGGATTATATTTTGAGTTGTTTATATTAGAAATTAAGATATTGGGAAGGAAGAAATACTGGGATGATAGCTGACATCCATGTAAAGAATACTCAGAATAAAAGAGATGAAAAAGGAATATTTTAATGATATAATGAAATGCATAAAGTAGCCCTGATTATTCTTGAAATTTTACCAGAAAAACAAAGGAACATGGGAGAGAAATTATTGAGATTGGAATTGAAAATTGGGGAAAAAGTAAAACTCAGGAATTGGTGTTTCAGGCTGAGACCCAGACATATGTGTTCTTGAAAATGAAAAGCAGTATAAAAACTCTCCTTGGGAGTTTACATCAGTCAACAAATACCGAGGTGCTTTAGAGATACAGAGATCCTACTCTCACGGAGTCTGTATTTTAATAGAACTTTTAGAAGTTAACAACTTTGTAGAAGTATAAAATAACTTCAGGTACTATTAAGTAAACAAAATAGAAACATATGGAGTCTCCTCTAGCTAAATTAGTTGGAGAAGATGAGCTTTCTGGCCTGAGTGCTGAACGACAAGGGGCAACAGCAAAACACCTCACACATCAAAGCAGGAGGGTACAAGGCTGGGAGGAAAACCTCAGTGGGACACTGAGGGTTGGAGGAACACAAGGAAGGCCTGTTTGGCCAGCATGTACTAAATAAGAGAGAAAATAGAAGGAAATGAGGTCAAAGATGTAGGTGACAGCCAGGTAGTATAATCTTAGAGGCCTCAGAAAAAGAGTTTGGATTGTCTTTTGACTATACTGTGAATTACTGGAGGGCCTCAGGTGAGAAATGATAGCTATCTGAGGTTTTAGAAAGACAACTCTAGCTGCTGTATGGCTAAGCTTTCGGTAGTGGTACTTGGGGTGGGGGGTAGGGGCTATAAAGACAGAGCAAAGCACTAGGAGGTAATTCAGGCAGTATGAGCTACTGGTGGCTAGGAGGAAGGAGCATGTGTTTGGGGAAGGGAGGTGTGAAGTAAGAAATCAAGAGTTTTGTGTTGGCCATGATAAACTGATATGCCTGACAGACATTTATATGAATTCACAATAATGGGAAACATCTTTGAGTGAGAGATCAATATGAACATCATCAACAGACAGAGATGTTATGTGAAGCCAAGACTACAGACAGAGAAAGGAGAAGGTAAAGAACAGATAGATCCCTGGGCAATTCTAACACTCAGAAGTCTGGTACAGAAAGAGAAATAAAGGAAGGAAACTGAGGAAAAGCCACCTTGAATAGAAAACATATTATGAGTAAAGGAGCAGTTGAATAGTGTACTGATGAGAGGTCAATAAAAATAAAAACAAAAACAGTATCATTAGTTTGGCAAGAATGATAAAAACTGGTGACTGATAAAACTCATTTAATAATGTGATAGTAGGCATGACTGAAGAGAGCTGAGTGAATGTCAGAAGTAGTCACTCTTTACATAAGCTCCCTGTTGGCCATTCTCTCAAGAAAAGGGGTTTTAGTTTTACTCCAGTCAAAGGGAAATACTGCCACTCACATGTACCTTGGATGTCATCCCACTCATCTTCTCTTGCACTTTGCTCCTACAGTATTCCCTTTACTCCTGAACTTCAGTGTCCAGTTGTTATGAAATATTCCTGTCAGCATAATATACCTTAATTTTCACCAATCTTAAAATATTTCCCATAATCCTATCTTCCTATTCCAGCCACTGCCCCAATTTTCTGCATTCCTTCACACCCAAATTTTAAGCTGAAAATTTATTTTTAATCTACTTCAAACTTACCAAGAAACTCAAATTATCCTTAGAAGGAAGGCAGAAACATGACCCCCTGAAATAGACTGTTAGCACAAAAATGGGATCAGAGAAAACAACAATTTATGTCATGATCAGAACACATCACTGAAATTCTGTAGGAATGGCAAGCATCACGAGCAGAGGAAGGCTGGCATCTAAAGGTAGCATTCAAAGGACCCAGCACTGGAGATTAGTCATGATTTCAAGGCCACCAGGATCTCCATTATGGTAAAAGACTGTCCTATGGTAACTGTAAATCAGGACGTAGAATGCCTGTCTTGTGTTAAATTCCTCACCATGCCTTAAACAACAAGAAAAAATGTTCTACCTTTTTCAAAAAATCGGTTTTGAAAGACAACTATAGTGGTCCACAGACCAGGAATGAGAATAGTTTGGAGCAGTACCTTCTACGAGTATTTATAGTAAAAAATGAAATGGTCTTGTCTTTCATCTTAAAATTGATCAACCCGTAGCTTTCTCCCTATTGATGGAGCTTGTTAATCAACATCAAGGAGAAAACAGAGCACTGTTTCCCTCCAGAACAGACATGAAGTGCTGCAAGTATGCTTCAGCCTCTTGAAATAAGCCCTTTAGGAGGAGAGTTTGTGTTAGGTATGAGTAGTCAGGAGTCTTGGTCCTCATAGGCTGCTGTTGATGTGGGGCAGGGACCTGGGACAAGCATCATAGTTAACTTTTCCTGCCTATGATGAAAAATTCTGAGATATAAACAGTATGGTAAGAACAAAGAGGATTCCATTTTAAGGCTAAAGTTCAATTTAAAAAACCAGGAAGTTAAGAAGATTCCTAACAGATTCTTTAGCAAACAGACAATAACTCAATTCACTTTGGTGGCAGAGCTGGAGGTCTTGATTGATAATATATCCCCAGAGGGAAGTTGCTATCCTGGAAAGGAACTAACCAATTTCTTGTATTAAGTTAATTTTGCAGAATTACCTGGAGGACTGATAATAGAAGAGAGGAGACTTAACGTCTCTCACCAGAGATAAGCATTTTGAGACCACTTTACAAGTCTATATCCCCTGGCCCTTTGAAAAATCATTAAAAGAGGGAACCCTCAGCATTTTAGTTTGCCTCCTGCCCAAGAACACCTGCACTTCTTCTCTCTTTAAGTGTGTACCTTTAAATAAAGCTTTCTCACTGCTTAACTTACTGAATTTTGCCTTTTTTATTTCATTCTATTTCCAAGTCCCCACTTAATCCCTGATAAGTAGGGAGGGGCTGCTGAGAGCTCAGTTTGTGTCTGCAAGTTCCTGTCACCTGAATGACCTGGACGGAACTGTCACTGCAGTAACCCGCCTGAAAAATCCCCCTTCTTTGGGAAATTATCAGAATATAATCTCACTCCATCCCATGTTCTGCCATTCCCCAAATCCTGGGGTGGTAGGAGCTAGTCCCCAGGCAGTGCAAATCCAAGTGCACATGGGATGCCAAGTGACCCTGGCCTTAAGAGATGGCAAGGGAATTTGCCCTATACTAACAAAATGTTTAGCAAACTTTCCCTCTGCACCTCTGCATTGTCCTGCTCTCAACTGCCTGCAAGGCCGCTGCCATTAATTTCTACTCTCACTCTAATGAATTCCTTCCTTACCTATCTTCCAACCTGCTCAAGAATTCTTCCTCGTTCAAAGTCAAGAACTCTCTGCTGTCCAGGTTGAGATTTCACCTGGTGCACAGGGAGAGACCTCCCAGATGCAGCTGCCCGGCAATGCTATCACTAAGTACAATCACCTGACTGGGCTCAAAAACAACATAAATTAATTTCTCACAGTTTTAGACATTAGAAACCTAAGATCAAGATGCCAGCAAGGTCAAATTTCAGTGAGAACCCTCTTCCAGACTGCAGACTCTACCTTCCTATGCAAGAAAAGAGCAAGAATGCAATCTGGGCTCTCTGTTATAAGGACCCTCATCCCATTCCTGAAGGTTCCACCCTTGTGACTTAATTACCTCCAAAGACCCCACTTCCTAATACCATCACTGGGGAGTAATATTTCAACAAATGAATTTGGGGAGGCACACATTTAGTCATTTAATAAGATATTCCATTCTCTGCCATAAAAACCCCCAAAACCAAACTACACCAAATTTGGAGAAAAAGCCTTACAATGTGCCTGGATCACAAGCAGGATGGCAAAGACCATAAATATAAAGAATTATACATCTGGCCCCTCACAGACATCAGAAGGCCCATAGATGGCCCATACTTTTATCAGTCATGGCAGAGACACACTGCATGGCTAACTGAAACTTTAGAAAAAACCAACTCAATGAATGAGCCATCATTTTATCCCTAGCAGAGATCTATTAAATCAAAACACTGACAGGTTAGCTGACCAGTGTGCTAACAAGAATTTGGAAGAATACAAAGAAGTACATTTAGGCAATATCCCCATAGACATCAAAAGTGATGCCATTTGACCCAATAGAAGGGAGTGGGGAATGACAAGATGCGGATGGCTGGGAAATGACAGCACCTTCAAAATAGCAGGAATGGGTGTGTGGCCCTTCATTAGTTCTCTAGAGAAAACACAGGAATCAACAAACTAACACCTTCCTTGCTCTGCTCCACTTTCCTGATTTCTTCTTTCTCTCCAAATTTTAAGAAAGAGTCTGTGTCTTCCTGCATAGCACCAAGGCCTTCTGAAGGACAATCAGAATAATTGATAAAGGACCATCTCAGAAAAAAGAGGCTAGAATGTTTAAAAAGTTTACATTGGACAAAAGAAGAAATCACAAGCAGAAGAACAAGATATACTAAAGTTGAGCTTTGTGAAGGTATGCAGTGTTTGGGAAAAGCAGCTGTCATCCACGTGGAAGGTGGAGCAAAGCAGAGATGGGGTGGTGACGTTTAAAGTACAATTGCTGTTTATTAGTAATATCCTCCCTCCCTCTGAATATTTTCTAAGACAGATTAGGTTAAAGATTAGCATTTCTTTTGATTCTAGTTTTCCTTTGGACTGCTGTTTCTTCAATTGTAATTCCATGTAAGGGCTAAGGCCCCAATTTTATTTGGGTTATACTTTTGATAATCCAAGAAAGATAAAATAAGGACCTAACCTAAGCTGTAGTGTAGCCTTGGTGATTTTGAGAATGGGATAGAATGAAGAAATATTTAGAATACAGATTCAACAGGACAATTGCTCTGGACATTAAAGGAGACGAGGAAGAAACAGCCTCAGATGCCTATCAGGCTTAGCTGCTAATATTATAAATAAAGTATTAAAACACTAGAATATTTTAAGCCAGTCATGGAACTGTGTTTTCCTTAACAGGAAAAGTAATGAAATATTAACTAATGAGACTTACAAGAACTATGCTTAGAGAATTCCTGGAAATGGGTCCTTCTTCTAATAAGTTAGGTGTAAAGGGAACAGACCTTTTTTTAAATTTTTGGTATCATTAATCTACAATTACATGAGGAACACTATGTTTACTAGACTCCCCCCATCACCAAGTCCCCCCCACATACCCCATTACAGTCACTGTCCATCAGCATAGTAAGATGTTGTAGAATCACTACTTGTCTTCTCTGTGTTGCACAGCCCGCCCTGTGCCCCCCCATATTATACATACTAATCATAATGCCCCCTTTCCTTTACCTGCTCCCCTTATCCTACCCTTCTCACCCATCCTCCCCAGTCCATTTCCCTTTGGTAACTGTTAGTCTACTCTTGGGTTCTGTGAGTCTTCTGCTGTTTTGGCTCCTTCAGTTTTTTCTTTGTTCTTATACTCCACAGATGAGTGAAATCATTTGATACTTGTCTTTCTCTGTCTGGCTTATTTCACTGAGCATAATACTCTCTAGCTCCATCCATGTGGTTGCAAATGCTGTAGGATTTGTTTTCTTCTTATGGCTGAATAACATTACATTGTGTATATATACCACATCTTCTTTATCCATTCATCTACTGATGGACACTTAGGTTGCTTCCATTTCTTGACTACTGTAAATAGTGCTGCAATAAAACATAGGAGTGCATATGTCTTTTTCAAACTGGGCTCCTGCATTCTTAGGGTAAATTCCTAGAAGTGGAAAATCCTGGGTCAAATTATATTTCTATTTTGAGTTTTTTGAAGAACCTCCATACTGCTTTCCACAATGGTTGAACTAATTTACATTCCCACCAGCAGTGTAGGAGGGTTCCCCTTTCTCCACAGCCTTGCCAACATTTGTTGTTGTTGGTCTTTTGGATGGCAGCCATCCTTACTGGTGTGAGGTGATACCTCATTGTAGTTTTAATTTGCATTTCTCTGATAATTAGTGATGTGGAGCATCTTTTCACGTGTCTATTGGCCATCTGAATTTCTTCTTTGGAGAACTGTTCAGCTCTTATGACAATTTTTTGATTATATTATTTCCTTTTTGTTTGTTGAGGTGTGTGAGCTCTTTATATATTTTGGATGTCAACCCTTTATCGGATCTGTCATTTATCAATATATTCTCCCATACTGTAGGATGTCTTTTTGTTCTATTGGTGGTGTACTTTGCTGTACAGAAGCTTTCAGTTTGATGTAGTGCCACTTGTTCATTTTTGCTTTTGTGTCCCTTGCCTAGGGAGATATGTTCATGAAGAAGTCGCTTATGTTTATGTCCGAGAGATTTTTGCCTATGTTTTTTTCTAAGAGTTTTATGGTTTCATGACTTACATTCAGGTCTTTGATCCATTTCGAATTTACTTTTGTGAATGGTCTTAAGCAATGATCCAGTTTCATTCTCTTACATGTAGCTGTCCAGTTTTGTCAACACCAGCTGTTGAAGAGGCTGTCATTTCCCCATTGTATATCCATTGCTCTTTTATCATATATTAATTGACTGTATATGTTTGGGTTAATGTTTGGAGTCTCTATTCTGTTCCACTGGTCTGTGGCTCCATTCTTGTGCCAGTACCAAACTGTCGTGATTACTGTGGCTTTGTAGTAGAGCTTGAAGTTAGGAAGCGAGATCCCTCCTGCTTTATTCTTCCTTCTCAGGATTGCTTTGGCTATTCGGGGTCTGTGGTTCCATATGAATTTTAAAACTATTTGTTCCAGTTCGTTGAAGAATGCTGTTGATATTTTGATAGGCATTTCATTGAATCTATAGATTGCTTTAGGCAGGATGGCCATTTTGACAATATTAATTCTTCCTAGCCAAGAGCATGGGATGAGTTTCCATTTGTTAGTGTCCTCTTTAATTTCTCTTAAGAGTGTCTTGTAGTTTTCAGGGTATAGGTCTTTCACTTCCATGGTTAGGTTTATTCCTAGGTATTTTATTCTTTTTGATGCAATTGTGAATGGAATTGTTTTCCTGATTTCTCTTTCTGCTAGTTCATCATTAGTGTATAGGAAAGCAACAGATTTCTGTGTATTAATTTTGTATGCTGCAACTTTGCTGAATTCTGATATTAGTTCTAGTAGTTTTGGAATGGAGTCTTTAGGGTTTTTTATGTACAATATCATGTCATCTGCAAATAGTGACAGTTTGACTTCTTCTTTACCAATCTGGATGCCTTGTATTTCTTTGTTTTGTCTGATTGCCATGGCCAGGACCTCCAGTAATTCGTTGAATAACAGTGGGGAGAGTGGGCATCCTTGTCTTGTTCCCGATCTTAGAGGAAAAGCTTTCAGCTTCTTGCTGTTAAGTATGACGTTGGCTGTGGGTTTGTCATATATGGCCTTTATTATGTTGAGGTACTTGCCCTCTATACCCATTTTGTTGAGAGTTTTTATCATGAGTTTTAAGCATGTTAAATTTTGTCAAATACTTTTTCAGCATCTATGGAGATGATCATGTGGTTTTTGCAGAACAAACATTTTTTGTCTCTGAATATTATTACATGTATCTAATACCTTAATCTAAAGCAAACACGTAGGGAAAATGAAGGACACAAGCTTAAGATACTAGCTGATAAGCTGAGGCTGGCACATAGGAAAGATGGAAAGAAGCTGGTTCCTAGATAATGTCATTGAGGCACTGAGTTAACTATCCTTGGAACTGTTTTGCCTCTGGACTTCTTGTTTGCAAGATAACTGATTTAAAAATGTGGAAATGGCTGAGTGAAAGAGTTGGGGCAAGGGCAGTAAAGATCTGGCCTTTCTTATCTTGAAGCATAGGAATCTTGAAGAGGCAGGGAAGGGAAAGATAATTAGAACACAAAATACGTAAATTGGAGCCTCTTACTGAGTGCTTTCGAACAAGTGAGTCAATCTGGAATAAATGTAATATTTTAAGTGGTTTCTTCCACCCAAGTCTGTTTTTTAAAACTCACATAGATGACATTAAAATTGAGAATTGTGGAGTTGAGCAGAATACCAAGAGTAAATGCCAAGAATTCTATAAATGTAAGAGTAACTCTAGATTCTTAGCTACCACTGCAACATTGGCATCATCTTCTACTTTATTTGAATTAGAATCTCAAGCTCCACCCAGTTTGACTTAATCAGAATCTGCGTTTTTAACAAGACTCCCAAGTGTTTCATAAGCACATTAAAATCTGAGAAACATTTTACAAGGCAAAATTTTTGGATCTAGCACATGGAATTGACAAGACGAAAACAGACTGAAACCTTATTAAATTCTTAAGGGAAATGTATTCCCATTGGATTTCTATTACTTGCTGCTTAATGCAAACTCATTGATATAGAAGAGATAGTTTTTGAATGGAAGAGAATTAAATGTATTTATAATCTCTTTTCTTAAGCAAATATATTTGGATTATTAAGTCCGAAAACTACCAAGAGCCTTAACATAATAATTCTGGAAGATAAGGAAACAAGAATAGAGGCTTTGGAACACAACGTTTAAATGACTGCTAAAGAAGACAAAGTAAATATCACATGAGAGGGGACATGATCAACTAACAAATTAAAGCAATTCAGTGTCATATCCAGGCACTAGCTATGTACCAGGGATAAAAATATGAATGGCATAATCCTTGCCTTAAGGAAACACACAGTCTAAATTAACAGTAAGCCAGGTTTCAGATCAAAATGAGAAGAACCAAACAAAGAATATGCTTTTGGTAGTCCTTGGCATGCACATCTCCAAACAATAAGTAGAAGCCTCACGTGGGCATTTTTAAAAACTTTTCCACCATACATTCCTCTTCTGCTAACAGCATTGCAAATTTCCTTTGAGGTGCCAGCTCTCCTCCATTTTCCATGCATGTGGATCAAGTTAAGCTACACCATTGCTCCAGGGTAGAAGCATGAGCTACAGGCCTGGCCAATCAGAACATGAATAATATACTATAATATTGTTTCCAGCTATCATCTCCACCCTGCTCCCAACTCCCACAAGAAGAGTATGCAGCTGACCCTTGAACAACATGGGGCTAGGGGTACCAAACCCATGCACAGTTGCAAATACCCCTGCAGTTTGACTCCCCAACATTTTAACTACTAAGAGCCTATTATTGACTGGAAGCCCTACCAATAACATAAATAGCCTATTAACATGTATTTTGTATATGTCTAATATTACTGTATTCTTACAATAAAGTAAGCTGGAGAAAATGTTTTTTCACGAGTCAAGTTGTTCAAGAATTAAACATATGCTTTTTCCATAGTGCTTAAGATGTTGCATTATAGATGGAAAATAGTAGAGTGGAAGAAATTATCTAGAGTTTTAAGTCTGGAAAACCAGAAAACTTATTCCATTTCTAGTGACAGAAACATCAATAAGTGAAGAACATTTGGGAAGGAAGATGAAGAATTCAATTTTCCATAATGAGATTAATTAAAAATGATACTTATTATTTCTTTTGTATTATAAAAGTAATGCTTGGTTTTGTAGATAATTTTGAATATAGGGGAAAACAGAAAGAAGACATTTATAATAACCCTGTTAAAATTTCGATGTGTTTCCTTTTCATTTTTTTCTCCCTCACACGTAAATATATAAAACCAAAGTGGGATTACATCTTATACATATTCTTGGATCCCATAATTTTCATTTAACTTGATAAGTGAGTATTCCACTTAAAAAAAAAAGAAATCTTGAAGGTAAGATTTATAATGTCTAGATATATGCATACGTATTTTAAAATTTACCCAACTTCACTTATTGACAGATTTCTTACTATTTTTATAAAACTACAAATGTAACTAAAGTAAGAATATTTATATTGATCTGGATATACCTCTAATATTTTCTTAGGATAAAAATCTAGAAATGGAATTATCAGACCACACAGTATGAACTACTAAATCAATGTAGAGATGCACAGTGATTTCTCAATAAGGTCTTCCAGGTAAAACATTAACAAGAATATAGGTATGTAACTCCTTATTTTCTCACACCAAATATTTTCACAAAAGTGACATATCTACACACACACACGTTACGGCATCAAATTATTAACAGAAACTGGAAAACTCCACTAAGTAGTATTTTAACAGAATAGAATAAGGATAAGCTTTCTGTCACGAGACACAACAAGCAGAAAGTCAGCATGACCAGTTTTCTTCCTCAACTAGGTGGGCAGTGTAAGCAGAAGGCTCGCACAGTGCGGTTTTGCACCAAGAAAACCGAAGTTACTCAATATATGTGGAGAAAATGCAGCCAGAAGAAGGACCATTGCTTTGAAGACACAGAATAACCTCTCTCAGAAAAAAACTTACTCTTCAAATTAGGAGTGTAATTAAACATTCTTATGCAGTTGTCAAAAGGATATGGCATCTATAAAACCACAGCACACAATTAGGAAAAAAACCTGAGTTTTGCGAAGACCAGATATTTCAAAACACACAAACGTGATTTGATCACTTAAAAAATATATTGAAAAGACTGAATCTCATGTTGGATAGAGCAGAAAATTAAATAATAAAGAAAACCCCCACAACGTCAATTTCAGATAGAGAAATTAAAAAATGAGGAAAATAATATCAGGAGCTCCTCACCAACGCCGTCACGCGGTCCCAGCTCTGCAGCCCGCGGAGGCCGGGCCTGCGCGCGGGGCATGCCGGGCGGCGGCGCCGGGCCTGGGCGCGCGTCCCGGCGGCGGTGACGGCCCTGCGTTTCCGGCGCCGTGCTGCCGGGCTGCACCTTGCAGCCGCTGTCTGTGAAGACCAAGGGGGCAAGTTTGCAGACAGCAGTATGTTGGGAAGCTCAAGTTTGCCTCCTCGGAACTTTCCCTGGGTCCAAGAAGCTGGTTTTGGCCGCACGAAAGCTGCCGTAATTCTCAGGCGGGTGGATCTGTGTTACCGCGCGCACAAGGACAGAGCAGAAGGTGCTGCGGTCGCCATCACAGGATGTAATCCCTTGTTCGGCGGGGGCTGAGGAAATATTAGAGTCACAGAGAACAGATCTAACAATTGACCCAACAGTTCCATAATAGTAATCTTAGAGGTGAATAAACCGACAAAACAGGCTCTCTGGACTAGCAAGGCTCACTGGGAACCAGAAAAGCCTTTATCAACATAACTGTTACATGTATGGTGTGATCCTGGACTGAATATTGGACTAGGAGAAAAAAAGTTATAAAGAACCCTTTTGTAAAAGTAGCATTTCACATAAATGTTAGGTACATGTTACTGTATCAATATTAAATTTTATGCATTGGATGTATTATGGGAAAATGAGAAGTCTTTGTTCTTAAAAGATAGAGGCTGACATACTTAGGAGTGAAAGGTTATGATATCTGTAGCTTTCAAAATAAACGAGAGAGCAGCATGTGCAAAAGATGAATTTAGGTGAAGAGTAGAAAACTATTCTTGGAACTCTTCTGTAGGTTAAAACTTTTTAACAAAATTTTAAAAATATGAAACAATTTCAAATATAATGGGATAACAAGTGAAAAGTTTGATTGCAAAAATATCTATAGACATTCAGGAAGAAAGCAAACAGAAGCAAACTGACAAGAGATTAGCATCTGCAATATACAAGCAGAAAAAAGTGGAGCAAGACCTAAGACTGGCATATTCAAGTCTTAGAAAAGACTTAACGAAAGCTTGGAAAATATATCTTTCCTCAGATGGAGGTAAGACTAGGTTTCAAGCCAACTGAAAATTAAATGAATAAAATATAATTAAAATTTGAGAGAGCCAAAGTATGGGGGAAGGAATACTTTTTTTTATTGAGATACATAGAATAAAGTGCACAAATCTTAGTGTACAGCTTGATAAATTTTGACGTGTATACCCTCATGTATCCATTATTCACATCAAGATATCAAACATTCTCACTAATTTGGGAGGGTAGGGCAAAATGCTTTTAAAAGAAAATATATTACAAAAAAAGCACTAACAATCTACTAATATAGTCAGATTTTCTAATTGAGCTTAGTTCAGTATACATAGTATTTCCTGGAAATTACCTTTCCTTTTTTGCTTAGAATCCACATCTGATGGTAAATCCCTCAAAACATTCTCATTTTTTATATTTGGATTTTGTCTCGTTAATAGATTTGTAATAGATTGCTTAATTTTTGGCTTTTTCAAATACTCCTATCTCCAGTATATGTTGAGTAGAAGCAGTGATAGTGGACACTGTTATCTTCTCTAAACCTCAAGCATAATTCTGCAACACTGGAACATTGATGTTTGACAAAGTTTTCTCTAGGACCCTTTGCTTATTCAGTTATTGGGGTTACTGCTGCTTCTGTGAAATGAGGTTTCAAGTCTATTGCTCATTTTTCTATCGAATTGTTTATCTTGTTCTTATAATTTATAGGGTTATTTGAATATTCTAGATACTAATCATTTCTTAATGATATAGATTGGAAATACATTTCTATTCATAGCTTGTCTTAACATTCTCTATATTATGTAATCTGATGAAAACTAGAATTTTAATGTAGCTTGACATCATCTTTTTTATGGTTTATGCTTTTTATTTCTTGCATAAACAATGCTTCCATATGCCAAGATCATCAGTTATTTTGTCCTATTACCATTATTTTCAAAATTTGCCACTTATGTAAGTATTTAATCCACTTGAAATTTTTTGGATGTATCATAGGTAATGGTCAAGTTTTATTATTTCCAAAAAAATAAACTAATTGTCACAGAATCATTTATTGAAAATTCAACCATTCCCCACTGATCTGAAAGGTTATTCTGCAATATTGGAACATTAAAATACAGTGTTTAGCATTAAGTGTGATGTTTCCTATAATCTGTTATATATACATATATTTTTAATTAAGGTATTAATATACAATCTCATGAAGGTTTCACATGAACACCATTGTGGTTTCAACATTCACCCATATTCTCATGTCCCTCCCACCATCCCATTGCAGTCACTGTCCATCACCATAGTAACACGCTGTAGAGTCATTACTTGTCTTCTCTGTGCTGTACTGCCTTCCCTATGTATATTGTGAGTGCTGATTATAATGCCCCTTAATCACCTTATCCCTTCCCCTGGCCCCCACTGCCATCCCCAGCCCTCCCTTTGGTAACCGCTAGTCCCTTCTGGGCGTCTGGAGTCTGTTGCTGTTTTGTTTATTCAGTTTTCCTTTGTTATTATACTCCACAAATGAGTGAAATCATTTGGTACTTGTCTTTCACCGCCTGCTTTATTTCACTGAGCATAAATCCCTCTAGCTCCATCCATGTTGTTGCAAATGGTAGGATTTGTTTTATTTTTATGTCTGAACAATATTCCACTGTGTATATGTACCACCTCTTCTTTATCCATTCATCTACTGATGGACACTTAGGTTGCTTCCATATCTTGGCTATTGTAAATAGTGCTGCGATAAACGTAGGGGTGCATATGTCTTTTGAATCTGTGATCTTGTTTTCTTCAGGTAAATTCCTAGGAGTGGAATTCCTGGGTCTAATGGTACTTCTATTTTTAGTTTTTTGAGGAACCTCCATATTGCTTTTCACAATGGTTGAACTAATTTACATTCCCACTGATAGTGCAGGAGGATTCCCCTTTCTCCATATCCTCACCAGCATTTGTTTTTCCTTGTCTTTTGGATGTTGGCCATCCTGACTTGTGTCAAGTGATATCTCATTTTTGTTTTTCATTTCCTTGATAATTCGTGATGTGGAGCATCTTATCATGTATCTGTTGGCTATCTGAATTTCTTCTTTGGAGAAGTACCTCTTCAGATCCTCTGCCCATTTTTTAATTGGGGTATTTGCTTTTTGGGTGTGGAGGCATGGGCTCTTTGTATATTTTAGATGTTGATCCATTATCAGATATGCCATTTATGAATATGTTCTCCCATACTATAGGATGTCTTCTTGTTCTGTTGACGTTGTCCGTTGCTGTACAGCTTTTTAGCATGATGTAGTCCCATTTGTTCATTTTTGCTTTTGTTTCCATTGCCTGAGGAGATGCATTCAGGGAAAAGTTGCTCATGTTTTTGTTGAAGAGATTTTTGCCTATGTTGTCTTCTGTGATTTTGTGGTTTCATGACTTATATTCAGGTCTTTGATCCATTTCAAGTTTACTTTTGTGTATGGAGTTAGACAATAATCCAGTTTTATTCTCTTACATGTAGCTGTTCAGTTTTCCCAACACCAAGTGTTGAAGAGGCTGTCATTTCCCCATTTTATATCAATGGCTACTTTATCATATATTAATTGGTCATATTTGTGTCAGTTTATATAAGGACTCTCTATTCTGTTCCATTGATCTATGGGTCTGTTCTTGTGCCAGTACCAAGTTGTTTTGATTACTGTGACTTTGTAGTAGAGCTTCAAGTTAGGGAGAGTAATCCCCCCAGCTTTATTCTTCCTTCTCAGGATTGCTTTGGCTATTTGGGGTCTTTTGTGGTTCCATATGAATTTTAGAAGTATTTGTTCTAGTTCATTGAAGAATGCTTTTGGTGTTTTGATAGGGATTGCATTCAATCTGTAGATGCTTTAGGCAGGATGGCCATTTTGACAATATTAATTCTTCCTACCCAGAGCACAGGATGTGTCTTTATTTATTGGTGTCTTCTTTAATTTCTCTCATGAGTGTCTTGTAGTTTTCATGGTATAGGTTTTCACCTCCTTGGTTATGTTTATTCCTAGGTATTTTATTCTTGTTGATGCAGTTGTAAATGGAATTGTTTTCCTGATTTCTCTTTCTGCTAGTTCATCGTTAGTGTATTGGAATGCAACAGATTTCTGTGTATTAATTTTGTATCATGCAACTTTGCTGAATTGAGTTATTAATTCTAGTAGTTTTGGAGTGGATTCTTTAGGGCTTTTTATGTGTAATATCATGTTATCTTCAAACAGTGACAGTTGAATTTCTTCCTTACCAATCTGGATGCCTTTTATGTCTTTGTGTTGTCTGATTCCTCTGAGTAGGATCTCCAGTACTATGTTGAATAAAGTGAGGAGAATGGGCATCTTTGTCTTGTACCCAGTCTTAGAGGAAAAGCTTTCAGCTTTTTGCTGTTAAGTATGATGTTGGCTGTGGGTTTGTCATATATGGTCTTTATATGTTGAGGTACTTGCCCTCTATGCCCATTTTGCTCTTGGGTTTCTTGATTCTTCCTATTGTTTTTTTCTTCTCTTGAATTTATTTCTGCTCTGATCTTTATTATGTTCCTCCTTCTACTGAATCATACCTCATTTATTCTTCTTTTCTAGTTTCATTACTTGTGAGTTTAGACTGTTCATTTGCAATTGTTCTTTCTTGAGGTAAGCCTGAATTGCAATATACTTTCCTTTTAGAACTGCCTTCACTGCATTCCACAGGTTTTGCACTGTTGATTTGTCATTTTCATTTGATTCCATGTATTGCTTGATCTGTTTTTATTTGGTCATTAATACATTGATTATTTAGAAGCATATTGTTAAGCCTCCATGTGTTTGTGGGCTTTTTTGTTTTCTTTGCATAATTTATTTCTAGTTTCATACTTTTGTAGTCTGAGAAGGTGGTTGGCACAGTATCAATCATTTTGAATTTCCTGGGACTCTTTTAGTGGCCTCGTATGTGATCTATTCTGGAAACTGCTCCATGTGCACTTGAGAAGAATGTGTATCCTGCTGCTTGTGGGGTGGAGTGTTCTGTAGATGTCTGTGAGGTTCATCTGTTTTAATGTGTTGTTCAGTGACTCTGTCCCCTTACTTATTTTCTGTCTGGTGGATCTGTCCTTTGGAGTGAGTGGTGTGTTAAAATCTCCTAAAATGAATGCAATGCATTCTATTTCTCCCTTTAATTCTGTTAGTATTTATTTCACTTATGTAGGTGCTCCTATATTGGGTGCATAGATATTTATAATGGTTATATCCTCTCATGTGTCTGACCCCTTTATCATACATAATGTCCTTCTTTGTCTCTTGTTACTTTCTTTGTTTTTAAGTCTATTTTGTCTGGTACAGTTACTGCAATTCATGCTTTTTCCTCCCTATTATTTACATGAACTAGCTTTTTTCCATCCCTTCACTTTTAGTCTGTGTATGTCTTTGGGTTTCAAGTGAATCTCTTGTAGGGGGCATATAGATGGTTCTTGTTTTTTTATCCATTCTGTAACTATGCCTTTTGATTGGTAAATTCAGTCCATTTACATTTAGGGTGATTATCAATAAACATGTAATTATTGCCATTGCAGTCTTTATATTTTACTAAGATTCAAGGGCAGTTTCTTTACTATCTAACAGTCTATCTTAACTCACTTATTACACTATTTCAGACAGAATCTAAAGGTTCTTTTATTTTTCTCCTTTCTTCTTTTTCTTCGCCCTCCACTCTTTATATATTAGGTATCAAATTCTGTACTCTTTATATATCCTTTGACTGACTTTGTGGGTAGTTGATTTAGTTTGGCACTTGTTTCATAATTAATTGCTCTACTTCCTTTACTGTGGTTTTATTTTCTCTGGTGACAGCTATTTAACCTTAGAAGCACTTCCATCTATAGCATTCCCTCTGAGATACATTGTAGAGACAGTTTGTGGGAGGTAAATTCCCTCGACTTTTGCTTATCTGGAAATTGTATAATCCCTGCTTCAAATTTAAATGATAATCTCACCAGGTAGAATATTCTTGGATGAAGTCCCTTCTGTTTAATTGTATTGAATATATCATGCCACTCCCTTCTGGCCTGTAAGGTTTCTGCTGAGAAGTCTGATGATAGCTTGTCAGGCTTTTTTCTCTCTCTGGCTGCTTTTAATACTCTATCCTTGTCCTTGATCTTTTCCATTTTAATTATTATATTCTTGGTGTTGACTTCCTAGGGTCCCTTGTGTTGGGAGATCTCTGCACTTCCATGACCTGAGAGACTATTTCCTTCCCCTGAGTGGGGAAGTTTTCAGCAATTATTTCCTCAAAGAGACTTTCTATCCCTTTTTCTCTCTTCTTCTTCTTCTGGTACCCCCTATAATGTGAATATTGTTCCATTTAAATTGGTCAGTTCTTTATTAGTTTCATTCCTAGAGTTCCCTTTTTCTCTCTGTGCCTCAGCTTCGTTTTCCTGTTCTCTAATTTCTGTTTCATTTACTCTCTCCTCTACCTCATCTAATCTGCTTTTAAATCCCTCCATTGTATGTTTCATTTCAGATACTGTATTTTTTCAAAGTTTATCTTTTTCTTGAAGTCCTCTCTGAGATCTTGAATATTTTTCTTTAGCTCTGTGAACATGTTTATAATTTTTATGTTGAAATCTTCATCAAGAAGATTGGTGATTTCAGTTTCACTTAGCCCTCTTTCTGATATCTTTTCCCTATATTTTTTTGGACAAAATTTTTTGCCATTTTACCTTTTCAGTGATGGAATAATAATTTTGTGTAGGTGGCAACCTCTAGTGACCAGAAGCTCTGGAGCTGCTGATCACCTGGAGCAATGACAGGGATTCCAGGTGAGTGGCACTGGTGCCTGGCAGGAAGAAAAAGCTCTCTCTTGCCTTCCTGGCTTTAGTGCCTGCATCCACTGCCAGGCACAGTGGGCCAGCATGCAGGGAGGAGCCTGTATGCTATGCCCCTCTAGCTGCCATAGGCAGGGCCACCCTTCTTCTGGTCTGGCACAATGGCATGGGCTGCAGGTGTGTAGGACTGGTGCCTACCAGGAGGAAGCAGCAGCAGGCTATGTATTACAGTATGGAGTTTTAGGGCTGCATTGCTCACCAGGGTCATGGAGTATCAGAAGCTCCTGAGAGTTTCCAAACTGCTGGGCTGAGTTTGCCATGATTATTTTATCCAACTGCCCTTTCTCCTGAGCAGCAAGCTCTGTGTAATACTGGCCCCTTTAGTATCCCTCTCTCTGTTGGAAAGTCTTTCAAAGTGCCTGCCTTTCTTTTGTCCCAGGGGGGCTATTTGTGCATACCTGTTCTCCACAGTGGCTGGAATTCAGTCTCTCTGAGTATTCTGCCTGTCTGTGTTCTCTAACCCCACTAATCTCCAGAGCACCATGTAATGTGGGTTTGTGCTCCTGGAGCAGATCTCCAGCTTGGTGTTGAGCAGTTCTGAGCTTCTCCTCCCTCCCTGCTCCATTTCTCTTCCCTCCACCAGTGGACTGGTATAGGGGGAGGGGGAGGGTCTCACCAGATTGCCCCTTTGCTACTTTACCCTTTTCTATGAGGTCTTCTCTTTTCCCCAGATGTAGGCTGTCTGTTCTGCAGTCTTCTGGTCACTCTTTCTGGATTAGTTGTATTTGCTTTATTTTCATGTTTTATGTGGTTTTGGGAGGAGGTTTATGCCTTACTGTTCATGCCACTATCGTTTTCCCCACACCTATATAGTGTATATTATGTATCAGGGCTAAGGATATTTCTTTCTATGTCGAAGTTCCAACAGATTTCTATCATTAAAGTACTTTATCAGATACTTATTTTGCATCTCTTAAGGTTAACATATGGTTTTTCTCCTTTTAACTTTTAATGTGATAAATTGCAAAATGATTTATTGAAGTATTAAAGCAACCTTGCATTGCTAGGCAAAATCAACTTTGTCTTTCTCAGTCTTTCTATCTGTCTCTGTCTCTTTCCCCTTCCTTCTTGTGTTTGGTTTGATTCCACATTTTTAATGCCTAATATTATGTTTAGGAGTTTTGCATCTATGTTTTTGTGTGAAATTGTTTTATAATTTTCTTTCTTATCATTGGGCTTTGTGGTTAAGGTTAAGTCAGCCTCATAAAATGAATTAGGAAATACACTTTTTAAAATACTCTTGAGGAGTTGGTATAAAATTATTAAATCAATTTATTGAGTGTTTGGAAGAACTTATTAGTAGAATTCTTTAGGATGAAATTTTTGCAGAACAAAGAAATTTTAAACTGCCAATTTAATCCTGTTAAAAGCTATAATCCTTTGTACATATCCATTTCTATCCATTGTCATATATGCTCTCACCATTTACTTTGGTGTGTTTTATTTGTGTAGGAATTTGTCCTATCACCTAAGTTTTCAAATTTCTTGTCATAAAGAGGTTTCTACTATTTTCTTATGATCTTTTTATAATACTATTTTTTGTATGTAGGTCCCTTTATATATTACCAAAGTTGTTTTTGCTCCTCTCTTTTTATTTAGAGATTTGCCAAGGGTCTGTGAATTTTACCAAATTTGGGAAGATATTGAGGGGAGACAGGATATGGCTTGGTTGATCCTTTATGCCTTTGTTTGGTTTCATTAACTTTTCCCCACCTTTATTTTTTCCTTCTTCTGTGTTTCTTTAGGTTTCTACTGCTCTTCCTTCTCTAACTTAAGTATATAATTTGTTCATTAATTATTAACCTCTCTTCTTTTCTAATTTAAGAGTTTTTAAGGCTATGATAAGGCTATGGATGTCTCTCTAAATAAGAAGTAATGAAATGTTAGTTTTAAAATTAATATTCAAAAAAGTGACAAAATATTCATTTTAATTTTACTCATGTATGAGAGAAAATATTTTGAAAATTTGATATTCTGACATGTTTATTTTATGACTTAATAAATTCCAACCTTACAAAATAGAACATACCAAACTTTAACAAATTGAATATAGTGTTTAATCTGAAAATTTCATGAGTAATATCTTACATTTCCAAATTATAAGTATCAGAATTTTTAACGTCAGAAGCACTTTTTACAACATAAAATAGTCAAATAAGATAAAAAAATACTGAAAACAAACTGTCCAGTATTAACTCTAAAGCATTTCCTGGAACAGTTTTCACATTTCTCAAATACTCCTGTGATATGCAGAATAATTGTCCCCCAAAGATGCTCACATCCTGATCTATGGAACACGTGACTACATTGGGTTACATGACAAAGATGAATTAAGATTACAAATGGTATTAAGGTTGCTAATCAACTGACTTAAAAATAAAGTTTAAAAAGGGAGATCATCCTGGCTTATCTGGATGAAACCATGTAATAACTGAGGTCCCAAAAACACAGAAGAGGATGTCAGAGAAGGAGCCAGAGTCAGAGGGAACACTTGAAGATGCCAGGCTGCCTATTCTGAAGACAAGAACGAGGTCAGGAGCCAAGGAGATCTGCTGGCCGCTGGAATCTAGAAAAATGAATCTTTCCCATAACCTGCAGAAGGAATATAGCCTTGCTGACATCTTGATTTTAATCTAATGCCCATTTCAGATTTCTGACTTTCTTAACTGTATAACAATGAATTTGGATCATTTAAGCCACTAAACTTGTGACAAATTGCTACAGCAGCAATAGGAAACTGATATAATTCAACTTCTTCAAATGTATTAAGATATCTTACAAAGACCAGTTGGTCTATTCTATCTGAAGAGATTATAACTAAAGAGAATTAAAATTGGTAAATTTGCACATAACAGAGGCATCAATTTTCTGCATTCCTACCAAATTTACCTGAAGTTTGATATTATTTTATTTGATTCATAAATTATAACCCAGGTTCTCTTTCCATATGAAAATCTACTCAGGAAGATATAAATTTTCAAGCTAATTCTCATGGGAACATATTAAATAGGCTTTACTGCTGGCTAAATTGGACATGGGCCTTTTAAAACAGGTTAGAATAGTTCATCTAAGGAGCTATAATTTTGAGATTTCACTATGGAAATTTGTTGTCGCCAAGGATTCAAATAACACTCTTTTAATAATAAAAAAAATCCTCTAATTTAAAATTCCTGAAACAGGAACTTTTCTATTCTTCCATGTTAATACTTTGAGAGGCCAATAAATTCTTTTAGGAAAGTGAGTAAAATGCTCAAATTTGTGTTTTAGAAAAATAAGAAGTAGCAATATAGGAAACAGTTTGGACTTTAGCCAAGTGACTCTGAAGGTTCATGATTTTTGGTAACTCCATTGTTCCAAACACATAGTGATCGTATACAGAAATAAAATAAAGTAAAATAAACACCCAACCTAGAACAAAAATAAGATAATCTTCCCTAAGACCACACAAAAAAAGCAAAAAATAGGCAGAAACAATTAGTCTGCTGAAGTTAAGGTCCAGAGAAAACAGAGGTAGGTGGGATTCAGCTCATGTATAGAATCAGGATTAAAATCTTTTATAGTTAGTAGGAGGATTTCTTAAAACCAGAAGATATTGTGGATTCCAAGATGCTGATGAGACAGACTGGAACTCTGCCTTACATAAAGATTCAAGACTTAAAGAGGCAGGTGAAAATACAAGCAGCATCACAAGGAAATTGATAAAAATTGTCTGGGGACTGGTATGCAAGAGCCCCAACAGAACTTTGTTGCAGGAGGCATTTCAATTATTTGGTTACGGAAAAAGAAGAGGAGGACGAGTGGTTGTGGAGGAGGAGAAGGACAAGAAGAGAAAAGAGAAGGAAAGGGAGAGAAATGGTACAGAAACATTAAAAAGGTTGCCAGAAATATGCAACCAGAAGTCAGTTCATCCCAAACGAGATTAAAATAGTAAAACTAAACAGAATTAAAATAACATAATTGAATGAAAAGTATGTTTTAAAAAATAACTTTAGGAGGCTAAAAAGTCTCATTAACATCCATACAAAAATAATGAGCATAATAAGGATGTGAAAAGAACAAATTCTAAATACTCAATAAAAAGTAGTTATTAAAATACAAAGGTGCATACCTAGAATAAACTGCAGACTGAACACAGGGGGGAAAAGTGATGAAATGAAATGTTTCTGGAGAATTAACTCAGAATGTAGCATGCAGAGGAAAAGGAAAAAAAAGAAAAAATAGAGGAAAGAATATTGCAAGACATGAAGGGTAGATCAAGGGCCTCCAATAACTAATAGGTATTCCAGAGTTGTAAAGTGGTTCTGGACTGATGTTGACCCCAGACGGCTGCAAAAGGAACTTTGAATCTTTCTGGAGAAACCCATCTCCTTCTCCATCACTGAAGTACCACAGATAAAGTTTCAAGAAAAATAAGCCCACAGTCAAAATCTATAAACATACAAGGAAATAAGATACCATGAGCAAGAGAAAGCAGAAACAAAGAGGCAAGACTAAAATTTCAAGTCTTCAGGTATGAGAGTGACTAGGGAAACAGAGTACAAGCGTGTTTATGCTTAAATATTTAAAAGGCATTAAAAATATATATATTAAAAAATATATTTATACACATACATTGATATGTGCCAATTTGAGATGCAGGTAGCCCAACAAAATCCAAGAAGGACAGTAGAAAAAAAATGCAAATTATAATTCATCATAGTGAAATGGTAGAAACTGATGACACAAAGAAAATCACCCAGAGAGAAAAGGCAGGTTATCTTCAAAGGAATGGCAAACTAAACCAAAGAAAACAGTTGATAGTAATGTCTTGGGAAAATATATGTGAGTCAAATACTAATGAAATAAACTAGTTTAGTAATTTTAATATCAGACAAAATAGAATTTAAGGTAAAAGAGAATATACAATGTCAACACATAATAGTAATGGCAAATCCACCAGGAAGTTACAAAAATCTTTAAACAGTATAGAACTCATGAAGTGGATTTGAGAATGGATTGGGCAAAGAAAAGATTGCAATGTGAATTCTGATGAAGGAAAGATTGTCAGTTGGATGTGGTATTAGGAAATTCAATGGTTATCTTCAAGAGAGCAGTGTTGGTGAACTGACTAAAAAGTGAACCAGATTCCAGCAGGAGAAAGAAAAAAAGGAGAGGTTGAAAATGGAAACTTCAGAAGGTCTGGGCCATGAGAGGGAGAGCTATTACCGAAGCCAAAGGGGTACATGGGGCTAAGAGGTTTCTTTTCTTTTTTTTTTAATTTGGACATTTTTTCAACAAAAGCTTAGACTTTTGCTTGGCACTAGGGAACATTATAATAATACTTTTCTTTCTTTATCCACACAGACAGAGGAATCAGAAAAAGATGCCTGCTAGGGTTAAATCTTGGGTTCAGGCACCACTTTGTTGTGTGAGTGCAAGAGAGCTGAGATGATGGAGAACAACACCCACTTTCATGGCTTCCTACTGGCCTATAATGCCACCAAGCAAAATGGCTCCATCAGTGTCCTGAGGACTGAACACCCAAGCAACTCCTTTTCAATGGGAAGTGATGGTGAAGAAATAAGCAAGGTGTTGTTACAGGCTAATTGTGTCTCCTCAAACTCCAGACATTGAAGTATAGTTCTCAAAATTTGACTGTATTTAGAGATAGGGTATTCAAAGAGCTAAGTGAGTTAAGATGAGCTCATTAATATGGGCCCTAATCTGATATGATTTGTGCCCTTATAAGAAGAGGAGATTAGGACACCAACACACACACAGGGAAGACCATGTGAAGACACAGGAAGAAAATGTTCCTCTGCAAGGCAAGGAGAGAGGCCTCAGAAGAAACCAACCCTGCCAGTATATCTTAGCTCAGATTTCTAGTCTCCAGGAGTGTGAGAAAATTAATTTCTGTTGCTTAAGCCACCCAGTCTGTGGTACTTTGTTATGGCAGCCCTTGCAAACTAATACATAGATGTAAGATGGCACCATGCAGTCCTAGACTCATTGTCTCCCTAAATTCCCAAACCTTTAAATTTTTATTTTAAAAATCTACGAAGTCATAGGACATAGAAGCCAAAGTTGTAGTTAGACCAGAGATCAAAATAAGAGATGCACATTAGTAGATCACAGAGGTCTAAACGTCCCAAAAAGAAGTAGGTGCAAAGTCCACTCCCCACCATACAGACCAATTATCCTTTGTTCTACTTTCTTAGTCTTGAAATGTGTCCAGAAATGCTGTGCAACCCAGGGCACCAGGAATGGAGTTTGTTATGCCCAGGTCATAATGTTGCCCAAATCTTAAAACACTAACAATTTTCGAATTCTCAGGTTAAAGAATAAGAGCTCCATTCCATTGCAAAGAACCCATAGGCAATAAGTGATGCCTTCAAAGAACTTTAAGTCCACGCAGTCAAAACCTTTCCTTCTTGTTGTCACAGATAAGCACAAATATTGTGTAAGTAAAACAATTTGAAAAATAAAATAAAAATCTAGAAAGCTATATCATTACTTATTTGGTCAGAAACATTAAAGTCCAAAAGTGTAAACTTCCCTTTTTCACAAGCCTTTTGAGATTTCTAATAGTCTCAGATACATTTGGGGATAGTTTTCATAAATAAACAAAAATAGCACTTTTTAGATATTCAGTGAACTGTCCTATGCTTTGGAATTAAACTTCAATGTGTTTGAAACATGAACATACAACTTATTAATACTGTAATATTTTGTGAAATACTTAAGTTATCTGGCTTCCAGTGTTCTTAGTGTGCAAATAAGACTAATAATGCAATGATCCACAATGTTATAATGATCAAATAAGATAGTTTATTGACCATAGCATGCTATTTGGAATATTATTATTCTATTATTTTTAAAAATTTACTTTTAAGTAAAAAAGAAGCCTTAAGGAATTTTTCTTTCTGTAACTGTTCAACAAAATCTCTTTCTCATATAGAATTTAGAGTCTTATCCAGAATCTTGCAGGTTGGTCACTGTTAACCTTTGCCACATTATGTTCTGAACACAGTTTATACAAAAATGTCATGAAAGCCAATGTTCTCCATTTCCAACACCTCAGACTGTCCATGTTTAACTTTTCACTGTATATTTTTAAAACAGGTAATAGGAAGCAAGGTCAATTTTGACTTGCTGCAGCTACAATTGTACTGTAAGAAACAAATGCTTATCACACCCATTCCTCACAGGCCAATGCAAGGGAGTCCTTAAGACAACCTCGTTCACAAGGTGTGTCCAGTCAAACATCACAATAGGCTGATGGAACAGAAAATATCCATTTTTAAAAAGAAAACGTTTGCTGTATTTATCTTTGAGCCCAAAAATGTATGTGTTACAAATTGTGCTTAAGGTAGGGGTTTTTAAATTTGAAACTCTAAGTACCAAAGTACCACTCCCCTCAAACTCGAAGCTTCTTGTTCTTTTGAGTGTCAGGTTAGTAGATTTGGTGTACCACTACTTCTCTGGAACTTAATGATCTAGGTTTTCTACCCTTTAATATTTATGATGCTATATAAAGGCTGTATGTACTTGACATTTCCAGGGCCAATTTTTGCAAATGGTCTTAACCCAGCCTCTAAATTTGCAAACACAAATTATTTGGGCAAATATTTCTGGTAGTTAGATAAAAATGCAGTATTTGAGGATATTATTTGATGCACACAATTTTAGAAGCCATGTTGAAGGAAGGTAGAGTAACCCCTCCCCCCTAAAAAAAATCCTTGGAAACCTGGATGTTTAGTCACATCCACAAAGTTTTTATCTGAAAAAGGAAAAAGCAGGATAGAATTTAGAAATAATTAATAGAACATATTATGTGACCTCCAGTCTTCACTCAAGTCATTGATATTAGCAATTAGCTTCATAAAAGAAAGCAAGTGGCATATCTTATCCTATTTTATTCCTGGGGATTTGAGTGCCTTAGCTCATCTTCTCTATTATAGACAATAGAGTAAAATACTGAAAACTAATCAAGAGATTTACAGAACACTTACAAATAAACAGAGGAGAGGCTTTCCTCCTACCAGTTGCTTGAATGGAGAACTCAGAATACTTACTCCATCATCAACTGGCCAAGGTTCTGTTTTATTTTTCAATGTACCCATTTCAACATCAGCTTAATATAGTCTCTAGGCTTCTTTCCAAATTCTAGTAATAAACTCAATATAAATGGAATTTTCCAATCTGCATTTAATTTAATTGCGATTTTCCTTTATTTGTGTTTTTAAAAAATCTTTCTAAAGCTCTATGAGTGGTCTGCCCAAAGTTTAAGTGCCTGATTGATTGATTGACAGATTATTTTACAACTAGTACTTACTATTCCTTTTTATTAAGAGCTGAGTGGCTTTTAAAGTAAAAACAATAGGGTGAAGAAAAGGTCTTTGATTCTCTTATTTTAAACAGAAAATTGGAAAGAAAAAACTTATAGTCAGTGATTTGATTTTGACATTATGTGCATTTATTGCATCATATGCTAATTGGCAGACAGAAATTGTAACAAGAGGACATACAATGCAGAAGGGAAATGGTAAAGATGTATTGAGAAATTTTAAGGGTATTATTCAGTAGCTGATAACTGATCTTTTCTTAGTTCCTATATAGTGAGGTTTTAAACAGAAAACTAAAATAAATTGTATGTGGAGATTATGACCCCAGTGTATATTTTATGAGACAGTGGGACTTAGTCCGTTTGTAAAAAGGCAAATGCTTTCTCATTTGCAGTCTTTATGATGTTTTTATTTTTCCTTTAATAACAGTTAGGGGTACATTTTAAAACTTAAAAAAAATGTAGGTGACTATTTCAAAATTTTGTTACTATCTTTTGTCATATAATTATATTCCACATACAGCTTTCCTAGATTACTTCCTATTTTATTTACTCCTGGTTGATATTTGAAACAAAAAAAGCTGGTAAATTTCTTTTCATCGCCCACTAACCAACAAACTTATCAGCTGTACTCTGTTCTTACTGGGTTTTTACATGATTATATAGTATCGAAGAAGACAGAAATTCTATATAACTTTGAATAAAAATAAGCAAGACAGAAATTTAACAACTTTATGCAAGAGAGGCTTCTTGGTTAGCCATGCTTTTCAAAAATTAATCCTTTGAAAAAATTTTCATTACCAAATATGATAGCAACTAGAAATAAAGAATCAGATATAATCTGGGCTGTTGCTTTGGAATACTTCATGTATTTGATGTATCCATCTGAAGTTTGCTAGTCAGCAATGTATGAAACATAAGAAAGATGAATGAATTAAATAAATTAGTCTGCTATTTACAGATCACTTGTATTTCTTGGTCATGCATCACCCACCAAATGGCGACTTCTCCAAGAGGGCTCTCAAATGGCAAGGCCTACTTTCTTTCTAATGGCCCTTCTACTGTGGTGGCAGCTAGAGAACAGTACAGTTGCTGCTCATTATGCTCTAGTCTCATTAATGGGTTTTAAGAAGTTCCTTGGGCAGGTAGGATAGCCGATCATAAAAAACTGGGTCTGAATTTCATATTACCACAAATAGCAAACTGTCCACCAATGAAAAATAACATCCATGACCAAACTGAGCCAATAGGCAAGAATATATTAGTCAGCTGGGTATTATTTATTTTTTATTTATTGAAAAAAGTTACTTTTAAGCTCATGCTGTGAGTGTCTTTAAAATGCTTTCTTTGAGATTTGTGATTAATTTTAGCCGGGAGACTGATTTAGAGTTCCAGATTTAGGAGATACTGCTGAGCTCTTGAAACTGACCAAGGCAAGTTGAAGGTTTGGCCTAGAAACAGAAGCATGTTATATAAAGAGCAGCCGCAGCCTGAGGTAGCTTTGCAGGAAGCAAAACCAAAATGAGTCCATACCCAGGGATTTCAGCACACTTGGGAGAAAGTAAATTATGCTCCTGAACTAAGCCAGGCTGATGAATGAAAAAGAATGATGGACGAACAAAAGTGGGGACTAAAATCACATTAGTCTATTAGCAAGCAGGGTCAGGTGGGGTAGAAATGTGACTCATCTTAGGAAATACTTGTGTGAAAGCATGATTCAATGCTTGACTTATAAACAGAACCCATTCAGAGTAAGCAACTCCTGATCCCTCCCTGGCTGCCACTCCTCCCATGCTCAGTGTCTGCCCTGCCATCCACGGTTTTTGGGGTTATCACCTATTCTGCATCCCAGTCACCTTGCAACAAGCATTCCTTTGCCACATTCCTATTTCCTTGATGCCTGCTACTCTCCCAGCCTTTAACCCTCCTTTTCTTTCTAAAGCATCTTGTCTGTTCATATTCCTTTTTATCTTTTTCTTATCAGTGGTTTCTTTTCGCCCTTATTCTGGGTTCTGTGCCAGTCATTTCACTGAGTGATCATTTCTTTGCTTGAAAAAATCACCCTTACAATTGGGAAGCAGGGAGCATACATCCAGTTGTTAAGGAAACATTTTCCAATAACTTTTCACAATAGTCTCTTAGAGGAATTACACTTTCCCTTTTCTTGGTTTTGCCTATCTAGGAAGAAATGGTTAAAACAGTTAAGAAATAAAGGAAAGTAAGAAGTAGAATAATTGGAACTGCTATTCATTGCTGATAGTACGAAGGCTTTGTAAAATGGCACCACTACTTAGGAAAATTGCTGAAGCGGTTTTAATAAAGTTCAATATATGATGACATAGCAACTCCATTGTTAGGTATGTCTCCCAAAGGAATGAGTACTATGTCCACAAAAAAAGGTTTGCAAAGAATATTCATAGAAACTCTATTCATCATAGGCAAAACACTGGCAACAATCTAAATGTCTACCAACAGGTGAATGAATAAACAAACCACAGATACATACAACTATATGGATGAATCTCAAAACAATTGTACTTAATAAAAGAAGCCAGACATAAATGAATATATAATTATAATTCCATTTGTATGAAGTTCAGGAATAGGCAAAAACTAATCAACAGTGATAGAAATCAGGATAAAGCCTATTCTGAGAGGGGGATTATTATCTAGGAAGGAGTATGAAGGAATTTTCTGGGGAATGAAAATATACTAGTCTGCTCTAAATTATAGTTACTTGAGTATAAACATACATTAAAAATCTACAAGCTACACACTTAAGATTTACACATTTTACTATGAAAAGTATACTTCATTTAAAAAGAAAAAGAGAATGAATAAAAAAGATATGGTGAAAAGAGCACAGGTTTGGAAACAAGACAGATCTATGTTCAGAATCACAGCTTTCATTTAATAATTGTATGATTTTGAGAAATTTATTTAATCTTTTTCAACTTGGGTCCCTTCATCTGTAAAATAGGGAAATTTAACCTACTTCATGGGTGTATTAACCAGATTAAAGTATTTAATAGTAGTCAACCAATAAATATTAGTTCCTATCATGCCCCCTTTTGCCCTGTTTTGACATTATTAGCAGTGACATGATTCCTAGCTAGTATCTTTCTTCAATGCCACCAAATAGGCTTATTATACACATTAAAGTTTGAGGAGCACTGCACTAGAAGATTCCCAGTGTATCAGCACATTCAAGGCTCTGATAAATTATTCATTAAAGAAACCCGTTTAGCACTGTTTGAAACCGTATCTCCCAAGCTTACTGGATCAAAAAACTGCCCCTTCCTAAAAGATATTTTTGGGGGAGGGGAATGATGTAATTATTATTCCACTGCAAGAATCTGTTCTAAAGAACACACCTTGAGAAGCACATACATGTAGCAGATCTCCCAGTTCTGAATAAAATTTTTGGGTAACCCCAGAAATGTTGAGTTCAGGATAAGTCTGCAGGATACAATTACAGCTCTTAGAACCAATTAATTTGCTGCTTTGACCCTATTCATGCATATGTACTTGGACAAATTACCTAAGTGATTCTCAAATTTGAGTGAAGGGCATTTATCAGAATCACACGGTGACTGTTGTAAAAATACACATTGATATGTCATTCAGATTCTTCTTTGGAGAGACAGAATGGTAATATAATTGTAGGAACTTTTGGAAATGCCCTAGCTCACTCTACTTTCTGTGCATTTTGGAAGATACGTTCTAGTGACTGTGATATGCACCTCCACCTGGGTGAGAACTACTGGTTTAAATGAATGCTTCTCAACTCTGAGAGCCCTTTAGTAACATTCAGATATTCAGATTTAAAAATCCCAAATCCCAAGGCCTACCCCTAGCAACGGATTTAATTTGCCTGGGGACAGACTTGGGCACTGGCATGTTTTAAAGCTTCCCAAGTAATATTAATGTGCATCATGAATTGAGAACCACTAATCTAAGAAAAATAACATTGTTCCTTTGACCCCATTACCCAAACTACCCATCATTTTGTTCTTAAGTAAAAAATAAAGTCATTTCAGTGGTGGGTATTAGTCACAAGTATGTCTATGCTGAAAATTCTTATTTAGGGGCCATGTCTCTATATGGAATATCAGTGAACATCAAAGTAGAGGACAGTGACTGGGTTGAGAATTGCTGCTCTGAGTCATTAAGATAATATGAGGATCTGGGCAGTTTGCACACTGCCCTCCATCTATACTCATTCAAAGCTTTAAAACTGGATATTACATACAAGCAATTTGTAGACATCTGGGTGTAGAAAAACCTCTAAAAAGCTTTCCTCATTGTCTTTAAAAATAATCATTTTATAATTTAACTTCATTTGAACAATTTTTAAGTAAGTACAGCTACCAGAGAACTAGTTCTTCCCAAGCCACCTAATTCATCCTAAGTAAAGGTTACAGCAAGGCTTTTAAAAATAAGCATTCTTCTTTTTGAGACAGAATCCACCATTAACAGAGATGTTTTTAAAGCTTCCATCATCTAAACCCTTTAAGACTTCATTTCAGTATTTATTAAAAATCAAAACTGGTGAATCATAAAAAAATTAGGAACACCTCATCTAAATTGTAGTTTTTTGAGAGCATATGTCTTGTTTACTTGGTTACCTTGTTCATAAATATCCCTTTTATACCATTTGGAAATATAGAGACTTATAGGTACAGGCAGGAGGTTTGTGGAGAAAGAAATATCTATTTAGTTAAAATGTACCAGTTCTATCTAATGGGGCAGAGGAAGTCTAAATAAGCCTCCTGGGAGATGACTTAATATGATTTTGTTAAACCAGTCCTCCAAACTGTCTGGGAATGAACCTAATAGAAACCTGAGCATTGATGTGTTTTGTAAAGAAAAGGTATGTCTTTACCTGGCTTAATGGATTATTAAAACACACACACACCTCCTCTAATTGACAAATGACAAATAATAAATGTTTACTGAAGTATGTAATACAATCTTTTTTAGTAATGGTAAATAGAAACTAAGCAGTCAGTTCTTTTATCAATTGAAGGCATTATAGTATTGCTATAGATAGAATTTTCCTAGACTTTGCCTTATATAATTTAAACAGTGCTGGTCACCAAACCTTTGCAAGGTTTAATTGCTCTTCAGGGGAACAGTGTGGAGCAATTATATGAATGATACCAGATCTCAACGATTAAGTTATGTGAAAAGACAGGGAAAGTTGAACAAAGTCTCAGTGGAAAAGAAAAGACTTCATGTAACCCAATTGAAGTTTTAAAAATTATAAGGTGGATTGATAAAATTGATCCAAGCAAACTCTTTATGCTTCAAGACCAGAGAAGTGAGTAGATATGATCTGAAAATTAGAAAGTTGGGAACAGGGGAAAAAAGAAGGCGGTGAAACTCTTTTACACAAAAGATAATAAGCATATGGAATAAATTACTATAAAGGGCCCCTGAAGCAAGGAGCATCATTGAATACAGGAGGGAATGAAATGAATTTCTAAATAAAAAGGGCAGATAGAGAAGAACAGGAAGAAAATAGACTAATGGAAATAAGGGAAAATTTAAAACGCAGGTGTGATGAGCAGAGAAACCTTTCATTGGGGCCCCTTCACTTCTTTCTGATACTGCTCTTAAATGGCTTTTGGCGTAGCCTGTAATCTAAAATAATGTCATAGCGCGGTGCTCCATGCTGTCATATTTAACCAAATGCTACATGGCATTTAACATTCATCTATCTTCAGGGATGTCTAAATACAAATCTATGTAATGTAATTCTACTCTGCCAAAAGGTGATTTGGGAACACTACTCACCTTTGTGACCAATGAAGTTCAACTTTTCGATGAATGTTGCATATTCAAGGAATTTTTCCTTAGTCTGTTGCTTTAAAAAATACATTAAGTATTGCCCAAAAGCACCTATAATCTAGTGCATGTCTTAATAATAGATGAGATGATTTCCAATAGGACATGCAGAAAATATGAAGGCATATTAACCATTTGTAAACTCTTCATAATTGGACTGATTGTCTCTCCCTGAGTACACTGTCTTCTATTATGTCTGAAAAGAACCCCCTGCCTTCTTAGCTGGAAGCATGAATCTTTTTTCAGGAAAGGGTGTGCTCAGGCTGAACACAGGACTTTAAGTGATAGATGATTTGAAGCATTAATATGTAAGGTATTGCTCACTAATTATTCAACAGATGCCTCAGTGACTTAGATGGGGAATAGGTTACTTCTGGGAGACAGGATTCTGCTTTGAAGTGGTGCTAACTAAAGTAATATTACTATATAAGTTATATAGTACATGTTATTGCTGACTCTCTCCCAAAAGGTACAAATACATAACTTTCTGGTCTAAACTATAAAGTGCTTACTATAGACATAGTCATAAATGCCTAGAAAATATCTGCTTGATTAAAACAGGCAAGAGAGGAGAGTTTAATTAAGGTTTGTGAATTTTAAATATTCCTTCCACAGGTACAGTCTTTTCCAGACACTTGGAGACAAAACACTCTTTTATCAGTTTCTGAAAACCAACAAAAACATGCAGGGACCCAGAGCAGGACAATAGTTTATTAAACTAACCCAGGAATTTTTGAACTGCTGAATCATAACAGGACATTTCCAGATGGAAAATTTCATCACTAATGCTTATCGAAGCTTATCGAAGATGATTATTAATTAGCCTGGATGTCTGATTTTGAGATTTGAGGCAGACATAAGACATATCCACTATTCAGTCAAGGTTAGTGTGAAGTAAATTAACGCCAGATCATAATCTGCCAAAGAACCCAAAGAATATTACGGTTTTAAGAAATAGAATCTTCAATGTTATAATGAGTTTATCCAAAGAAGTAGTTAGTACAGGCTCCACTGGATTCTTAGATTTGGGCACAAATTCCCAAAACTATAAAGGAGTAACTGGTAATCCGCAGAGCAGGTAAATTAGGTCTAGACATCTAGCACTTCTGTCCAAGGGCAGCTAACAAAATCATGGAGCTGATCTCACCACTCCTGTTGTTCTCTCACCTCCAAGCAAGCCAATGAGACATTGCATTCTTTCCTACCAGATCTAAAATCTTTCTTAAAACTGTCCTCCTAGGAGATCCTCACACTCTATTGGGTTTGGCACTAGACATGAGTTATTTAACAATCTTTGTGTGAATCCTTATATATCCTTATATATGTAAATTTAGACTGGGGTTTGAAAAAAAAAAGGCTAAGCATCAGGGCAACTTTGAGCAACAGAACAAGCCACTTTCCTACAGAAACAATGACTTTCCTTCCAGATGTACTTCAAAATGAATAATGAAAGGGAGTGGGGTGGGGATTTTTCAGGGTCAAAGGGCCCAGGAAGTTACTTAAGACATTTGTTTTGTGTAGACATTCTTAGAATGGATTTTGCTTCTTCATTTGGGGCCTTTTGGTTTCATTTTCTCAAAAGTTAGATAACGATTGGTGAACAGTTAAGTAGCTAAATGGACATATAGAATCATAAGGAAATACTAACACCGATTTGCTTCAGTTGACAATGTTTTGGGACACTTTATATTGCAAGTTGACTGTATGTTATAGAAATAAAAACAATACCAGGGAAAACATTTGTCCTGTGTTTAAATTTTAGGGGTTCAGGATTTATAGTGCATAGTTAAAGCCAACACATACTAGTTTTTTGTGAATGTTGAGATTAATTTTCAATATGCAGTCTCCCTTAGGATATTTATATTCTTCCAATCAGCATGGGATTGTCCATCAAAACTAACATAAAAAGTGTCTTAACTTGGCACTGTGAATGTTTCAGGGCTTTTTTTAAAGAGCTCTAGACAGATTAGCAATCTTTCTTTAAAAATGACCTCTGTCATTTTCCCTAGTGCTGGCTAGTTATTTCAAGGCAGTTGAATTCAGAGGAAGAGAGGGTTTTCCCCTCTTGCCTCCTCTCCCTTTTAGATTTAGAACCATTTGTTTAAGACATAAAACTTATGGTTATTTTAAGGAAGTACTGCTATTTCCTTTAGAATACAACTGCATTAAGGGTTAAAATTTCTTTCTAATTAGACCAGAGCAAAATAAATAGTTTCCAAAAGGAAAATACATTTTCCCCCACAAATTGCTTCCATCATTTTTGAACCCTGCTAAGCATTTTTAATAGACATGTGCCCTTAGCTCATCTTTTTGCATGCTAACAATTTAATCTGAATACCAATATAGACACAAAATAAACGATTGTTTCCTGCCAGAGGTATCTGCTGAAGAAATCTTGGAGTAAAATATTGTCTTTGCAGCTCATTGTGTCTCTAATTAGAGTGGAAGGAGGCAGAAGCTTGCTGGTGTCAGTCTGTGTTTAGCATGCCCTGGAGCCTCAAACTCCTGTGGGTATCAAAGTGCACTAATTAAATGAGGGGTCCACAATACGGCACTAAACATCAGAGTGCGAGAAAGAGTCCAGTGTCCTCAGTGCCTTTGAGAATCCGTGGCCCACGCTAATTACCCATTGTTGAATTGACTTTCCATTCGGTGAGGAATGAATGGTTCCAAGTCTCCCTACTCCCTCCACCCCCTCCCCCTTTCTATTTTCCCATCTTAGCTTTGGCCGCCTAATTAATCTTATGGAAATCTCCCGAAGCCAGATTCCACCAAGGTTGCCCCGATGTTTATAATTTGATTTGTGATGATAAAAGTGAAGGCACCCGGTGATGGAACAGTGTCATTTTCAACACTCTTGAGAATCGAAGAGGCTATCAATCTTTCCCACGTGCACGGCAAACTGATATCCTAGAAAATTAACTTCAATTAATAACAGAAATCCCCAGACATACAGGAGAGTGGAGCTGCTTTGAAAGAGAACCTTCAAAGATGTCTCTGGACTGTCTTTTAAATGCAGACCTTTTTTATATAAAACATCCTCAATGAGGAAATTGTGTGTGTGTGTGTGTGTGTGTGTGCGCGCGCGCGCGTACACGTTTGTCCTTTTTTTTTCTTCAAACTAATTTCAGGGAAGTATGGTATCATTCACACCTAGTATAGGAAGAATTTAACCAAAGTTCTCTAGGTTTAATTATCAAAGCATTCCTGTCTATGTGTCAACATTTGGTGTCTTCTTTTCTTTAGATTTTATGAGCAATGTAATATTAAACATAATTTGAAAATTTTCTGATCTACATAAAAGTTTTATGTGGGCAATCAACATCTTAAACTTAATAACAAACATACAAACGTACAAACCTATGTGAACTGATAAAACTCACTGAAATGTATGACAGGAAAATCTTCAACAGAACGTTTCCAACATAGATAAAATGAATAAGGAATTAAAAAGCCTCTTTTCCACACAGTTTTATATCAAATATTACTTGATTTAACACATAATAGTCTCTGTATGTGTAATTATGTGCTCCAAAATTGAATTATAAATTTAAAAAAGGACAGCACAATTAAATTAAAATATTTAAAACATTTATATTTTAACACAACTGAAATGAATGCACCATCCAGAATAATTTCATAAATGCCTAATTTCTTCTTCCCTGTATTTTGCTTCTCCTTCTTCTGCTTATAGTTCTACTTACTTTAATTCTATTTTTAAAAACCTGTAGGTTATTAAAGTAATTATCAAATAAACATAATTTTCACCAGTAAATAGTGAGCACTTGTCAACATTTTATTTAACTTATTAATGTGGGAACCAGCAGGATGGCAAAGCTAGTTCAAAAATCATGACAGAAAACTGGAGTTGTTTTTATATGGCCTTTGAAACAAGAATGGTGAAATAAGATTAGGATATTATATTAGTTAATCCTATGGCTCAATGAATATGTAACCTTTACAGTTAAATTTTCTACTGGACAGAAAATAAAATCACCCACCTCAGTTTCCTAAGAGTTAACATCTAACTTTTCAGAGCTGTAAAACATTTAGTCAAGTGTGAATTCTAAATTTTAAAAAGTTATATGCCTGGAGAAATCCAGGTGATCCTCAACCTCAGGAAAACTTGTTACATGATTCTCTAGCATTACATTAAGGAAGCAAAATTATTTTCCTGTTTTATTTCCACAGGTTTGGATGATTCTCTTTAAGGTGAACACATACACCAGTTTTGCAGTTAAAAATGGATGAACAAGGTTAATACTGTTCTTTTAAATCAAAAACAGGACATGGAGATTCTTAATTGACACCCCCCCCCAATAAATAAATAAATTAATTAATTAACCACTTAGGGCCTTTGTTTAGTAACTAGACTGGGTAAAGTTGTAGAATTTCAAATTCTTCTTGGAATTATTACCACATGATTGAATTCTTTTTATACCATTGCTTATTCTTTAAACTCATATTAACAGACATGAAAATCCATGGAATTAACAGACATGAGAATCTCATGGAATTTACGAATTGTGTTTTTATACCATACTACTCTGACCATATTTATGTATGGTGTATTTTGATTGGCCAACATTTTGTTTCTACCCTTGACAGCTAAGACCACTTATTTAAAATGGTGGAATTCAATGGAACTAAAATCCTACATAATAAAGCAGGCAAATGATGTATCATGCAAGTTTTCAGTTACATGTTAAAGTTAACATTCCAAGATCTCTAGCAAGTAATTAAAATTATTTTTATAAAAGGGAAGAGGTATTATCGATCTTAATGCCCTTAGTTCTATATATTAATTGGATGCCCCTTAAGTCATATCTGAATGCTGAATTAGGTATCGAAATTCCCCATTTTAATGCCTTTTCAAAAAAATCTGTCAGAAGTCTGCAAATTTATTGACAAGAAAAAACGTTCTTACTATAATTTATTTATGTTGTCTTTTGTATGTATAACACCAGCAACAATGATTTTTAGAAATGACTTAAGATAAACCTAAATTTACTTCTTAAAAAATACAAATCATTTTTTAGCGATTTCATATATTTTTTAAATTTATTCTAAATAGACAGAAACATCATTTCCAGCACATTTTTATTGCATACAATTTAATTATAAATCACTGTTTAATCTCATGCTATATGGCATGCTAATAAATACAAATAGGATTTTTTCCCTATGAAATAAACATCTTATTATGATTAGTTTTAATAAAGTGGAAAGAACCAGGACAGAGAATAAACCATAAGTATCATGCAGATTCACGAATACCATTAACTTGACTATGCAAAATCTATTCATGGACACCCTTACATCAAAAGACACAATGAAATAAAAGTGTTCATATATAATATAGGTATATTGTTACAATTAATACAAACTTTATCTGAGCAATTGTGTTATGGAAGTCTAAAGGTGTTATCTAAATTATCAAAGCATTATGCAAACTGTCAAGAATGTGAGAACCAGAATTCACGAGGACTATCCAAAGGACGCTCACTCTGGGTGCTCTTAGGCCACGTGACATGGTTATCACATGCTAAGAAAAACAACTTGCCTGTGTAAACTCTGTTGTTCTAAAGCATACCTTCACAAAACTATTTCTTAAGTCATCTAGGGTTCATTTTCTTAAAGATAGATGTTTTAGGCTACACTAATACTCCCCAAAAGACATTTAAAGATAATATATATATAGAGAGAGAGACTTTTTTCACTAAATATTTTTAAAAATCACTTCAGTTTTTGCAGAACTATCTATCTAAAAATCCTACTGCTCCAGGTAGTGTTGTATTATTTCACCGTATCTCCTAGTTAGTTCTAAAAGGATCATTTCCAGATCCATTGGGTTTCACATTTTGCCAGCCCTGGGCTACCTCCACATAGCATGATTAGCTCTCATCTTAAAAATTGTTTAACACATTTCATGTTAAATAAAAAGGAACTGGATGATGTAATAAATGCTTTATATTCAATAAGATAATCATCATATTTCATACATTCATTCTTAGAGAGTGCCTGTTTCCATCCTTCAGAAATGACCTGCAAGTAGCCTAGCAATAATGTTAACTCTATATGGGTTTTATTCTTTGCTCAGTTAATCACACATTCAATTTACCTATCTTCCTGCCCATGTACATTATAATGCAAATCAATTCAAGTAGAGATGTGAGAGCTTAGGAAGCCTGGCCTGGCGAGCAAGCTTCCTTTATTTCTTGCCTTAGAGCTAGCCAACCTCCGGAGATGAAGATGAGCTTAATTAGAATTATAGAAGGATTTAAAAGTCAGTTAAAAAAATAGAAAACTATTCAAACTGAATATTCAATTCGCAACAAAGTAGAAGAAAGCCTTAGTTCCCTATGTCCATACATCTCAAACCTCAAAGTGTCAGAGGACAGTTTTTTAAGGAAAAGCAGTTTTCGGCATTCACTGCAGCCCTTCCCCAGAAAGGAAAGTACTAAACAAGTACCACACTACTTGCCACACAGCACTCAGGCCAGTATACAGGGAGCACCTTTCACGTTTCTTGCAGATCCAATTCTGTCTTCTCTAGGCCTAATGTAACCCAGGGCTGTGATAAATGACACACAGCACTCTAGGTTCTAAAGGACCAGAAGGCCCAGGACTTGCAATTACAAGTGTCCCAGAGTCAAAAAGTCTCAGATGTAGCTAAAGAAAACAACATCTAATCTGACAACTTTGAAATTTACTCAAGCCATGTCCTCTTGGAAAATAGTGAAAGGTTAAGAAATTTCCTCACTCTTTTGCGTTCTGGACACTTAGATGGGACTCACTGATGCTAGCAGCCCCCTTGTTTATGCATAACAAAGCTAGACACAGACCCTCCAACTGGCTCATAAATGATTAGCTAAACTGTTTGCTCCCATGGATCAATCAGGACAAAATGCTGGTTAGCCATAATTCAGTTAAGCTTCTCTCCTCTCAGGGCCCTGAATTTTGGCCCACCCTCATTAAGAGCCAGCCTATAACTCCTCATGAGAACAGGCTGGCCTCGTGGAAAAACATTCCCTAATCTACTCTGAGATCATGATACTCTTTCATCCCTCTTCTCTTAACCTGGTTGTTTACCCGTCTCAACACAAAAGAAAACTCTTTTCTGCCAAATTCTTGAGGTGTTTGTGGATCTTATGGTCACAGTGTTCTCCTATTACAGTAGTTCCTTTTTCTCTTCTTGAAATAATCATTTTGAATAAAGTCTGTCCTTACTAAGTCTGGATTCATTTTTTATTTGACAAATCTCATCCAGGTCCAAGGATTTTGGAAAAGTTAAGTCTGCTCCTCATTCAGAGATTGGATTTTCCTAGATTCCTAGTAAAAACTGCTAAATGATCCTCCAGACCTGTTTCCAAAATTACACACACATTTCTGCACATTCCAAGCTTTACCCTAAAAGGGTGACTAACCCTTCTAGAGAATCAGTTTTATCAGTGATTGATAGGAGGTATGTTTTGTGTTTTTAAAAGCTGCAATTGCATTTTCACAGAAGCAAAATCTGCTGAATCCTAAGCATGCAGACCAGTCTTAAGAATTTCAATAATTTAAAAATTCTAAAATATCCTGTATGAATGAATCAATCATGGTGGTAACCAATGACACAAAGTTAAAGGAGCATCAAAATGGAAGCAAATTTCACCATACTGATGTAAATTTCTCAAGATCTTCCTCATCAAAGGAGCTGAAAACTGGACCAGTCTGAGCAGCTGGTTTTTGATAATTAAGTTTGTAACTGTATCATAAACCAGTGGTTTTATTCATTTGTTTTGTTTACACATATGAATGCATACACACAGTCATTGTCTCCCCCAAAATTAGTTTAACCTCTGCCACAACTGTTCTGAGAAAAGGAATAGAGTATCTAAAGCTCCATATCATTTTAACTGTACTAATAATTCCAATAATTCTGTTTATATAAATGCAGTTATATCAGTCTTTACTTTCCCTATAAAAGGTGTGATTATGTCTACATTAAATTTCCAACAGTGAATATATGTGAGTTCATAAGAATGGACAGAATATATCCTGTGCCTAGTTTATTAAAATATAAAAAAATAAAAAAGAATAAGAGCAATTCAAAAGGCATATTAAAAGTGTTTAAGTTTATTTGAACAATATAATACTATTAAAATCCAGCATTATATCAGATCAGATGCTCTCTCCTAGGCTCCCAACAATGAATCCAGCAATGAAGGTAAGGCTAAATTGCCCCAACAATAATTTATCCACAGCAAAAAGTTGCTACTGTTTAAAAAGGTGTAGGAGGTACTTAGACACCTATTTAAAATATGTATTTTATTATTTTGAGGCTAACAGAATGAAACTTTGGTACTTTCATGTGAAACTATCTTGAACAATAACTGTACTGAAGCCTTTCTCTTTTAAAGGATTTTCAAGTTTGGAAGAAAAATCACTAGATGTTTTATAACAACAAAGAGCTTGGTGGGGGCAATGACATTACAGCACAATAAAAATATACAGATAAAGAGTTACTGGGCATTCCACAAGGGAGAGGGCCGTAAAGAGATGGATTAGGAGAAGTCCCTGCTGCCGCTGAGGAAGAGGTGGCAGGACGGGGGAAGAAGGTGTACCGCTGAGACACAGATCCTTTGTGCAGTCCAAAGACTGAGACCTGTATGAGAAAAGTAGAAAATACCTCTTTCCCCACATCCTATCATAAAGCTCATAAGAGTTCAATTGCAATAATAGTGGAGCACAACTGTGAGAATGGAGAGAGGCCGGCCTTTGCTGAGGACCAGCACAGAAGGAAATACCAAAGTCAAGCAGGGAGACAAAAGTAAGGTGCAAGGTGACAGGAGGAATATGAAGCCTCTGCTGCCCATTGTTACACTGACCCTCATAGACAACCCAACTCCTGGCCAGATGAACATAAATCACCAAACCCCAGTCTGTACAGCCCTATATAACACATTCTACTCTCATCAAAAAATTACATGGTACCCAAAAAGCAAAAAAACCCCACAGGTTGAAGACAAAGCACAACACTCAGATACAACACAGATGTTAGAATAATCAGACAGGAGGTTTATTTTGAATAAAGTGTTAAAAGGCTCTAGAGGATTGTTAAAAGAAAAACTAAGGCATATTAAAAGTTGTTTAAGTTTATTTGAGCAAAAATCAATTAGAGTCAGGCAGCACCAAATGGAAGTGGTTAGGAGTGCTCTACTGACAGGTGCTCAGGGAGCAAATTTTTCAGAGAAAACATGGAAGCAAAGCAAGGAAATTATTTGATTGGCTATGTTTGCCTTATGTGGAAAAGCCTCCTTGTTTAATTAATTTAAAAGGAAAAAGTAGGGAACAAGGAAGACTAGCTGGGCAATGTCAATAAGGAGATGGAAACTGTGTGAAAGAATCAAGAAGTAAATGCCAGAAATAAAAAATACCAAAGCTGAAATGAAGAGTGCTTGGCCCGTCACCACAGAAACTCAGCGCAGAGGAGGAAAACACCAGTGGGCTTGAGGAGAAGGCAGTGCTTAATTTCCAAGATGAAACATGAAAAGAAAAACAATGAAAATAGAAACAAGAAAACACCTTCAGGAACTGTGGCACAACAGCAGATGTTGTACCATGAAAATAATTAGAACACTGGAAGGAGAAGACAGAGAGAACAGGTAGAAGAAATGTTTGAAGAAATATGGCTGAAGTTTTTCCATTGCAAGGAAAGCTAATGCAATTGCTCTTGAAGGGAGATGGAACCTTTTGGCAGGTGTTTGGAAAGTTGGAGGTCATACCCATGGTGTGGAGGGCAACCCAGCCAAAGTAGGTGAAACCAATTAAAAGAACAGAGTTAGGAAGAGCTGAGAAGGTGCTCCAGGTGTGTATCTCCAAATACTTGTATAACTAATTAAAAAAACCATTAAACATATTATCTATGAGATGTAAGTTTGTAGTTAAGCATAGAGTTGACTAGAAAAGCCTAAGTACTATCAAGAAACGTGAAGTGTCTGAGATTTTACTTCACTCACAAGTTAACAAGTTAGCCTGCCATGGTCTCATGGATGCTGGCAGAAGACACAAAACCCCTGAATCACAGAAAAAGAGACATTATTACTCAAGGCACAGCAAGCAGTACGAGCATCACCATGTGCGTATCAGCTTCCTTTGCCTCCCAGATCTCACAGGGGTGATGATGTGAAATGAAGGCTGCACATGCAGATGGGTTGTGTCACAGCCACCGAAGTCACACTTTAGAGACCACAACCTTTTATTACAGTCTGCAAGGAAGAGGTCCTGATCTCTTCCCAGAAGGTAGCATCATCTTTATTATACTGGACAATAAACAAACCTACCCTTTGCTCTAATGGACTCTGTACTTCCAAGGTTGTTCTTTATACAAATGTCTTTGAAAAGGTACTCCAGAACAAAGGCTGTTAGTGACTCTGCTCACAAGTTTTGCAGAAATATAAGAGATCCCTGGATAATTAGCTCCCAACCAGGATCTATGCATGAAAGATATCAGATACGTGATAGGTCATAATCTAAAAGAAGGACAAGGACCATATTAAGGGCACCAGCACCTTGATTCAAAGCATATTCATACTCATTCTTAGTGTGTTTAAATAGCCATATTTATAAATGATTTTAATGAAATGAGAATGATTTGAAAGATTTTTCTACAGTTTTAGAAGTCAGAATTTCTTCATGGGCAAGAAGAACAATGTGGAAAAATACTTTGATAAAGTAAGTTTATTGTTTTCTTTAATCAAAAAGACTGCCATTAAACATGGCTTATTTCATAGTTTTTAAAGGCTAAACATTTTTGTTGTATAGCTAAACAGGAGGCAAAATTCTTGAATTTTATGTTCATAATTCAAATAAGGACATATTTTGTCAGTTGAATGGGTAGAGTTTACTATGGATATTGAGTCATTTAAAATCTTAGTTAATTATCATAGGATAAAAATTACCAATACTTATACTAACAACAAACCTTAAATTCTTTAACTACAGCAAAAATGGCTATTAAATCATATTCAGACATACTGTTTGTCAAGGAAGGACTCTAAAAAACTAAAACATCACAGCAACTCATTCAAATGACAGTATAAATGACTGACAGCTGAGCAATCAATCAGTACCTATTTAGCAAGAACTAGTAGGTTGTGGGTACTATGCAAGGAGCTGAAACATTTACCATGCTTGAAAAATACCTCACTTAGTATCACTAAGATTTAGTTTCCTTATTTAGAGAGTTTGAATTAGAAAAAAAGATGCTATGCTGTTTCCAGGCCTAAGGTCCTCTGCATCAGGTACCTGCTTGGCTTCAGCTTATGTACATATTAGCCCATCCAGATGGTATGAAATCATCAGTGTATTTAGTGCCCCTTTGCCTGCTCATTCTTCTCCCCTGTATTTGATACACTCAGCCCCTCCTCTCAGATGTGCAGGGCCAACATGCTGTCCAGGATTCTCTGTATGTCCTCAACCCTGTGCAAGTCTTGGGACCATTCCAGGGTCTGGACTTTTCTCATACCCATGTGCTTATTAAAAATTTAAAGTCCAGGTTTCCCCATACACTGAATATTTTGTCTTCTATTTGCCAAAGTGATAAAAGATTATAAGGAAAATCAGTTCAGCTGTAAGTTTTAAAACCTAATATGGAATTTATATATTATACTTCCCAGAGGAATTTTTATTTTAACAGTGGATTCTTGGAAATACACTTGCTAAATCCAAAGGAATAAGAGTCATTTTTTCATTATTACCATATATCTGAACATAGGGGAAATTTTGTAAATTGCTCAATATAACAAGGTAAAGAAAAGATATGTTTGGATTTCACAGTGTTTAGGCAGCTGTCTTTATGTCCAGGAAAACATCCTAAGATGATGATTTTCTCCCCTTAGTGGAATTTGCTGGGAGCTGGCACCATCTTGAGAGACAGAATGAATCTATTTAGTTATAGATAATAATAAATCCAGGCAAAGTTCTGTAGTAGCAAAAGTGTGAAATTTGAAAAATAAAATCAACAAATACTATTCACTATTAGTATGCCTTAAATCTTAATTTGTTTTTACCCTCTCCCTTTTCTCTTATGGGCAAAATTTAGAAAGGAATAATATTTGACATATTATGTGAATACAATAATGATAACCATAAATAATAGTTGATGGAAGAGGTTTAGTGGATATTACTAAGGGGTAGAGATTTGGAGGATGAAAACATGGAGCATTTTGTCTTTTTTTTAAGACAAAAAAATTCTGTAGGAAAGTAAAAGAGTTTTTTCCAAATTTATTTTCCCTAGAACTAAAGAGCAGGAAAGCAGCCACATTCTCCTAACTTCTCATATGGTTGTTCTTAACCAAACATGTCGCTCAGCATCACTTGGGAATTTTTTTAAAAGGTGCATCCTGGTGAAGAATAGTCATAGGGCCCACCATGAATATTAACTCAGGAGTTGCTGCAGGGTATCTGTGTTCGGTTTTCCCTGTTCCATGCTATACTCAGTGAAGAATTTCAGTGAGGAGAACTCCTAGAAAACTTTGAATCTGCTTCCCATGGGTTAAATACAGTCCAAATCACAATATTTATCAAAGGCCTGAGTAACTAACAAGCAGTGAGTTATACATCGGGCTTGGTGCTTCACAAATTAAAAGAAAAATACATATTTTTGAAATCTGATTTCACTCCCTCCATCCAAACTAAATCTCTCACTGAAATATTGTTCCTACTGAGAACTTTGCTCTCGTGAATCAGATCTTGTGGGATATTAACTTCTTGTGAGTACCATTTACTAAAACAGTCAATTGCAAAAACTGTCACTTCACTGTCCAATATTACGCTTTCCCTATTCAGCATATAGTTGATAGTTTACTTCCAGAATGTGAATTTTTCACCTTTTGTCTCTAGCAGCTATAGCTGTTGAATTTTCCATTATCATTTAAACCTAAAAGACCAATTTTTAAAAATTCTTAGTATCCCAAGGCACCTTGCTTCTTTAGACATGAATATTAAATAGGGTGAAAGCTTAAAATCCATGGTGGCAAGTCCCGTCAAGAGAGGCCACATGAGGACATTCAAAATACAACTAGCCAGCTCACATTCTATTGTGGGATTAATTAGCTGTGAGCTACAGCGTCGGTATTGCAGTAAAGGTACTTTTCCATACAGCTTTTGTCACATGCTTCTGCCAGGTCCATTTATTTTTTTCTCAGTCTCAAGCTGTAGTCTGAGGAAAAAGTTGCTGGACGTGGTGGAAAGAGCAGGAGACAGAGGAGGAGGGTTCTGGAGGATCCCACTCTCTTTACATTCCACTTTGCCCAGACAGCAACTGACTAGCTACTTCCTCTGAGAAAGTCTTTCTCTTCTTCCAGACACCATTAGAGGAAGCTATTCTTAACCCCCAGATCAAGTAAGCTGGCTAAAAATGAAAGTGAAATCTTTTAAGTTAGAAAATTTTATATCATTGTCAGTTTGGTAAGAAGAAAGAGAGAAAAAAAACACTCCATCTAGCAGAGAGAAAAAACTCTCCTTTTCAAACTCTTATGATGTTTTTTCAGTATGTTGCTCAGAATGGGAGAAAGGGTTCATTTCTTGACTATCACCATGGTTTTCACTGAGATTTATATTCAGTGACACCTGAAGATTACACATAAATCCTGACACTGGTGTAGGCTAGATTCTGCCGCCTGAACTATAAAAAGGATGATTGTAGATGCATCAGAGGGCTAATGAGAAAGTGTTTTACTCCTCTGCCCAGACAGCTACTCAGTTTCAGTAACTTTCTTTGGGGTTATGGATTCCCATTTTGTTCTACACCTTGTTATAGTTTACGAAAGATTGGAAATTTTAAAATGTATTTTCTCCCAAATAAAAGAACATAATCAAAATGAAATTATTGAAGAATGTGTTTTTCTGAACTACCAATTAGCATTATTATTTTTTAATTGGCACATTTCTACTTCTCCCAGACCATGCTAGATAGGATGCTCACACTGTGTTTCAAAGCTTTCAGTAATACTGTTTAATAGTTAAGGCTTTTTCTCCTTTGGTTAAGAGATTTGATTTATGATTGTAAGTTCCATAAAACTCTACATGGTCTGTTTTGTTTCTTATAGATTATTTTCCAGGAGTCTTTAAATACTGTCTGACTCCTATACTCATTACAGGTTTTTAGGTTTTTTTCATACCTTACTCAGGCAGGCACCCATCTTTAAAATCCACGTAGTTCCAAAAAACTACAGCAATCGAAATATGTGATTCAAGTATGGATTCCTTACAAAGAATCAAGCCAAACTGTATTGTCATGTAATCAAACATATTATGATTAGCTAAGTTATGGTTATCATGTAACATAAAATTATCAATTAAAATGTAATCACAGTTATTGTGAAAACTGCCTTTTTGCTTTTTGAAATGGTATCTTTTACTGAAACTAGTATGTTCAACTACTGGCATTGAAAGATAACAATTATTCTGTGAATATATCAATATTAACTCACTTCCTCTGTTATACACGAATCACAACTACCTTCAAAATGCCCTCTTTCTTTAGTCTTATGAAGACAGCTCAAACACTATTTATGATGTGAATATTTCACTTTTGTAAAAGGAAGATGCAGTAACAGTATCAACTTGAAAAGGAAAGAATTTGACTTGCAGAGACTGGAGGAGATCCGAATTGTCAAATAAAACCACAAGAGGTATTTAAAGTACACAAAAAAGCAAGGTTAGCAAGTTTACATTAATTCATGGTACAAGAAAGAGCCATATTTTCTCCTCATTATCATGTATACAATAATGACATATGCTCGGACAACAGCACTGTAGAAGTCAGTGATAGCATTTTCATTATGGCAACAATAACTTGTAGGAAATGCTCAAGGTTCCACTTACTTTGGGGACTAAAACTAGATAGGGTGATCCTTTTATTTTTTGTTACCTACAGGTGCAAGTGTGTGTTATTTTCTAACTGGGACAAATTGTGTGTGTCTTTGCATACTGCAATAGGACTAAGGGTCAACGTTTCTTCCAAAGTCTTTCATTGTGGGCAGATCTCAGTCTCTAAGGCATGGATTTGACCACACATAGTTCTTAAAAATATCAATAATTTTATATCTTATTTGATTAATTTTATTAATGGGAGTTAAAGAGGTATCAATTAATACATGCAAACCTTACTATCTGGCTTTAAAAATGGAACCACAGTATTCTAAGGCATATGAGTTCACATCCATATAAGAGGTTTGTAAAACCTTTAAGACTGCAATTTGCTGTTATGTGTCAGACATATTTTTCTGTCTTTATAAGCTTGTCTGCTAAGATCAGGAACCAATAATCATCAAAATTATACCTACTGTGCTTTGTCTATAAAATCTGTAATCTATAAAACCTATGACCAATCCTTTCTCAAAGATTCTCAAGTTTGACAATATTCCTGACCTGTGTCAGAAAGTAACATTCCTGACTCTCTGTGAACATGAGATTATATGTCAGAGAACAAGACTAGCCCCTTTTCCTTAGGGAATATTACAGGCATAACTTTAACATATGAAGCATAGTTTTCATTTTTTATAGAGAGATTATGATAGCTAATTAAACAAGATATTTGTCACTGTTAAAATAGGGCTCCACATTTTTTAAACTATGGTTTTTGGAAAGAAGGATAGAGTCTCAGTGAAACAATGTAAGTGACTAGGAACTCAGTAAAGATATTTGGGTATAAGATTTAACTGTTGTTTTAAAAATCCTGTAGACAGGACCTATAAAAATATTTTTTTTGAGGTAGCGCACACACACACAATACACAAACACAATAAAGTGCCTATATAACAACTGCCACTCAAGACAAATCAAGATGTAGACCCTTTCTAGCACCTTTAAGATTTTTCTCATGCTTTTGCTCAGTTAATTCCTCCCCCAGAGGCCATGAATATTCTGAATTCTATTACGGATTAGGTTTACATGTTGAGCTTCATATAAATGGACACATGGAGTGTAGTCATAAAGTTGTTCATGATTTCTCTTTATTATCCTTTTATTTCCTGTAGACTCTTCAATGTTGCTTTTTTTATCAATTTTTCAAAAAATCTTTTCAATGGACCAACTTTCAGTTTTATCAAGATTCAAACCTTTATTCTTTCTAATATACATATTTAAAGTGAAAACATTCCTTCTTAACCCTGCTCTAGCTGCATACCACAAATTTTATTATGTTGTATATTTCTAGTTTCCTAAGTGATTTTTAAAAATCAGTTCAGTACTTAGCTGTGTGCAGTTTGATTTCCAAATATTCAGGGATTTTCAGATACCTTACTCTTACGGATTTCTAACTTTATTCCACTGTGATCAGAGGACACATATCTGAGGAATATGTAAGTCAGTGTTCTCTGTAGGTGAGAGATACTGATGAGAAATGGAATAATTGGAATGAACCCACTGATTAAACAGGGCAACAAGAGTGAACAGAGACTAAGTAGTGGCACTTGCTTCCTCTGCCTTCTTTAGTTCCTGATTTCATTGAGATTTGAGATGTGTTTCATGGCCAGAACATGGTGTCAGAATGATTATTCCGTATACACTTGAAAAAATATTTACTTGAAGCTGTGTTGTGCGGTGTCTCTAAATGTCATTTGGTCAAGTTTGTTAATATATTTGTTCAATCTCCTATACTCTTAATGACATTTTTTCCTGCATGTCCTATAAATTACTGAGAATGGAGTGTTAAGTTCCCCTGCTATGACTGTGGATTTATCTATTTTTCCTTTTACATCGGACAATTATTGCTTCCGTCTTGCTCTTTGTTTACTATTTTCCTCGTCTTTTCTGTTCCTCTTTTCCTCTTTCCTTTGTATTAATTGAAAATGTTTTAATATTCCATGTATCTCCTGTTTTGGATTTTAGTTTCTGGGGATTCACCTCCATTTCAGGCTATCATTACTTCTTTTCTAGATAATGTCACTCATTTATCACAATTCTATATGTCCAGTTCTATATGCAATTAGAGCTATAGTTCATATAATATCTGATTCTCTACCAGATATCTCTAACTGCATGTGTCTTCAAGATCCCTAAGTTTAACTGTAGGAAAGGGAACTTTTAAATCACCTCCCAACCGCCGCCATATGCCCATCTTATTTAAAGCTACTTTACCTCTTGGTTTTTACATAACAACAACTAGACCTTACTTTCAGTTTAAAAACAGAGTAAGCTCTCCTGGAATTTTATAGACTGATTCATTTATATCCTCTTGGTCTCATCTAAAATCTCTGAGAGGTCAAGGAGTTCTCAGGCCACTTTCGCTAAATGAATAACTCCATTTTTTACCTCAGAGTTTTTGACTGCCTTCATTTCTCTTAGAGTTTTTTTTAACTTGTTTAAAGGAAACACATTGATCCATTGCTTTCAATACTGTCAACCTGGGACCAAGTATAGTATGTAGGACACAGATGGTTTTAAATATTTGTTGGATAAATGAAAAATAAGACTAGAAAAAAGGAAAGTTTTCCCCAGATATTGACTCCATTTCCTTCAAAGTACTGCATCGTAAAATAAAAATGCGAATATTTGTTGCTTTTAAAACATATCCATGTGATTTTCAAATGAATTTGTCTAATCATCTGCCTTCTTTTCCTATGTTATTCATTCCACATGTCAGGACAACCTATGCATTTCTCTTCCCACTTTAGTCTAGGGGTTTCCTTTTATTTTCAGAGTTACAGTTTTTTAGAACTGGGTGCTTCTTATATGTGTCTTTGTCCATTAATACAATGCTGATTAGAAAATATTTATCTGAAAATGGAATTGTCAAGACTGTAAAAGGTCTGAATTTTCACTCTTCACACAAGGAAGGGTGAAAAGTTAACCTGCCACAATCTCATAGGTACTGGCAAAGGGACAGAATGTCCAGATCAGAGACAAAGAATTATTTATTACTTAAAGGAACAGCAACAGCCAGAGTATCATCATTTTCTTATTCTGGTTTTGAAGCCAAAATTCCCAGAAGTCAGTGCAACGAGGGAGAGAATGTCTGCACACGCAGTGGGTTACAGGAAAGACACCCTGAGCTTAGAAAGCCTGATTTAAGTGAGCAATAAGCAAAGTTACCTGATTTTGGTCCTAGAGGGAGATATTACGTATACTGGATACTAAATAAATCTGCCATTTTCTCCAGAGGGAAGCATTATCTCTACGTTCCAAAGCTGCTGTCTATGCAAGCACCCTTGATAAGATTTCTGGTGCTTCTGCTTGCAAGTCATGTAGAAATGTGAACCCTATGGACAACCATGAAACATTTAGTAATTAAGAAATTATTGTAAAACAGTGCTCTCATTTAAGCTTTAAAGTATAAACTATTCATTCATTTATTCATCAATAAATATTTATTGAGACTCTATTATATTCCAGACAGATAACTGAAAAAAAAAACACAGATACAACCCCTGGCTTCATGGTACTTACATTCTTCTACAGGATATAGATGAACAAAAAAGAGATATGCAACACAATGTTATAATAAGGTATATGGCACGATGTGACATGATGTGACATAATGTAACATAACATCAGGTCCATGGTAATTAAATCGGCTTGTGGCTCTATTTTGCTCCAGTGGAATGCTATTTTTTAAATAGAAAAGATTCTTTCCAAGGCAAGGAAAATTTTGAAAGTGTATTCTCGTTGCTGATTCCACAACATATTCTATAGTATATAAATTTTACTCCCTTTACTATTTAACTAATTAAACTATTTCATAATAAAATTAAAGCATGTTAGTATGCTGTAAAGTTAAACGACTTAAGTGGAAAGTAAATATAAAAATTTTAAAACAAATCAATAATTTACCTGCCTTCTCTGTGAACTTTAAATAGTTAATGCCTAAGACTCTGTGGCTGTGTCAGAGAGCACACCCTCTTTCAGGAGGTTTGTGGTTATACCACCCACATGCTTTTGATCATTACCTAGATATGCAGTGGTCACGTCAGTAGCTAATTGCCCACGTTAGCTTCTTCATTTTTCTTGTTAAAGAGAGATTTTTTAAAATGAGCTCAATATATCAGCCTTTTTAACAGTATTATTAATAATATGTATGACATCATTTACTATTTTATCTTTTTTCCCTGAGCTCTTTTTTCTCTGATAAATCTGTAAAGCCTCTGAAAGACTGTTAGAAATCACTTTGATTTCACTTTACCTTGCTAACTCATCTGCCTAAAACTACAACAAATACAGAGCTTACAGTTTATCTTTCTCAGTTATTCTGGCCTGAAGTTGACCTGGTTTGCCAAATTTATTCACCTTGAATTTCAAACCTTAAGATAAAGCACATTTTGATTGGAAGCATACCTTGATAAGATTTTTTTTTAATGGGTGAAGTATGAAACATGTGAAATGAAATAAGCAAAGCATAAGGATCAGCAACAGAAATCTGGGTATAAGTTCAGAGAAGCAAACTGCAAGAGGGGGAAACATGAACTTTTTTAAAAACGTCACTTTCACTATATTTCCAACAGGCATTTTTTTCTTCTGGTGCTGAAGTCTAAAGAAATTTCCCCTTCAAGCCATTATATAGGCACACTGAATAATATAAATATGTGATTGTCACCAAGTTACTTAACTTTCCTGCCTCATATACTTTATCTGCAAAATGGCCTAAATATTGTATATCTTGTAAATCTTCCATGATTGGCAAGACCATGAATTCCAAAATTGATTCTTCATTCAGCAAATGTTCATTAAGTTGCTTAGTTTTTCAGGCACGGTTCTAGGTACGGAAGATAAGTAATGAATCAAACAATCAGTGCTGGCCCTCCTGAGTTTATCTAGTACAGGAAAAGGGAGATGATAAGCAAATGAAAAGATTTATGCATGTTGGATAATGGTAAGTGCTTTGGAGAAAAATAGTGAGAGCTAAGGAAAAGATGCAGACGTGTATATTTTGAATAAGCTCCTCGGACAAAAACCCTCAGAAGGTGGTATTTGACCAGAAACTTGAATGAAGTAAGGGAGAGAGCCCCATGAAGATCTGGGGAAGAAGGCTTTCTGAAAGAGGGAGTGGCAAGAACAATGTTCCTAAAGTAGGAATGAAAACAGCAGACTCAGGCAATGGTGAAAATGCTAGTTGGCCAGAAAAGAACAAACAAAGAGAAGAATGGACCAGGAGAAGGGGTCAGAGACATAGGGTGGGGCTTCATGAAGGAGACCCTTTCTGTCTATGGCAAGGAGTTTCAGTTTTATACTAAATAAAATGTAAACCAGTGGTGGGCTTTGAGGTGTAACATGACTTCATTTCCTTTTTTAAGAAGGCCCCTAGTATAGCTCTGTTGAGAACTGACTGTAGGAGAGCAAGAATAGAGCTGTGGGATGTCACCATTAGCTTTTAGAGTAATTTAAGGGACTTCTAGGAAGGTTGCCTAAGATGGTGGGAAGGGGTCTAGTTTATGCTGTATTTTGAGTGTAAATGTGAGATCTGAGGCTGATGGAGCAGATGTGATGTATGATGGAGAGGATTCAAGTATGATGCTGTGCAGAAGCAGGTTTCCAGTGGAAAATCAACAGTTCTGGTTTGGCCATTTTTAAGTTAGGCATTCCCATTATTCATTCAAGTGGAGATGGCATGCAGGCAGTTGAATATACCAATCTGGACTTGGGGAAAGGTCAGGGCTGTAGGTGGCATCCAAAGTCATAGGATTATGTAATATCAGATAATGACTAAACATATATAGATAAGAGAAGAGGTCAAAGAACTGACTGCTGGGGTACTCTAACATTTAACCTTGGGTTACAAAGACAGAAAAAGAATGAGAAGCCTAAAAAAGTGACTGAAAATTGGCATTCAGTGTAATAAAAGGAAACCAAGGGAGTTAAATACCCTAGAAGACCTGGGAAAAAATTTGTTTCAAGAACAAAGTGGCCATTGAGAATGTCCAATGCTGTTGAGATCAAGTAAATAAAGGCTAAGAATAAACCTTGGATTTGGAAAGATGAGAACCACTGATGACGTCGACAGTGAAATGGTGAGGTTAAAAGTCTGAACGAAGTAGGCGCAGGAGAACACAGGACCTGAAGTGCGCATAACTCTTAGGAGTTTTGCTGGAAAAGATGTTCACACTACATTTACACACTCTCGTAGGTTCACCTACATGCCTTTTCCCAGACACCCTTGTCCCTAATCTTCTAATCTTTTTTCTTCCAGGTCCCTGAACGTCCACAGACCATTAGACTGTATGTATGTAGTCTCATGCAGGGCACTTCATTTTCCATACAAAGTGAATGAACAGGTGCATCATCCCCAGAGCTCTGCCCCCTGGGAAAGGTCACCTCACCACCATGTTTCAAGGTTACCTCTGAGTTGAGCAGCAGTCTATTCATAATTTAAGCATGGACTTTTTCCTCCTTTATCAGCTGGTCATACAAGGTCCTGTGCAACCATAGGTATGAACAAGAGGTACAAGTACAACATTAATGGATGATATGACAGTCTATACATTGGCCCAGCTTTCACCTGATCCCAGATGCACTGCTTCCATCTTACAGCATTGCTGGGCCCACTGAACCTTATGCCTTGGGAAGCCTAACAAATCTCAGTTCATGGTGGTCAGCTCTGGCTGCACCGTTATTCCATTTCCCACGTTCTCATTCTCTACTAGAGCCCAGAGTACGGACTCTATTTTTAGAGTGGTGTATTATTTTCTGATAAAGATGTCATGGTTTTGCTCCACAAATCAAAGGTTCTATTTTATGATTATTGTTCTGCGGCTTGCTGTAAATTCCATAAGCCTTTTTTTTCAACTACAGATATATCTAAAACCAAAATCTATAATCCCCATCTTAGAAGCTGCTTCCTGAAGAGCGCAAATGCAACTGCTTCTTTCATCATGTAAACAAGTTTTAAAATAATAGATATGCTACAAAACCATTCTTTATTTCAAATAAAAGCTAGACAAGAAGTTGAAACAACTTTTAAATCAAATATAATATAATATACTTAACTTTAATAGTATTAATCTGCTCTTCTTTATCAGGATTCCACCATTGAGCCTTCATCAATGTGTAGTATTTTAGGAATAAATGTGCATAGGTTATTCTGACAAATAAAAATGGTGAACAATAATAAATAGTTTGGATATACTCAGTTTAAGACCATCATATAATCTAAAATCTAGAATCTATCTGGCCAGTGTAGAAAGGGAGTTCTAGAAGTTTAACCCTCAACCTGGACATGTTTCATATCTTTTCTGGATGGAAAACTATCAATCTTTAATTATACCTCAAGTCAATATATCTAACATAATGTTATTTTACTATAAAATTCATGTGAAACAAAAGAATTGTTCTGTTTATAGAATAAAAGACAGTAATCAAAAGCTTAACTATATTATCTCTAGAAAATATCGTAACTCCAAGACAATTTTAAAGCCAAAAGTTTCCAGAAGAATGTTGCATGAGCTCTAGCCCTGTGAAGTCTTTCAGTTCAAGAAAAAGGAAAACATTTTACTTCCAGTTAATCAGTAGATTACTGACAGTAAAATTGCTAATAATACCTTGAGCCTTATGCTAAACCGACTAATGGTTTTCAAAAGGTGCTTAAGAAGAGATGAAAATACTTTTGTCAGGGCTGAATACAACCCTAGCCCTGTCTCAGCCTCTTTAAACAAAATAACTCTGCTTTTGTCTGTTTCACATCACAGGCTCCTGAGAAAATGCATCTTTGGGAAATGATCTTGGAGAGCAAAGGGGTGGTTTGTGTACCATTGTCCTAACTTTTTGCACTGTATGTACAGTTGAGTCAATCTGTGCTGATATTGTAAATTTCTATAAACTGTTCTCCAAGGTCAAACACCTGTATTAAACATTTGAGAGTTATAATCAATATCTCTATGTTAATTGGCCCTCTTGAGTTCATTGATGAGAATTTTTGGTAGAGGGAAAGAAGGGGCCCCCAGAAAGTGGGTTTTGTACACACAAATGACTATTCAGAATTTTATTTTCGGAGCTAAGAGCTATTATTCAATTTAATAAACTTACACATTCAAAACTCTAATTTCCCATAATCTCTAAGTTCTTAGAAATTTTAATACTATATTTGTGATTGTGCAGATTTTAATAAATATTTTAAGAGGTCTTTGAATATTTGGTTCATTTACATATATGTACACACACAAATATATAAATATACATAATCACATATATACAGATATATATGACTATATATAGATTTGTATTATATATATATCTTCTGATATTTTAAATAGCATCCATAAAAAGATATTCTTTTTACTATAAGATACTTAAATTCAATAAACCAGACCTCCCCAAATATTAAAATGATTTTATTAATCTAAAAATTAGATGTAAAAATATAATGAACTTTATATTTTCTTGAGAGAAATAGATACAATAATTTCCAAATAAATTGTTCAATTATATGTTTTAAATTGAGTTTTAAGGTTTTTACTTTAAATGTCAAGACTCTTTTAAATATCATAATAAATAAAATGTCAGTCGTACACAAATTCCTTCCTAACGAAATATTTAAACTACGATTTTCATTTCCTTTTATAGTAGATTCTGTGGTGTGCTGGTATGGCAGATCACATTTTCCAGAAATGGTCACAGAAATATTTCTGGTCATACCATCAAGTAGCAGAGTCTACCTCCCTACCTCCTAGACCTTGGCAAGATTTTCCTGGCTACTGCCTTAAACAGAATGCATGCTGCCACCATGTTGTGAGGAAGCCCAGGCCACACTGAGAGCCTGACAGCCCAAGCTCAAGGCCACAATACATGGAAATAAGCAAGTCTTCAGATAATTTCAGTCCCTAGCCTTCAGTCTATTGCAGTTGATGCTGAGTGAAATAGAAAAGAATTAACCCCACTGAGCCCTGCCCAAATGCAAATTTTGGGCAAAACGCAAGCTGTCATTGTTTTAAACTACTAAATTTGGGGGAGATTTGTTAATAAGTGGTAGATAATTAATATAGCAGCTCAGAACCCCTTTTAGAACTATGGCACCCATCTTTCCAGCTGGTAGGAGTGTGAGCAGCTGATGGGAGGGCTGGCAGGGGAGTCACTTTCTGGAAATTACCCTTGGCTGAAGAGATTTGCCACACAATGCCCTAGGTTAATTGCTCTGCTGGAGTCAACTCACATCCAATGACTGGTTAATGAAGGATTGTTAACTAACGTCCCCTCATCCTAAACACCATTAAGGTGGAAGAGCTTGAATTGCTATCCCAGCCCCTGAGCTTTTTATGAGCACTTAAAGGACCTTCTTTGGGATGCACTGCACATCAACTTTTCTCTTTCCCAATGCTGCTTTCTTCACTCACCTACAGGGGAAGCTGATCCTGATGGCACTCTCTAAAAGATCCAAAGAAGATCTAAAAGAGTTTCTATACACAAATCTCCCTATCATTTGTTTCCCTGGAATCCAACCTAAGTTGCTTTTGTTTAGTTAACTTTAAATCTTCCCAGAGTTTAAAAATGCACTCTCACTAGTGAAGACAACTGTCTCAGGTTTTGAATGGGAGGCTGAGTGGATTCTTGTTGGCCATCCTGATATGATATACTGAACCCTATTTATATTTGCTGTGTCAATAACTTTGTTACCTCAAGGAGATGAACATGTAGTCCAAATTTTTTAATGCAGTATTCCTAGAGGCCTGCAAAACCTACACAGGCCTATCACTCAGGGTCCATTTAGGAGACAGTAACCATAGTGGTTATTTGAATTTAATAAAGGGAATTATTAAGTGGTAGCTGGTGGATAAAAGGGGTAAAAAACAAATCAGAAGAAGTAGATACAAGAAAGCAACTAGGACTTCTAAGCTAAGGTAGTGTGGACAATAAAACAAAAAGAATAAAAGAAACCAAAAACAAACAAACCAATGAAAAAATGAAGGGCTAGAAGAACCCTGACCCCAAGACTGAGATTCAGACCTCTTCCGTTATGGTGAACATGGAGACTACTGGTGGCAAAGAAACTTCCCAGAGGCTGTGAAGGGAGCTAGGCTGTGGAAGGACCTGCAGTTGCCAGAGGGCGTGGCCAGGACAGGGCTGCTCAGAGGTGGCCACTGGGACAAGGTCATAACCAAAGTGCAAGCTGGACTGCTTCTGCAGGAGGCTCCTGGGCTCTCACACTGAATACCATGGAAGACCAGAACCCAGAAGGGAGTTATCTTTCCTGTTCTAGCCTTATAGTATCTCTCCAGTGCCCTCTATTGATGATGCATAACATTTTTTGCCAGTTGGCAAAGTAAATAGGTTAACAGGGTCCAGGCTCATTATCACAAAGCATGTGAAAGAGAGAGATTTGGAGATGACGGAAAGTAATTGATTACTGGCACACCAGGTTAATCACTTAATTTTATTCTATATTTCTTTGGCTCTCTTTACACCTGCCTAATTAAAAGCTTAAAAACCTTTGAACTTGACATAATTCTGCACCATTTCACATTCTCAGCATTGTACAATCCCAACTGCACTTAAAATGCTATCTGATTAAATTTTGGTTACCTCATATGGCTTTTTATAACTGACTTCTGCACCTAATGAGATCAGTTTATAGTCATGTTTCATAGTAGTTTTTGTTATCTCGATTAACAGGGAATTTATTTTAGGGAAGTACAAGAGACTAAGTAATACAGGAATAGGATTCTTGGCCATATGATTAGTCTTCATAAATACATAGGAAAAAGAGTCACGTAGTTAGTTAATTGTCTCTGAAATCAGAGTGTACTTCAGGTAGTAGAAGAGTCCAGTGTTGAACTAGCTGCTGTCTTACCTCAGTGTCCCCTTAGTGGCAATAGTTAATGATCCTTTCACAATGTATTCTCTCAGCTGATCTCTCTCTTTTCTTCTGCACTTACCTTAGTTTTACTCTGTAATGATTTTTCTGAGTTCACAGAATATTCTAATTTAGAATTTGTCCTTAACTATAGCTTATTCTCTCTTCTAGCATCTCCATGTTGCCTTTTCTTGGTAGGTCCTTTAGCTTCTGTTTCTGCTACTAATACGTTGATGTTTCCCTATATCTCTCACAAAGAAGTAGACTTTGGTTTGACCAGTTAATAACAACACTTCTTAAAAGTGACTACATTTCAAGCCTCCTCTTAAGCTCCCACTCATTCTACAGATTGGGTCCCATTGAGTTAATGGTCAAACCCTGATCCAATCAGCTATGATCAGTGGTGTGTGTCCGTGTGGTAAAGAATATGGTCCCCACCACTATGTTAGAAATCAAATAGAATTGTTTTTCTGAGCAAAATGCTGTCCACATGAAAGGAATATATTTGAATGGTGGAAGAGACTAGAGACTTTGAAAGGTCCTCCCAGGTACAACACTCAATCTAAAAATCCTGATTCATGGGAATTCCCCAAAGATGTTTCAGGCAATGATTCCCAACAGAGGCCTTTATCACTTTCTGTCAGCACCATCAGCTGCTTCTGGTGACTGTGCTGACTCACAGTGATAGGCCTCCCATGGGTTCCTCTGTTTGACAGTGCCCTATGTGCCAGCCCCTGGAGAACGAAGAGCTCACAATTGTTCTTTCAGCATAATTCACAACTGAGGCACTGCTGAGGCTCAGCTTTTGCAGGGTTATATTTATAGCCACCTAGCATTGCAATTGGAATTGAGCCATTTGTCTGAAACTTCCTTGGTTCAGTTAGTTGACTGTTACAAAGTACACTATGCCTTTTTAGGGGGATGGTTTTACGATACGGATCTCTACCCACTACCCAACCCTCCAATTATAAAGGATGAAAACTGCAGCGAAGCATATTGGTTTAGTTTAAATCCTACTAATGTGAATTTGGATTTTTCTTTATTTTTACATTTGTATAAACTGTTTATAAAATGGAAAAAATTAAGCATAGATGTTTGGAGTTTGAAGGACCCATTTGGACTATATGGCCAATACCTCTCATTTTATAGATGAAAGAGGGGAAAAGCAAAAAAAGGTTCAGAAGGTTATTCTCTTTGTCAACAGATAGAGATTAGAACCCTTGCACCTTGAAGCTAAACTCAGTCCTCTTTCTAGATACCATGCTGCCCCCTAGTGTTATCTAGATTCATAAGAACTAGTGATTTCATTCATAAGAACAAATTTCGATTTAAGATCTATTTGCAAACCAAGAATGCATGAACTAATTTAGAATGATCCAAAGAAGATCTGATATAAAACTCTATTTCACAGTATTTTGCCATATGTTAGTATTACTGTGCCTACTTGAAAATATGTTTGCCTTATCTCCTAACGTAATACTTCTAAGATTAAATTAAGGCCTTACCAGGTGAAAAACACAGTTGTGTACTGGAGTGAAGATGAGGGGGCAGACCTACTTAAAAACAAACAACAACATTATAGTCAATACTAATCTTTCTCAATATATCAAAATCGCTTTTCTGTAGTTATAGTTAGGACTAATTGGTGTCCTGAGGCATCTTGGGGGTCTGTGAGAAAAATTACAAAGTGAAAGGAATTGGAGAACCAACTTTATACTAGGAGGAATTCAATACTGTGAAAATAAGAGAAAAAAACAAAGAATATCATAGTCACTTTTGCCATTTATTTCTATTCATCTCCCTTCCAAAAAAAGAATAGATATTTATAAAGAGAACAAAAAAATCAAATATAAATAAGCAAATAAAGTAAACTGACTTGATACATGATAAGAAGGAAAAGAATTAAAAAGCATGTAACAGGTCAGGGGAAAGACAGAAACAGAACAGAAAATAGGACAACTAATAAATTAGAGAAAGCAAATAATTAATTATTACACTAAGAAGGCTGATATATTAAGCTCATTTAAAAAATGTCTTTTAAAAAGAATGAGAAAGAAAAATTTAAATAAGGGGGAAGTAATGAAGACAATGAAAATTGCCAATAAAAATGTTGAGAAGGAAAATGTGGAATGTATTTTAAAATAGGGAATTGTGATTCAGAGGATCTTAGGGAGGGTTATGGGATCCCTGTGAAGAAAACACTGACCAATGCACAGTCAAATATATGAGCACTGTCTTGGATTTAATATATTTAATTGAATTAACCATAATATTCTAAGACCATGTAAATCACACTTTAAAATATGTATTATTCAAGAAGGATTTCATAGGAGAGCAGAATAAATACAATGCAGTATTGTCCTTTTTTTCTTTTACCTCTGAGTTTCTGTCTGATCATCTTTCAAGAGATTTCTGGCATAAAATGACATTTGACTAGTACACTCCAATGCAGCTCTTTCCAGTCCCATATATAAATAACCAGGAAGACCAGAACAATGAAAACTTACATCGAAAACTAAGACTGATTAACAAACTACTGACAGAAATGTTCAGAGATACCAGTCTAGACCTTGTGGCATAGGCATCTTATGAAATGGATCCCATGTATTTATTGATAGGAATATGTTTTGTACTTCTCTATTGTCTAATCCTTGAATCATAGACTATACTAACCCAAAACTTTTCTATCCACTTAATTCTTCATGAGTGAAGATGGCCACATCCCCACTCTATACCTCCATCCCCTTTCCTATTGGTACATTCATTAAAAAATGACAAGGATTTCTTGGGAAACCACAGAGCAAAAATGGACGGGAAGGATAGAGTAAAATTACAGTAGGGGGTATTTAGTTCCTCATAAGCAAGGTAGTATTGGTAGAATTGGAAACAAAAAAGTCTTGTTATGCTACAAACTGGGAATTGTGTCTATTCTCTCAAACCTATTGGTTTAAGTCACCAGAGGACAAGGAAATAGAAATTGAAGATTCCACATCAATATATCTGAGCTCCATAAGATGGATATTATCCAAATATTGAAAAATTAGGAATTAGAGAATTTTCAAGTTGTAATTTTATTAACGAAGAAAGAAACGTGGCTCTTACCCAAGAAAACGGTGACTCAAACCAAGATTCAATAGGAAGCTCAGAATGTACAATAATAATCACAATATACATTAATGTGTTAAAAAAATTTTAATTAGTTGATAAGAAATACAACCTTGAAGAACTGATACAAAATGCAGAAAACACATAGAGGGCTGGAAGAGATACTAGAGAAAATGACTGATATGAACAACTCAGTAACATTTCTAGGAATTGTATTTACCCCAAAGGAAGACAGCAGAGCAATTAGAATACCAACTAGAAAGTCCATGTCTTCAGATGAAAAATCTCTCTTCCAGGGAAACTCCATACAACAGATACTAGAAGAAAGCTCACTAAATAACTATTTCAACTCTCTTCTCCCTGCCTTCCTGTGCTCTTGAGCTGTAAAGAGAAATGTTTGGATTTCCATTTCTTCTTGAATCTGGAATGGCCATGAGACTTAGGTCTAGCTACTGAAGTATAAGCAGAAACCTGGGTAAGGATCTATCTTACTGAATAAAAGACAAAAGCAATGTATTGATTAATTTTATATTCTTAGCACCAACAGAGGACCCAGCTTATTAATTCAAATATACTACTCTATAGAGTTCTTTTTAACTGTTGGTTCTCTAGGAAATTCTTTAGTTTATAGCTCTAAATTATTAGTCTTCTTTGTTTTTTTTGAAGGTGTCAAGATAATTCACTGAGGAAAGAACTGTTTTCTACTCTGAATTATTTTATTATTTTATAAAGTAGTTTTAAAATATGAACTTGGCAAGTAAATTTAACTAGTGAATTATCTCAAATTATTGGATCTCATAAGTGATTGGAAGGTAAATTATTTAAACAAAATACAAATTGTTAGTATTGAGCAGACAAATTGGATCTTTGGACTTAAGGAATCTTTACAAAGTTGATTATAGCATCAGCAAGAAAGAATTATAAACTCACCAGAACACTGACAGTAAAATTTTTTTCTTTGTTATCCTGATAAAGAAAAGGCTAAATAATAAAAAATAAAAATACCACTCTCAGGAGTGAGGTCATCAAGATGGTGACATAGATTTTTCTTGACTTTAGTCTCTCACAAGAAGACCAACTAGCACCTATCCATAGATAAGAAACCATTGAAAATCCTAACACCTGGAAGGGATGCTAAAGTATCCCCCAGACAACAGAGACCAAGGAGAGCCACATTAGGAGGATAAGGGGAGCAGTTCCACTTTGACATAGTTGTTCCTCCTGCAGCCATCACAGTGCCCAACTGAGAGGGCTCCCCTGGGCTACAGTTTCTCCAGTGGGGAAGAGAAAACAAGCCAAGGTGGATATTCAGCTTTTCCAGTATTATGGGATGCCTCCTAGGAGGCTAACTCAGGTCTCACCTCGTGGGGATACTGGGAAAACCTGAGGAGTTCAACCACCAGGGATCAGTTTGATTCAGAGAAGGGACACAGCGTTAATAGAAATCAGCCCTCAGATCTTGGTGGACTGCTCACCCAAGCAGCAATCCCAGTGACAGCTTCCTATCTCCAAAGCTGAACTAGTGGTCCTGTCTTGGCAGAGAGCTTAATGGGCAATTATGCCTGAATTGGACCCTTAGTTAACAAGCTCATATTGTCCATGCTCATATTCTATGGCACACCTTGGGTATATAGCCTCCAAACCTGCCCCCCCATGGAGCACGGCTACAGATGCCTGGTAGCCATAGAGCATATCCTATAGCCTGTCTAGGCAGGGAACTGAGCCAGCAGCCCTTCTTAGGGATTTCTCTCCTGCCCCACATAAGCCTGAACACCGGCCCTGAGAAACCTTAGAGACTAACCTGCAACCCAACTCAGCAGTAGAAGCCAGCATATAGCCCTGTCTGATTGCTGAACACACCTGCAACCTCACGCAAGGAGGAAACCAGACAGTGAACTCTGTCCAATCATAAAGCATAGTCTGAAGAACCAATGGATCAGAGAAGGAATAAAAATGGAAATAAAAAATGTCTTGAGACAAATGAAAATGGAAGCGCCATATACCAAATCTTATGGGATGCAACAAAAGCAGTTCTAAGAGGGAAGTTTATGGTAATAAACACATCAAGGAAAAAGAAAGATCTCAAATAAGCAACATAACTCTACACCTCAATGAACTAGAAAAAGAAAAACTAAATTAGGAGAGGTAAGGAAACAGTAAAAACTAGAGCAGAAGTAAATGAAAGAGATATAAGAAAACAAGATAAACAAGAGTCGATTCTTTAAGAACATAAGCAAAACTTAACTTTTAGCTAGGCCTAACCTAGAAAAAGAGAAGATCCAAGTGAATGAAATTATAAACAAAAGAGGAGGCATTAAAACTGATACCACAGAAATACAAAGGATCATAAGTCTATTATGTACAATTATATGCCAGCAAATTGGACAACCTATATATATTCTTAGAAACATAAAACCACCACGACTGAATCACAAATAGGAAATTTGAACAGATCAATAAAAGAGATTGAATCAGTAATCAAAATCTCCCACAAAGAAAATACCAGAACCACCTGATTTCATTGATGAAATCTACCAAACGTTTAAAGGAGAATTAATGTCATTCCATCCCAAACTCTTCCAAAAATTAAAGAGGAGGGAATACTTCCAAACTCATTCTATGAGGCCAGCATTATTTTGATACCAAATCCAGATAAAGAGACTACAGGAAAAGAAAACTATAGGCCAATAGCCTTGATGAATATCATGCAAAATTTCTTGACAAAATAAATGGAATAGGAGAAAATATTTGCAATTCATAGCTGATAAGGGGCTAATATTCAAAATATATAAGAAATCCATACAATAACAGACAAAAAACCAAATAATTTAATTAGGAAATAGGCAAAGGACCTGAACAGACATTTTACCAAATAAGATAGACAAATGGCCAACAGACACATAAAAAGGTGGTTCTTTTTATTATAAGGGAAATTCGATTCAAAACCACAATGATATATCGACTCATACCTATTAGAATGGCTATGATAAAAAAGGCAAAAGATAAGAAGTGCCACTGAGGCTGTGAAGGACAGGCAACTTCTGTATACTATTGGTGGGAAGGCAAATTGGTACAACTGTTATGGAAAACAGTATACAGTTTCCTCAAAAAATTAAAAATAGAACTACCACATGATCCTGCAATCACACTTTGGGGTATATATATCAAAATGAAATAACTATCTGAAAGATGTATCCAAACCCCCATGTTCATTGCAGCACTATTTACAATAGTCAATTGTAACTTCTAAGCATCCTTCCAAAGATGAATAGATGGAAAGATGTAGTATATACATACAATAGAATAATATTCAGCTATAAAAAAAGAAGGAAATACTATCATTTGTGTCACATGAATGGACCTTGAGGGCATTATGTTAAGTGAAGGCAGTTAGAGAAAGACAAATACATATGATCTCCCTTATATGTGGAATCTAAAAAGAAAAACTCAAACTCATAGAAATAGCATATATTGGTGGTTAGGTGAGGGAAATGGGTGAAACTAGTCAAAGTGTAGAAACTTCCAGTTAAAGATGAATAAGTTCTGGTGATGTAATGTGCATACACCATGGTGACTATTGTTAACAATATTGTATACTTGAAAGGTACCAAAGTTCTCACCACCCATACACAACAGTGGTAACCCTATGAGGTCATGCATGTGTTAACTAGCCTTATTGTGGTAGTCCTTTGGCAATATATATGTACTGTTTATCAAATAATCAGGTAGTAACCCTTAAACTTACACCATGTTAGTTGTCAATTATACTTTGTGAAAGCTGGAAAAAATAAAATGATGGAAGCTTATAAAAGATTAATTCATTTTAACATTTTTTTGAAACAAAAAATGAAAGGCATTCTCTATCAAAATTTTTAGTTTTTAATTGAATTAGTCAATACCTTTAATGAAAATATAAATGAAATACGGTAGATAGAAAAGAGGTAAGGAGTTAGAATGTTGGAAATTTTGGACTTCATCACTGAATTTATTAATGCATGTTTGTGTGTGTGTGTGTGTGTGTGTGTGTGTGTGTGTGTGTGTGTGTGTGTGTGGAGTGAGTTAGGAATAGAGAGCAGAGAGGGAAGTTTGAAGCAGGAAAACATGGAGAATGATGTCTCTTTATTCACTGGGTCAGAGTCTTTCTTGGGCCACATTCTTCAGATGTTAGTTCTTCTCATTCTAGTAATTAGGAGTGGGGCAAAGCAGATATTGAATCTGTTCCATACTACCTATGTATCAGGAAATACAGTGATCATCTGCTGCTACTTAGGATCCATTTTTCTTCTGAGGGCAGAACCATTGTTCTTCTAGAGAACATCTGAGCATCCCTAAGTCCAAGCTTGTGTTTTGAATGGGAGACAACATGATTTTATAGGCCTCACACCCCAAAGCAGAAAGGAACACCAAGCTAGGCCAGTCAGAGTCCTTCTCTGTGTTTGAGACTTCAGACCATAGGTAATGCTAGTCAGTATTTTCTACATGTAAGAGAGTATAACTCTGAAGTGACTCTCACCATGTTCTCAAACAACAGACAGTCAGTTTGCACCCAAAAACTTTGGGCCAACAAAAAGGAGAAAAGCAAAAACAATGATTATTCTGGGGTTTAGCCCTGTACTTTCTTGGATTTGGTGATATAAGATATTCTAGTGCCTTTCTAATAAATTTCTTGATGCATTTCAGTTTGTTCAGATTGGTTTCTCCTACTTACAAACAAGAGCTCTGGTGAACACAGTGTAATTGTAGGATGAATGATTTTGACAGACTAATTCCACTGCAGCAGTACAGTGGTCGGCGGATAACTGGTGTGGTCAGTTGAGGCAGCAATGACAGTCTGAACTGTGTGTAATCAGGATGAGAAAAAAATCACCTAGCAGATATATTAGTTTAATGGAAAGTAAGCCAGGATGGGATCCTTTAGGGACAGAATTTCTCAATATGCAGCCATGGGACCTGGCATCATCATCACCAAGAGTGACAGCTGCACTGCACATGTTTGGGCTCCAGCCTGGACCCAGGACATCACAATCTCCAGGGAGTGATAGCAGAGCCACCGCAAACAGCACCCCAGGTGACTCTAATGTGGACTAGAAGTTGAGAGCCATTTTCTTACAGGAATGCTTGCCATTATGAGGATGCTGACAAAACATAGCTTTGAGAGGCAATAAGAGCACCTCCAGTACCAAGCTGCGTAGAGTGCAGAAAAACAACACAGGAAAAAAGCCAGGCAGTATTTTTCTATTGCCATTGTGTTACGTCTGGAAATGGAGAAAGTGCAGATAACAGCATAGGACCTTAGAATTACACATCAATAATAAAGTAGACTAAAAGTTCCTTTTTACATAAAGGGAAAATATTGACCCGATTTGCTCACATTTGATAGCAAAGATTTCTATATTCATTTACCGTTGGTATATGAATGTACATTTGTGTCATTGCAAATATCTAACACATGCATGAAAAATCCATTTGAATCAATGAACTAATGGTCTATTGTAAAACAACTACCCCAAAATGTCTGTTTCCCCTCAATCATTGCAAATAAATTTGTTGCTGAAATGGTAATTTCAGATTCCATTTAGATCCCCCATTTGATTCAACTAAATTTTTTCACCTTGAAAACAGACTTATAATTTTATGGCTTCTACTAATTAGAAATCAGAGACTCAAATCCAGATAGTTTTCAGAGAAAAACTATTTGCTCTAAGTAAATTTCAAAGCAAATGAATAAAAAAAATCAAATGAAGAGCCATTATGCATATGATCATTTGCTCAATGCAATTCATTTTTGCACCCAGCCAGAAAGCGTCTGTTTTTCACACGAAATGCAGGAGTTAAATGCCTCTGAGAAGAACAGCCACAATCTAACCATCTTGTCAAATCCATTCCCTGGAACCTCAGGGGTAGAGTCTTCCTACCAGCTTCAGGGAGGCCACATCAGCCTTTCCTTCCATCCCTCAATCTTCCATTGTCAGAGCAGGTTGGTAATTGGTTTTTAATTGGCTCATTTACCCGAATGATTTATACTGCCTCAGGTAGACAAGATTTAATGACACCCATTACAGGGCTTCAGATTATTTCACAAATAGATATGCTATTGTCCTTCAAGATTGAAGATCCATGCATATGAACATTATCATTCACTTATCTCTGATGTAGAAAAAGTCCAGTGCATGGCTAACAATGATAAAAATAGTAGTTTATCAAGTATGAACTATGGAGCAGGCACTTTGCTAGTTGCTTTATATGCATTATCTCATTTAACAGGCATTTTCATAAGTACAGAAATAAACAGAAACAATCAATGGCTGAAGAGTTGCATTTGTTTTGAACAGAGATTGTTTACAACTGTTTATCCTTAATGTCTCAGATCATTAATTCCTGTGCTCAGAATTAGTCACTCCACTTTGAGCAGTGATAATGTGCTGGGAAAATCACTAGAGAGATGAGGTAGTAAATCTATGTTCATTTTTGATTCTGGTAATAATTGTGAGACCTTAATCTAGTTACTTAACCTTTGGGTTTACACCTGCGCTCCTGAAAGGACCCTTGTAGTTCTGAAATAATTTGGCTCACTATATATTACTATTTCTCATTTTGATTGATTAGCTTCTTGGAATGCTGTCAAATCTTCTATAGTATAACCTACAGCTGGTCTTCAATGTTCTCTTAAAATATAATTTTTACTTAAAGTGTTTAAAAGCATTCAACTCATAATTTAGTTACTTAGGAGTTATGTACTGTCACACAAATGCTGCCTCCATGTAAGGACACTTCCTCAGGAACTACACTGGCTGTGAAGCTGAAAGAACAATCAAAAACAGCAAGTAAGTAGGTATTCTAATAATAAGTAGGCTAATTTTTCTACTTCAAAATGTCACTTATTTTAAGCAAATATCCTAGGAATACAGTAAAAGGTTTTAAAAGTTTCTTATAATAATTTGTCTATACACACCATCACATGTGAATTAAGAGATATATTGATATTTTAACTAATGTTGCTTATAGAAAAACAATATATTTAAAAGGACTCTTCTGGTTGAGGTTGGATAAATTTAAAGAGGCACATTTTAAGATTGGGGCTTCATCCAATTATATAGATTTGCACAGAAATTATGTAAGAAATAGTTGGGCATGGCATACACTGTCTTTAACAAGACATAATCTTTTGGCAAACCTAAATATTTTCCTAAGAATACTTCTTCTTACTTTCATTAAAAATTTTTAGTATTTACTTTTTACTTACTGTAATTGACCAACTTTTTTGAACATTCACTCCTCCAGGGCTACAATTTTTGGGGCCAATGTTGCATTTTTCTAATTGTTTCTCAGAGTGTCCTGAATTTAGGGAAACAGATTTACTTAAGGACTGTTGTGTCACAATTCTGGATTAATGTAGGTATATTTAGATTGATCAGATCTTTACTTGTGCATAACATGTGCATGTCTTGATGATTCATACAAGTTCAACTCAGTCATATGTAAATATAACTGGAAGAAAAATTGAGTCATATGTAAATATAACTGGGAGAAGGGAGCTTACCTCAGAATTCATCTGACCTAAGGGAAAGCATTCATTTCAGTGTCCCTTGCATTTTTCTGTACCCAGATAATCAGCATGCAAGTCTGAAAGCTCTGTTGACCGGAAAGAATTTAGCAATAGCAGATCTTTTATGTACTTGAAGACATCTGTCCATATTTTTCTTCCTGAATTTAGCTCTGTGCTGTCCAATACAGTAGCCAATAGCCACTATGGCTATTAAGCCCTTGAGATATACCTGGCCTGAATTGAGATGTGCTGTAAATATAAAAAACACACCAGATTTTGAAGGCCTGGTATATATAAAAAAATGTAGATTATACCATTAATAATTTTTATATCAATTCCCTGTTGAAATAATAAACTTTGGCGATTTGGGTTAAATAAATATATTATAAAAAGTCATTTGTTTCTTTTTACTTTTCTAAATGTAGCTTTCAGAGATTAAAGTTTGTGTGTCCCAAAAATGTTTCTGTTGGACAGTGTTGGTCTAGATTCAGACTGCATTGTTTCTGACAATTATCTTTTGTCACTGGGATATGTGTATGTGTGTTTATGCAACCAGAACCTGCCAGATGATCAGGAGTAACACAGGGCTTTGAATTGACTCACTCCAGAAGTGGTCAAATTGTCCCAGAACTGCCTTGCTGAAACTGTCCCTTAAATTCTACCTCACCACCATCCCCACTTTCCCACCACAAATCACCATATCATTCGACATTTAATAATTTAGGCTTTGGGAAAATATACTATGTATCACATCTAACAGTCTGTGCCAGGCATTGGTCTCAAGCCTTTACAACTATTAATTTGTTTAATCCTCATAGTAATTCTAGGATGTAGGTTTTATTATAACCCTCATTTTATAGAAGAGGAAACTGAGGCACAGAAAAGCTAATTAAGTTGCCCAGAGGTCACAGAGCTATAAAAAGTAAAAATGAGGCAATCTGGAGTCAGTGTTAGAATCTGAACACGTATTTTTCATTTTCTGTCATTTTTATTAGCCAACATCCCCCAGATTCTACTTCCTACCCCAACCCTAGTTTCTGGGTTCTTTACCCCTGGGGTCTCTGTCTTCCTCCCAGAAATTTCACAATTTTTACTTTATCATGCAGAGCAGTTTAGCATTCTTGGCCCCGTTCCATGGAGCCCTGGCCTTTCTAGACATGTCCTGAGGCTTATCTTTTTTGCTAAATAGCAGGAGGGGAATTTTTTTTTTTAGGGGAGAAAGAAATCTATCCCTTTAGAAGATAGTAGCATTTGTAGATATTTGCGAATTTAAATAAGATTTTGTTTCTGTTACACTTCTAACAGCTTTGTATGAGAATTATTGTTAGTGTCACACAAATTAGGAAACCAAGTCACAGAAGGTAAACCACATTACCAAGGTCACACAGCCATCAAGTGGCAGAAAAGGGAATCCTGCCAAGCAGAGTGCATAGCTCACTGTATGGGTCATGCCTCACGTCTATACCCAGCACTTGAGGTTCTTGTGGGCGCTGTGTTCTGGGCCTCGTCTGGACAAGAGCTCACATATCGATTAGTTTAGCTGGCCACAGCTCTGCCTGCCATACGTGAAGCATCACCACACTACCGCCAGGTACAGCAAGGAGGCCTGAACTCCCTTTCTTGACAGTATGGCATCATTTTGTCTCATGATCTTGGGGGCACCCCTCCACCACCACCCATATCATATCATTGTCTTTCTCCAGGTTATGGGAAAGGAACCTACAGTGATGCTTTATTCTGAGCACAAAGGGTGTGTTTGGCCAAAAACCTATGTACCTTAGAAAAAAGCAAAACTCCTCAGTCTGTAATTGTTATCATCACATAGATAAAGGGAAGCTGAAGTCAGGGAGTGCCATTTTCTCTCTGCTAAATAAGGAAATAATAAATGCTTTCCAGATATAGGAAGATGGAAAAATTGAGGCTATTAGAAAAGAAATTATTAGTGGATCAAAAATAGTTAAAAGAAATGTGAGTGCTCAGGACTTGACTGGAGAGCCGACCAATCAACCAAGGAAACCCTTTTGAGTTAATAATGAATGTCTCACCTCAACTTGAAACAAATCTGTCTGCTCTATTGGAAACATATAATATCAAAGGAGAGGAAAGCTGTCCCGTAAAGGCATGGTAGCTTTTGAATGTCAATTTGACAGGTAGTATAATTTTCTCACTAAGGACCATGAATATCATATTGAAGCCTACTACAGAAATACTACTCGGATTCTCCACAGAAGTCATCTGAATAGGAAAAGTTTCAGCAGAAGTCAGAGGAGATATAGGAAAAAAGGCTGAGGCTGATGAATTTCACTTATGACCAAAAAACCATGACCTTGACTTATTTCCATTTAATACTAATCTATTATCTCTAAACCAGGAACAAGTGAAACTGAAATCAGTCAGAAGGCAGAGTTATTTCTGCTCCAGATTTACTCTGAGTGGTGCTATGTCATCTGAATACATTTGTATGCAAGTGACAAGGCTCAGAGAATGTTCAGTTCTGATCTGTGCTTTTTCTAAGGTTAAGTACCAGAGAAAGATAATAGCGATTTGAACCCATGTTTCCAGCATATAGCACATGGCATACATGTAGAAGATGAGAAAAACATTTTATTAATCTTCTTTCAGTGTTATCTTGTATAATATATTCAGAAGCTAGTTTTTTATTACCCATATAGGAAAAAGTTTTCAGAAATGTCATACTCAAATTTCCATTGTTTTAAAATATGTTTCTCCCTAGACATCCCAGAAGTCTGTCACTGTGCAGACTATGGGAAAGCCTCAATTCGTTAGGTATTTCCATTTCGATGTGATTTACCAGAATAGAGGCAACATCACAGAAACTGTGATGACATCCCAATCCCTCAGTGGCCTCTGGATTAAGGTTTGGCTATAGCCATGCCATCAGACACACTTCTTTCAATATTTTCTGAATGGACACCAAATGCTGGGCAAATCTTTATTATGGTAGGACTGACATATGATTCTACTTTATGGAATTAAAAACCATTGTTGACTTTCACATACAATTAGACAGACTTTGCAAGTTCACATGGAGAATCACTTAGAGTACAAATCACAAGCTAGAGCTGTAGGTGATTTATTAAGCATATTGTTTTTTTAAAAAACAATATATTAAGATTAGATTTTATATTGGACTCTGCATTTCTATACTGCAGTCAATGCATTTTTCATTTCCTGAATATTTGAAGATAGGGTAACTCAGGACCCAGGCTTCCTCATGGCAGTAATTTGCAGGATCCAAGTATATGAAGCCTCTTAAAATTTCTAGGTTTTCATAGTCTCATCTTCCCAAGGTGGCCCATTTGCCATGTGTCTTTTTTTAGTTCCCTAACAAACTCCTGTAAACATGTTGTGTGGCGACCTTGACTAAAGAGTCTAGATCTGTGAAAATCCCCCCCACAGAACAAAACTGATAAAATACAATCTTCATGAGTATATTCTCTATCTTGCTCCCACAAGGTCAAGCATTGCAGCAGAAAACCAGAGCTATAAAAATTGGTATTACTGTTGAGTTCATAGTTTCTCACCTCCTTTTTCACATTCTCCCCCAGGTTCCAGCAATATTTTTACTTTCTTTAGACAACTCCCTTTCATTCTTTCTGGAAAACCTATTCCCAGTGTGCACCCTGTTCTTTAATTCTTTTCTCCCACATTACAACCTTTAGGGAGAAAATAAAGTCACGGAAGAATTCACTCAATGTACTGGCCTGTGGCTAAACTTTCCTATTTCACCTCAGTCCCCTCACAGCCATCTGATCTTGGGCAAACTTTGAAGATTTGATTTCTTTAGCTTACAATTTCCCATCAGGCAATTGAGGCTCCTAAGCCTATCTCCCAGTATTACAATAATTAAGTCAGATCAGTGATTTAATAATCAGTAAATAAGCACAGTGACTGGCCAAGAGCTGCGTTTTCCTTCACGGCACTGTTTTCTTACTCTGATTTGCCTCAGAGGATGGAGGTGATTGACCCCATTGATCCTGACACTTCCTATATTTTTCTTCCTAAATAATCTACCTTGTTTGATCTGCCCTTGAACTCATGAAATAGTGATCATTCCTTGGAATCTGTCTTTCATCCTTTTCTAATGTCATTCTACATATTTCCCCAAGATGCTCCCAGCCATGGATTCTAAACTGCTTCCTGCATGCTGATGTCTCCATGGCTACACATCAAACATCTTTCTTCATCCCTTGGTCATAGGAATCTTACACTCCTATTTGTCTTCCATTCTGCTGCCTAAATAGCATTCCTTAAGGTATAATTGATCCTGCCAAAAAAAACCCTATTACTTTTGGGCTGACATACAAATTCCAAATTCTTTAGATCACCATACAAAGATCTTTCCAATAGGCATGCAACCTGTTTTCTGTATCATTTCATACTGTGTTCTGGATCATTTCGTACCATTTTCTTCATCATTTCGTCTGACTCTGCTAATGACATACTGTGCCATACTGAATTTCTCCCCCTCCCCCTCCGCTGGTTATTTTAGCCCCTTTCTAATCCTGGGCCTTTCACATGCTGTTTCTTCTCTCTGGTGTATAATTCTTCCCCCTACCCTCTAATATGAATATCTTAATTCTTTCTTTACTATGTCAGTTAAAATGTACCCCTTTATAGAGGCTTCCTTCTCTCCACAATTAATGTAGTTGCCCAGGCCTATGAGTTCCAAAAGTAATTATCAGTTTATTTACACCATTTTTCTGCTCATCTTCTCTCTCACACCCCAAATAAATACACGCCCCCGCCCCGACACACACTAATTTTGAGATTTCTTAAAAGCAGGAATGGTGTTTATATATGAATCATAAAGCACTAATGCAGTACCTGCCATATGGTACGATAGAGATAATGACCATTTAGTTTGTAAAACTTTATTTTTCCTGACTTTACTGTGTTATTTCTCTCAATCCCCACAACAGTAATAGGAAATATTAGAGAAGAATGAGTTTCAGTGAAGTTATTGGGTTAAAATTTGTAATGGCAGAACAAGGATATCAATCCCCAAGCTCCATGCTTTATCTAATATATAATCCTTATAGTTTCTTCAACAAATATTGAATTACTGAATGATTCAATAAATTTTGTGCCAGGTAAATTTTTGCCAATTTTCACATAGCTAACTATTAGCATAGTATGCACTATAGTCCTTTTTAGAAGTTTGAGATAATCTAGCATTATCTCTGTCTAAATAAATTCATTACCCTTTATCCTGACCAATTAAATAAACAGTGTTCCAGATATTACTTTCCAAAAAGTATCTGAAATTTACTTACTGAGCAACACATTTCACCCTGTTTCTTCAATGACATACAAAGTTCATATGTACATGTTTTGATCCAATATGAAACTAAATTGTAAAGTAACCCAATTTTCAAATTAATGCCAAGTAATGCAAAGGTTTTTGATTGTTGTTCTATGTGTCTCTTAAGGTTATTGTTATATGCTTAGTTTAAATTGTAATTATTATCTGGTAAAACAGGGTCATTAAAAATACAAGCAATTATTAAAAATACTTTATGGGGGTGACTTTGAACAAGAGAAACTCCATTAGTATACTATGCAGTATCAGATGTATGTTTGGTAATCACTTCACATATCACTTAGTTATAAGCATATTCCATTTTTAGCTGCATTATGAAATGCTAATAATAATGCAATTAATTAGTAATACATATTCATTGACACTTAGTGACTTAAAGACCTATCTAGCTTCGTATTTATATTGTCCTTTGGGACACATATTCCAGACCTAACATCACACCCAGCTGTAGATAGTGAGAATAAGATCATTTAGCTAACCTAACGCTTTTATGACAAAGAAAATGAGTTTCAGAAAGTGTGCATGCATCCTGCATCCAACATGACCATGACCGGAAGATGATCAAGGACTAGACAGAGCTCAGTTTTTAGACTCCTAACTTAGTAAACATTATTTTACTACAGTTAAAGCCTGTGCATTTTCAATAATAAAGTGATACAAGAATAATTTAATAAAGACTGTCCACTCTACCCTAGATAAAGTATCTACAGTTTCATTTTCCTTTCTAAGGTTACCTACTAGCCTTTAATATGCTAATGCTACATGTATATCTATAATTGATCTCTTTAGTCAAATCCACTCAAGCAATTAATTTGACCAATCACAAGACTAAATTATTATTGGTTATGAAGTGTGACTAGTAAAGTCATATGAAAATAATGAATCAAACTGGTCACTTTCTTCTAAATAAGCATATTCCCTGTATGAGGATCTTTATTTTTCTCCTCATTCTACTGATTTTGTGCAGATTCAACTTCTGAATGAGGCCATAGTCAATTGGTAAGGGTGTTGCAATAAACTCATGACAAATTTTTTTATTTGACATCAAATGACTGCTTTGACTTAATTTTCATCTTTCTCCTAGTAACTCTGGCATCATGTTTTCGAAGAAGACAGTGTTCTGGATTTCCTTTGCTCACTTCTGGAAGTCATCAAGGGAAAGGAAAGTTGGTAAACAATACCACCTGGGAGCTCAGGGCTGGAGGAGACAGAGGGAACTTGGGGTGACAGCTCACATGAAACAGTAAACAGACAAAGAACAGATATAAAAAGTGTGAGAAACTAAGGAAAGAGAATTTAGTGCATGTGAAGTATCGCCATCATATAATTTTAATAAAATTTTCACTTAGTTACCCTGCTTTCTTCCAAAGTTTAAAAACAATTTTAAATATTAAAAGATAATTTTGCTCCCATTGAAACACTGATCCAATCCTATCTGTGCTAAAAGTGACTACCATGTGAAGAAACGGATGCCAAAACAAAGATACATGTTACAGACACTAAACACAGCTTCTACCTAGTGTTCTGCTGATGAAAAATATCCAGGAATTGTTATTAGGGGGAACTCAGTTCTCTGTGCTGCTCTCAGGGGCTGCAGCTCCCCCACATTATTTCAAATGTTCACTTCTCTGGATATTATGTGACAAACGAGTTGGGGTGGATGAGAAGTGATTTAGCCACCCTTTAAGATTATTTTCTCTGGTGCATCCAAATTGTCTAAAATAATTTTTCCTGCAATATAGATTTGGGTTTATTTTCTACAGAGGAGGAACTTCTGAAAAGAGAAAGAAAAGAAAAAGAAGCACATGTCAAAAGATGAAACAGTGCAGCAGAAGGAGTCATTGCCTGGTTAACTTCTCCTTCTCTCATTTTACTTTGCGATAAGTTCTCAATGGACTGATTCATTTAAGCTATGATTTTTATTCATATTTTTAAGCTGTTGGGCCTGATGTTGAAATCTCCCTTGTCACCAGTTAGACTTACTAGTTTTAATGATTTGGGTTTTAAATGAAGGTCATTATATAATATCCTGCATTGCATGCAGATTATAAAGTTCCTGCCGGCTTTGCCTTTTAATTAAATTATTCTTTCAAGTGGAATATAGGAGTAGAGAAGTCCATCTTCTTTTTATATTGAGGAGACTCTATAGCCAAACTTTTCTGCTTTATTACTAATGAATATTTAAAATAATGTTCTTGAATAAATGTTGATTGGATCTGAAGAATTATTTGTTTAATAAATCTTTTCCCCCACCCAATTCAATTACCCACATTCTGCAGATAATATATCCAACATATGACTCTCTCTCTCCCTCTCCCTCCATGTCTGTCTTTATCTATATCCTCTATCTTGTCTTTGATTTCCAGATATCTGACACACAGCTAAACAAACAAAGAATGAACCAAGAGAGAAACAACTTAACAGTGAATCTACTTTTTAACACTCCTGAAAAAACTGACTACCAAAAGTCAGGGACAAGGGAAAAGAGAATTTACTGGAAGCAGCAGAGTGTGGGGGAGGCTCTGTGGGGAAAGGCCCACTGCTCTAGACAGGAAGACAGCATTCCATCCAGCATTTCACCTCTCTAAGATGGGTGTCTACCACAAGGGCAGGGGAGAAAGTCACTGACTGGTCGGAAGGAGAACCTACAACTCGGTATTTGGAGCAAAAGCCGGTCAGTGTGCTGAGGCATGGAGAGCCAAGCGTGCTAACCTGACAGAAGCACGGACTGATTTCTGGGGCACGGGGACAATGCTCCCAATCCACATTGTTTTGTAACTGTTAGAACTGCCTCTGGAGATGGGGAGACGAAGAAGCCATGTGTCAGATTGAGGAAACTGACAGTTCTTGGGTTAGAAAGTGAACGCACTTTCATTTTCCTCCAAAGTTTAAAAACAATTTTGAATATTAAAAGATAATCATGATATAAGAAGGAATTCATCCAGGAAATCACATTCCAGGGCCAGGGAGTTACAACTTATTCCAAAGAGACCCATTGTCTTAGAAGAGTTGAAGGAAAACTAAAGGGAAAGTTGGAAAAGTGAGTTTCTGGGGAAAAGAAGGTACAGCAGGAAAAAAAATGGTCTTTTTCTTTCTTATCTATGCCGTCCTGAACTGTGTCATAAATCTTGACCAGAAATGCCCGTAGATGGCATCTGAATGCTTTTAAAACCTTCCATTTCTGAAGGTTAGGGCTTGAACCTCTGTGGATGGGCTCTGCTATCTGGAATAATAAACAGTTGTTGAGTGGCACCCCTAAGTCTGTAGCCTGATTAGATTATCACATTGCAACATCCCTGCAACTCTTAACTAACACTATTTGCTGAACCAGAGGGCTGACAGTATGAACTTCAGTTTAGAAATTGGGTGCCTCTGCGTCCACTTGATGACTAATGATGCAGGGCCCCCCGTTTATTTGCTTTCCCTGAAATCTGATCCTGGTTTTCAGTGCCCCTTTCTAGGTCTGATAGAGAACTAATTGTTGGCAGATGTAATAAGTATTTTGAGCCTAGGTACAGTATTTGTTTGCACTGTCTGAATTTTCAGCCTCAACCAATGTCAGGTCATGGCAGCTGGTTTCTATCAAGGCTCTGTGGCTATGGACCATCCACCTGGCCAAACAAGACTTGCTCATGTGACCTTCATTTGAAAGCCTTCAGGATGGGAAAAGCAATAGGGAAATTTTGTTGGAAATTCCCAATCAAATAAACGAATGGCTTGATTTAATTTTTATTTACATGTAAATGGGTGTCTTGTAATAGATAAAATGGGTCCCTTAAAAATATATTCATTAAGATTTATTGTTTTAGCTCATCATGAATGTTAATTTTAATATTAAATCCATATCTTCCTATATAGATGTCATTCATAAACAAAGCTTACAAACCACTTTTTAGCCTGAGGGAAGAGTGATCTCACAATCAGAAATACACTAAGCAGCATGTGTGGGACCCAGCACACCAATTTTGTGTTAACATTGCTTTCTCTACCAACAGGGTCTTTACTCACCCCTTACATGCCAGAATCAGTATGGTGAATCATTTTCATAACCTTCCTCATTGTTTTAAATAAATAAAAGATTAGCATTTCATCCACCCTGCTTACATTAAACGACAAATTCCATAAGCCACAGTAGTGTTTTTATTTTCAACATTCATCCATTTTTCCCCCCCTGGTTGCATGAGTTCATTTGACTTGTTTCAACTACCCAAAATATTTTAAGTGTCCTGCACTGTGGAGAAGTATTTATTTGAAGTAGCCGTGGATAATTTGCAAACTCTATGATAATACAGTGGTCTTTATTAATGAGACAGAGAGGCTTTTATTCTGTAGTCTCCCTGACACTGCAGGAAATAGAATCTCAAGGAGACCTAGGCTTTTAGTAAAATGATTTTAGTTTTGGGTTATATCTACTCCTTAGGATGTAATGCATCTCACATAATGTAATTTCACAAAGGCAATTTTACCTGTTTTTAGGACATCTATGCAGTTACAAGATACTTTACAGTGCTGTTGAAAAAAAGTTGTCTGAGTCTGAAAGCCTCACTAAACAATATATTAAAAAGGCATGTAGTTAGAAAAACACAAAGGAAAGGGAATCTTATTTTAGCTTCCTAATTACTGCCAAGATGAGTTCAAATTTTGTTTAAATACACATCTATCTACTAAACAGGCAACACTCCCTTAAAATCAATATTCAAAAGGTAATGAAGATACATGGTGAAAAGTCTCCCTCTTATTTAATCAGCCCCTTATCTAGTTCCTGGGAAGCAACCAGTATTATCAATATTTGTGTATCATTGCAGAGATCTGTTATGCATATATGAATCAATGTGTCTGTGTATTATTTTCTGTCCTTTTAAACACTAATTGTCACAGTCTGTGCTTATTAGTCTATACCTTACTTTTTTACTCAACATTGTATTTTGGAAATAATTCCTTTTTATAGGTCGTTTTTAATATCTTGCTCTTACAGATGATACTGCAAATAAAAATAAGGAGCAGCAACATTTCACATGTCATTTTGCATATAAGTGTGCTTCCCTGTAGCATAAATTCTTAGATGAGGAAATCCTGTGTTGGAAGGTAAGAAGATTTAATAGAAACAGCCATAATACCTTTCCAATAAAGGTTTTTCCTAATAAACATTCCCATCAGCAATTTTAATGCCTTTTCCCTCTTCTTAGAATTACATTTTTTAAAGAGTTAAATGTAAGAAGCTATGTTATTAATAAAATTAAATATGGTTGAATCATGGAGGTGAAATTGGAATAAGGTAACCAGAAAAAAACACCATTTCTTGGAGTATATAAACGTTGACAAAATAGCTAGAAATTATAAGACAGCCATGAAGCAGTGCAATGAGCATTGGCCGTAAGACTTTTGGTTTATATATAGGAAGAAATAATACTTTGAAAATATAAGTCAGAAAGTGACTAATCAGGGGTTGAAAACAGTGCTACCTAGACTTCAACTCTTACTTAATGATCTGGCATGCTCTTGGAGTTTTTATGTAGGTGACATCAAGCTTTATGATTTCCCACAGTCTTACCAAAGCAATGTCTAAGTAACCAAAGATTCAAATTGGTTAATAGCATGAAAACCCTGGAAACATCATTAATAAGAATGCTATTTACATCATTAGTTTGACTGTTATAATTCCTGATGCTAAAGGTAATGTCTTTGAATTTCTACAAGTGTTTGGTTTTTCTTAATATTATAGTTTAATAGCACAGCTCAGATATCATTATATGCTGACAACTGTAACCAAGTAAAAGAAATTTACACATTTATTGTTTCCTTTTTTTCCAAGGAAAATATAAATTCTAAACAATTAATTTTGTAATAATTCTTCCTGCTCCATATTGAACATTAATATTTATACACATATTTTATATTTGTTGATTTAATGAATACAGTTAAACTAAGTTACTCAGTTAAGCCTGTCATCATACACAAACAGTTTATGAGTTCCCTCCATGTTTCTCCGTCATAATGGTCTATATGTATGAAGAAAGTGAATAAAGGGAGTAACTACGCTGTTTACATTTTTAACAAATAACTAGTTAACTGACTTATTCATCCTTTATCCAGTTAGTGTCATAAAGATACTGTTTCAAAACTTATACACTTTGAAATAAGTTCTTATTACAAAAGTAAAAATGTTCATTGCAGATATTTTAAGAAACACAGACATGAATAAAGAGGGTATAAATCCTGTGCAACCTCAGCCAACATATGCACTGCTGAGCAGTCTACAAATATCTTGGTATATCTCTAGTCCTCTACTGTTTACATGACTGAGAAAAGCTTTGTTCCTGCTCCTGGTTTGCCAAGAAAATGCCACATCAAGGTCTCTGACAAGTGCAATGCAAACTCCAAGTCACCAGCTTCCACTCCTACTCACCATGGCTCTGCCTTAGGTCCAGCAACAGACTTTGTATCTGAAAACCCAGACTGCACTCATTCCGGGCCAGGTACCCACTCTCACCCTTATGGCTCCTTCCTACTAGGGAGAGGGATCTAACTTGTGTCTAGAACATCTAAGTGGGCAGTGTGTTGCATCTTCCCTTTGCCTGGCCCTACTGACCTAGTCCCTAGTTCTGACTCTATCCCAATTGCTTGCTAGGGACGTAGCTTCTCCAGTTGGCTCTCAGCCCTTGCCAATTCCTTTAAGTTCAGAGTTTGGACCCCCTTCTTTGAAGTCCTTTACCTTGGAGGGACTTTTTTTGTTCTGTGACTTGTTCGCTTCCTAACATTGAGACTTCCTGCCACTGCCTAGAAATCACATTGCTATGCCCCACCAACTGATCTTGGGTTAGCAAAACTCTTCAATGTCAGCCTACTTTGCAACTGAATTTTCCTGCATCAGTTTTGACCCGTGATTTGAACTGTTTCAACCCTTTGTGTCTGCTGGATTTCCCTAATCCTGGTCTTAAGAGCCTTAGGCAACTTCCCTTTAAATGGAAGCTTTTAGGAAGCCTGGTGCCACAGCAGCAAAAAGATACTAGTGAGCATCATGTCCCTGCCTAAAGATCTGACCTAGAGACTCCACACTGATGAGGCATGGAATATATTCTATTCTGGAAATTAAACTGCATATACGCATCTCAGTTAAGCTGTTTATTCTAATGCTGGAAGCTAATAATTTCAATTTTGGAGTTACGGTGGAGGACTCCTATCTGATGCGAATGCCCCTCTTTCCAGGGCTATATTTCAAGGGACAATTCCAGAATTTGAGAACTCAGCCCCCAAGGCAGTGCCTGGTTTGTAGAAGAAGTGGAGTGACCTCTGAAGATAGAGGCATAAAACTCCTGGACTGAAGAATACACCTCACAGGCCTCTGTGAGATCAGAGTGGACAAACACGAGAGGACAGCTAAGGGGCTGCTAAAGGCATTCCTCAACCATCTTGGTAAAGATGACAGTAGGTAAAAAGCCTTCGTTAGCCTAGTTAGCCTGTTGGGAACTGCCTTAGCCTTTGCTCTAAGCTGGGTCCTTGACCTTTATTCCCTTCTCCTTAGGTATTGTCTTCAGTCAGGCCAACATCCCTGTTCTCTTTGTCCTATCCCTAATTTTCTATTTCATCTCTTTTAGATATATTCTGGCTTATTACTTTTTCTTTTGTGAGTAGCCTCTGCCTAGCCATGTATACCTAAAAATGTAGTTTCTACCCCTGGTTGCCTGGTCTAAGTCTCACACTAACCAACTGCTCCTGATCGTGTAGTTGTAACACCTACCATAGACCCTGGCTGTGCTTCCCATATCAACTCTGACTTGGTCAAAACTTCTTGGGTATTCAGGGCAGTCGGGATATATTAATAGTACTGGCTGTCTATATTTGGAGGGAATTTAATCTACTGATAGCAATATGCATATGGAAAGGAAAATAAAATTCTGTCAAAAATCTTAGGGTTTTTTTAAACTAGATTTTTGTTCAGATGATTCCTTAGTTTGTTTTCCCAAATTAATAATTCTCTTAGTCCACCGTATTATTTATAGCAGCAGAACCCATAGTTGTCAGGATATGAAATAGTTATTTGAGACTAAGTTCTGCAGAAAAATCGAGTACTTTGATTGATTTTTATATATATGTAGGGAATGCGAGGCTTAGATTTTAAAAAACAAAATGTACATGTGTTTTTATAGCAATCAACAGAAATTAAGAATTCTCAACCCTTTACATTCCTCTTCTCTTTGATGAAATTCTGCTAGGTTAGAATCTCCGGTATGAGTAAGAAGCCAGTGTGAGCATTCTGAGGACTGACCTACTAGATAAATTTTTCCTTTGCTGTTTGGCCCAGGGTCCATAAAAAATTGATGTTCTCTTCTCAAGTAACATGCTTATTTTTATCTACATGAAACTCATTGATCTCCTTCCAATTTGGTGTTAGCCTCTTCATTCCACTGTCATTCCTGATGCAGCGAATGATATTTTCATAGGCATGGCTAGTAATCAATATGGACAAGCTCTGCTCATTGATCTGAGGAAGACCTTTGATCTGGAAAATCACCAATTATGGCTATTTAAAGTAGATTCAATTGGATTAGGTAGCACAAAAAAGAACTGGTATATAAAGTATCCTTTAATAGTTTTAAAACCTAGAAAGACACAAAGTTAAATATCAGGCTTCTTAAAGAATAAGGGTTAATTTTCCTTCTTTTAATTTTAAATGAAGATTTTCCTGCACATTCTACTTTATTTCTGAATGTTTTATGGCTATGTAATGTGATACTCTTATAAGGGACGTCCCAGGTACAAGGTAATTGACGATTTGCAGTGAGTTTCTGACAACCTTCAAATCCTAATTAATAAAAATAGATTCAGCTTAAATATTGATAGGCTAAGCATTAGTCTTGTTTTAACTGAAAAAAAGGTGGACTCCTGGTCCCAGCAAATTAAGTCTTTAATGGTATTCAGGTTACCTGGTTGATTGATCTATTACATTTCGAGTGGAATTTTGAGTTACTATTATTTTCAGGCTATGACCAAATTTGAATTAGAAATGAGAGAATATGGATTGTTTCCTGACTACATGAAACTGATTATTCCCCAGAGTACAATCTATATTACTTAATGTACAATGGTCTATATTGCTTCTGAAGACCATGAATCATGAAACACACTGAAGAAAAAAAGGTACAGAGCCAAACTGTTGTTTTTCCCTCTATCTCTTCTCTATATCCAGGGAGTCCTGAAGAAGACCCATAGTTCTAAAATCTGTGGTTTACAACACAGGTTATGGATTCAGATCTCACCTCAACTCTCCTTAATTTGCTACCTATGCAACTTGAAAGATTAATCTCTTTCCTCTATTTTCTATGCATAATAATGCTGTCAACTTCATAGGTTGTGAGACTCAAAAAAATTAGTAACAACAATACTTAATACTTATAACTCTTATTTATTTAGCAATTGCTATGTGGTAAGTAATGTTCTAAACACTTTAAATTATTTAATCCTTGCAACAACCCTGTGATTTATATAATTTCTCTCTCCATTTTAAAGATACAGAAATGACTGTAAAGTATTTAAACTTATCTGTTAAAAGTCAGAGGCTAGTAAATTTTACCAAAATACAAATAGTTATTTCACAGCCTGCCTTCCTAATCACTACTAGATTCCTACAAAACATTTATCACGGAAACTAGCATACAGTAAGCTCTTAATAAATGATACTGAATGTTAACTAATGTAAATAATAAATTCCCCAAATTTCAAGAACTGTTCCAACTTTTAGATGTAGCATAACTAGCCTTAAAACAATAGCTTATTGCTGTAGGTTTAGAACCTGCCAGAAAAAACCAAAGGCTTGTCTCCTAGTGTTTACTGTGGGCTAATTTGTAAGGTAAGTACTTGCCTTTAATGATGCTGCCCATCTCCACCCACTTCTTCTTCCCTGATTTCTTTCTCCTTTAAATATTTACCTTCTTTTCAATCTTTGCCTTTGGCTAGAGATCAGATAATTTTTGACAAAGTGTTAGGGGACATCTGTTTATTTTTATCCCCAGCACTCATTCACCTTTTTTGGGGAACCCTTGGCCAGATTTCCTTCTGAGAGAATATTCTCTCACCTTCTCTTAGTTTCTGGGTTCCTCTAGTTAAGGTGATGACCTTCCATGCTCCAGGGGTGACGATGTGACTTGTCAGAGCAGACACATAACCTTGGCCAATGAGAGGTTTATGGCTGGATATATGAGCTAATTATGGGCAAAGAGATTTTACTGGAGTATCCAGAAACAAATCTATTTGTTCTTCTTTCACTGGCCTTTAAATTGTGAGGAAATAAAATCTGGAGCTGTTATGCTATGTTTAATCACCAGAGAGGTGCCTTTCTGAGATTGGAGTCAACACAGAAAAAGTAGACACAGATTAGCTGGGTCCTGGTGTTATAATTTAAGCCCCAGCCTCAAACTGTGCTTAGAGCCAATTCTCCTACAGACATTCCTTAATGTGATCCAGTAAGTTTTCCTTTTGCTTAAACCAGTTGGATTATGTTTTCTTGCATTTATAACTGAAAGAGTTTTAATTGAAACCGTTTCTTTATGCTTTAGTAAAATATTCTTTAGGCCTCACAAGGATAATGTTACGATGCTCATATGTTAGTAGGGTTTTGAATAGTTTTGGTGAGGTAAAGATTGGAGTACAAAATAATTGTGGAGGTAGTAATAATAGGTAATAAAATTATTGATCCCTTTCTCCATCTTCCTTTTGGTCAGAACCTTTCTCAAAAATTTCTTCATTTTAGCAAATAGTCCAGGGAGCTTCTGCAGGCTTCTTGTGATTGTCCCCCTGGGCTCAAGTGGTAGTAAAAGAAGCACAATTTTATCTCTGGAGATTTTACATCTTCACTACCAGGGCTGACACTTCTAAGTGAATATCTTTCAAGTGTATCAAATTTCTCTCTTGATGCTGCAGGCTACCCATTATCTAGAACATTTCATGCCTTTAAGACCAGACAGTTTTCTTCCTGACTATATTCCCTGGGTATAGAATATAGAATGATTAAGAAATTCTGCAGCTGCTTTGGGACACATGTAGGGAGATGCAGAAAGACAAAAAAGAAAACAGAAAAACAACTAGCCAACCAACCAAACAAACAAACAAAACTAAGCGAAAACCAAAAGCCAAACTTACTGAAGACTGCAGAGGGAAGATAGGGGAAGAATCTAGATTCTACTGACAGCACTAGGCTAATAAATTCTAAACTCAGAGCTGCTCAACTACTAGACATTTGATTCTGTGGGTGTAGTAGACATCTGTCTTTCCTTTTGACTATCCAGCAATTCGACCCCCTTTTTGTGTTAGCACATCCTCCTTATTAGGTAGAGGCAGCCCTACATTATAAAACTGAAGTTGCCAGTTGCTCACTTTCCCATTTTTCTTTGCAGCTCAGACATGCAGCATGTTAGATTCTGCCCCAGATTTTAACAGGGGCCAGTGACATAAAAGAGCATAACCCAGGAGGAAGCACTTCGAGTGAGGGTAGGGAAACCAGCAGTGGATATGTTCACTTTCCAGAGGCAGCTGGGTAACACTGCTAGCCAGGGTGTCCCAAGTTCAGCTTCCCAGTGGTGATGGCTAAGTCATTCCTGTCCAGAAGTGATGACAATTGTGTCTTCATGGGATAGCTTTCCTTGTCAACACAACCTCTATAACTATTTCTCTTATTGTCCCAAAGACCTTGAGAGTCATCTCTTCAATAGTTTTTCCTTTTAAAATTAGTTAAAATTGATTCATTTCACCTATAGCTAAGAACCATCATGTACAGAGAGATAATATATCTTTTAGCATTCTTTTAAAATAACTATTTTTATTGTTAAATAGTCAGCTTCCTGTTACTTTTGCAGCTAAATAAAGTTTGTAAATTTATCAACTAATATTTCAACAATCAGGAGTCTCTAACTCCTTTTGCAGTTACCAAGAATCAAAGACAGAATTCCTGATCAAGAAACAAACTCACAAACAAACTGGAAAAAGAAGAACAAATGAAATCCAAAGTTAGCAGAGGGTCATAATAAAGATAAGAGCAGAAATAAATAAAATAGAGAAGAATAAAACAATATAAAAAATTAATGAAACTAAGAGCTGGTTCTTGGAGAAAATAAACAAAATAGATAAACTCCTAGCCAGACTTATCAAGAAAAAAAGAGAAAGTACACAAATAAACAAAATCAGACACAAAGAAGGAATAGTGACAATAGATACCATAGAAATACAAAGAATTATTAGAGTACTATGAAAAATTATATGTCAATAAATTGGACAACCTAGAAGAAATGGACAAATTCCTAGAAATATACAACCTTCCATGATTAACACAGGAAGAAACAGAAAATCTGAACAGGGCAATCAACAGCAATGAAATTGAATTGGTAATAAGAAAACTCCCACCAAACAAAAATACAGGACCAGATGGCTCCACAGTTGAGTTCTACCACATTTAAGGAAGAGCTAATACCCATCCTTTTTAAAGTATTCAAAAAAGAAGAAAAGGAGGGAATACTTCCAAACTCATTTTATGAGGCCAGCATCACTCTAATACCAAAACAATACAAAAAAAAGAAAATTATAGACCAATACCCCTGATGAACATAGACACAAAATCCTCAACAAATTATTAGCAAACTGAATTCAAAAATACATTAAAAAAATCATCCATCATGACCAATCAGGATTTATTCCAGGGATGCAAGGATGGTATATTCATAAATCAGTCAATATCATACACCACATTAACAAAAAGAAGGATAAAAACCACATGATCATCTCAACAGATGTTGAGAAAGCTTTTGACAAAATTCAACATCCATTCATGATAAAAACTCTCAACAAAATGAGCATAGAGGGTACGTACTTCAATATAATAAAGGCCATACATGAGAAGCTCACAGCTGACACCATACTTAATAGTGAAGAGCTGAAAGTTTTTCCTCTAAGATCAGGAACAAGACAAAGATGTCCACTCTCAGCACTTTTATTCAACATAGAACTGGAGGTCCTAGTGACAGAGATAAAAGGCATCGAAATTGGTAAGGAAGAAGTTAAACTGTCACTATTCCCAGATGATATGATATTACGTGTAGAAAACCCTAAAGATTCCACCAAAAACTATTAGAACTAATAATTGAATTCAGCAAATTTGCAGGATACAAAATTAATACACAGAAATCTGTTGCATTCCTATATACAATAACAAACTAGCAGAAAGAGAAATCAGGGAAACAATTCCACTTACAATTGCAGCAAAAGGAATAAAAAACCTAGGAATAACCTAACCAAGTAAGTGAAAGACCTATACTCTGAGAACTGTAAGACACATAAGAGAAATTAAAGAAGATATAAATAAGTGGAAATCTATCCTGTGTTCATAGATAGGAAGAAGTAATATTGTCAAAATGTCCATCCTGCCTAAAGCAATTTATAGATTCAATGAAATCCCTATGAAAATTCCAACAGCATTTTTTAATGAGCTAAACAGAGTCTAAAATTCATATGGAACTACAAAAGACCCTGAATAGACAAAGCAAAGATGAGAATGAAGAACAAAGCTGGAGGGATTATCCTCTCTGACTTCAAGCTACACTACAAAGCAATGGTAATTAAAACAATATGGTACTGGTATAAGAACAGACCCATAGATCAATGGAACAAAATAGAGAGCCCAAATATAACCCTCACATATATGATTAGTTAATGATAAAGGACTAATGAACATACAATGGGGAAAAGACAGCTTCTTCAATAACTGGTGTTGGGAAAATTGGGCAGCTACATGCAAGAGAATGAAACTGGGTTGCTGTCTAACTCCATACACAAAAGTAAACTCGAAATGGATTAAAACCTGAATGTAAGACATGAAACCATAAAACTCTTAGAAGAAAACATAGGCAAAAATCTCCTGAACACAAGTATGAGCAATTTTTTTCCGGACACATCTCCTTGGGCAAGAGAAACAAAGTAAAAATGAACAAGTGCGACAACATCAAACTAAAAAAACTTCTGTACAGCAAAGGACACCATCAGCAGAACAAAAAGGCATCCTACAGTATGGGAGAATATATTCGTAAATGACATATCCAATAAGGGGTTAACATCCAAAATATATAAAGAGCTCAGATGCCTCAACAGCCAAAAAGCAAATAACCCAATGAAAAAATGGGCAGAGCACCTGAAGAGACACTCTTCCAAATAAGAAATACAGATGGCCAATAGGCAGATGAAAAGATGTTCCACATCACTAATCATCAGGGAAATGCCAATCAAAACCACAATGAGATACCACCTCATACCATTCAGAATGGCCACTATCCAAAAGACAAAAATAAGTGTTGGTGAGGATGTGGAGAAATGGTAACCCTCCTACACTGTTAGTATGAATGTAAATTGGTACAGCAGCTGTGGAATGAAGCATGGAAGTTTCCCAAAAAACTAAAAATAGAATACCATTTGACTCAGTAATTTCACTTCTAGGAATTTACTGGAAGAAAACAAAATCCCTGATTCAAATAGATATATGCACCCCGATGTTTATCACTGCACTATTTGCAATAGCCAAGATATGGAAGCAACCTAAGTGTTAGGCAGTAAATGAATGGACAAAGAAGAAGTGGTACATATATACAATGGAATATTACTCAGCCATTAAAAAAGAAATCCTGCCATTTGCAATAACATGGATGGATCTAGAGGGTATTATGCTCAGTGAAATAAGCCAGCTAAAGAAAGATAAACACCATATGATTTCACTTATTTGTGGAATACAAATACAAAGCAAAACAGAATGAATAAAACAGCAGTAGACTCAGAGACATTGAGGAGTGACTGGTGGTTACCATGGAGGAGGGGTTGGGGTGCATGGGTAGAAAGGTTGAAGGGGATAAAGGGGCACAAAAATTCTCAATCATAATGTAGGTTGGTCACAAGGATAGTAGTAAAGCATGGAGAATATAGTCAGTGATTCTGGAATATCTTCCTATGTTGACTTAGATAGGAACTGTACTATTCGGGGGTAGGATGTAATAATATGGGCAACCTTTGAACCAATGTGTTGCACTTGAAACTGATTTAAGATTATCAACTATACCTCAAAAAACAAAACTCCCTAATTTTGTTAGCAAAAATAAATTTTAAAATAGTGCTAATTTTCTCCACATTGACAGTCACCAGAGTTACTTACCTGATGGCATCTTAGGCAGAAATCCTAATACATTTCTTGGTACAATGGAAGAGTTATTTATTATCAACTTCTTTGAAAGTCTTATCTAAGACTAAATGCTCCTGGTCATAACATGTCTTTAATGAGTTCTTTTATTTTATTCTAATTTTGAGACACTGTGTTCCCTGACTTAACCTAAGGCTAAAACGGAGTATGGAAATCCCATTGTGGTTTCTGGCTCATCAGAAAACACACTGAGCTCCCCACAAAGGCTTATATCTCTATGTTTACAACAGAGAAGTGAGCGAATCCAGGATAAGAATGCTTTCTAGTTTCTATTAGTTATTAGAATGAGAGCCTATATTTGACAATGACATTGCCTAGCTGACGCATTGCTAGAGGTCAAAGGGCAAGGGCTTACTGCAGCCATAAAAAGATAACACTTTCTGTGCTCTTCACACTAGCAATGGCACTGTTTTTCCTCTGGAACCTCACAATTGAAGCTCAGACTCTGCTTGTTAACACCCTTTCCTGACACAGAGGTGCTCTGTTTGTCTTATCTTACTCTTTTTCTATTTTGTAACTCACTTGCCCTGGTCATGTGGCTTAGAAGTCATGTGGCATAGTGACCTTTCACCACCATGTCCAGACGCTTTTATCTGCTATTTTCTGACACAAGATTGCCACTAGATAACTCAGTTACCTTTTTCTCTCCTTTATTGGATTCAGCTCATTGTTTGTGCTGTAAAAACAATCTTTTGGAATATACTTCTCCAAATTCAGAACTATATATTTCTTGGAATTGGGGACCTCCTTTGGAAATTTGTAGGGGCTCTGTATCTGTAAAAGAATAGTACTTGGGACAACCTTGCCCCTATTCTTCCTTTTATGGATTGCTGCAATTTCAGAAGTGTCACTTGTAGTCATAAATCAGGATGTTTATTGATCTTTGTAGGAAAACTACAGTTTCTTGTCAAATGTTTGTTACAGTTATTAATATGATAATAATTATTATTAAAAGTGGAATTCAGAATTCCCACCCCCCAAGTTTTTTTTATTATTTATTACCTGAGAAAAGGCTAGAAAAAATGGTAAATATAGTAATGTGAAATGAAGAAAAGATAGTACCTTCTTTTAGAGCTACATTGATTTAAAATGCATCATTGACAATATCACCATCATTCAAAGTACTGTACTTTATTCAGATGGCAGGTACTATTTGCAAATGCAGAGCTCATCAGACAGGGCTTCTATTTTTTTCCTCTCAGTTCCACAAAACTCTTCTGTTCCATTAACACAATGAATTGGAAAAATTATGAAAAACAGCCTGAAGCTGCTTCCTTTGTTCTTTAACACACAGTACTTCTATTGAGGATTTCAAATGGAATTTATTATTCTGTCAGATTATGGGATTGGGCTATCCTCATTTTGAAAAGTTGTATATTCTTCATTACTCTTGCCCGTATTTCTGAATGTTTTAACTGGTACATTGCTTAGGCTACTTTGGATGGTATCTGATCAAAGTAGGTTCTAATTCATAACTTCTGTTTTCATTTTCACACTAGAGCTGGTTTCAGGATGAGCTGCCCTCATCCTAGTCCACTCCTTTTCAGGTTAAAAAAAAAGAGTTTTGCCTTTCCCTTTGTGCTGTTTATTTATGTAAATTCAATAAAAATAAAAGATACAGACATGAGTTCCTTGATATTTTTCTGTTGAAAACATACATTTATAAAATTTTTGATTCTGAAAAATTCATGTATAAAAGTTTGAATATAATTTATAGTTTACACATTTAAGCAACATATGTGCATAATAAAGATACAGGACTTATGTACCATGTAGTTACTTTAGAGAAACAAATTAATGTCCCTTTATTTAATATTTTAATTCAAAAGATAAAAGAGCAAGGCATTGCTTCATTACATGGACATGGTGTTATTTAGTACTAGGGTCCGCAAACAAAAGTCCAAAGGCTTGTTACGTGCCTTTGTAAATACAGTGTTCCTAGAACACAGCCACGCCCGTTTATTTACATATTGCTTTGGCTGCGTTCCCCTACTATGGCAGAATCAAGTAGCTGCAACAGAAACCATAAGGCCCACAAACACTGAAATATTCACTACCTGGCCATTTAAAGAAAAAGTTTACTGACCTCTGATCTAGCATATATATATATACAGGTAAACCAATATTCCTCAAATGTAGAGACTGAATGTGGTAACATTTTCTAAGGGTAAAGTATAAATATATTTTATTTTCAGATAACAAGAAGGCATGACATACAGCATCCAAAGCCAGTGTGTAAAAGGAACATTGTATCTCAAAATGCTCAATATCCATAGTACAAACCTCCAACACTCGAGAAACAGCATAGGAAACTTTCTATTAGACACTGAAGGAGCTATTCATCATCTCTACAAAGGCTCTAACTTCATACAGTAGAAAGCTCAAAGCGTTAGCCATGGCTCCAAGAACCTTATTCTAATGAAAAAGGCAACAAAAAGGACCTGTGCCCGCTGATGGGAGATCCACAGACTGCCCTTTCATGAGACTCATTCTCTGGAGGGACGAGTCCAGAGAAGCAGGAAAAAGTGAGGACACAGTTTAGTTAGCCTGATGTTTGTTTTTCTACCTTGCTTTGGTTCTGTATTTATCCCATGATTTAAAAAAAAAATCTATTTAATTCATTAAGACTTGCATACAGTACCAGGAAAATAATATTTCATAACTTAGCTTTCCTGTAAACTGTGGCTTTACCTCTTGAAAAACCAGCTCCATTAATTATGATTTTACATTTGCTTTACTACAACTGATTGTTTGAAACATTATTCCATTATTTCCATCCTTTTTCACGCAGTGTTTTGGATTTCATTGTTTGTAATGGTTCAGATATGTTTGCATCCTTATAGCCATTGATCTTCACATGGGCTACTTAATAGCTATTAATGAACACAGTTCTTCTAGAAAAGAACTCTGTTAGGCATCCATGTCTTCAATAAGAGCATGAAATTTGCAAAAATATGATACTGCTATTTTCAATATGTAAGTCTGCTATGGTTAAAGATCTAATCTCTATGTTTCTTTGACCTCATAACCTTTTACCTCAACTTTGAGTCTGTGTTCCATTTAAAAATGTAAATATTATTAGTGCATATAGGAAAGATCATCTCTGTTTGAAAATTGCATATAAATAACTCCAGAGGGCTGGAAAGAAGCCTAGGCTAGAATCATTGCATAAGGATTAGATCTGTATTACATTAACTACAGAAAGAGGGAATTTCATATATTAACATATAGAGAAGTAGTGAGGTTTTAGCTGAAATTTATAAACAACACAGAAGTGAGCCAATGTAGCCTATGTTGAAAGATCTTTTCTCCACTATTGTCTCTCTGAATTTGAAGTATCATACTAGTTATTAAGTATCAATACAGCCAAGTGATTAAAAAAAAAGAAGGTTCTGCTTATGATTTTGAATACTGAGAAAGCTGATGACTTGAATCCAGGGGTCTAATTTCCATCCTGTTACATGTCTCCTGAAATGACCAAAGGAATATAAAAATAGACACTAATCTGCATCAGTTAAAGGACCAGAGGAGGGTTATCATTTCCATTCTCAGAAATAGCAACGTATTTCTGCTAGATTTAGTGCAGATGAAATGACAAGGCACCAAGGCTGGTTCAAAATTCCCCTCTGGAGAAAGCAGAGTAAGAAGCAATCAGAGGATGCACTGGCAGACCCCTGACACCTTTTTAATTGGAAGTATAAATGTTAGAAGCAAGGCGAATCTATGGAGCAAATGGGGAGTTTAAATTTGGGATCATTTTTACTGTTGCTGATGAAAAACATTTCCAACTAGTTGTTTGGGGGAGGCCCTATCATTTCCTTATTTTCCCAGCAGAAATAATAACAATCTTACTATTAATAGAGTTTATTATGTGCCAGATACTTCTCTGAATTCTTCACGTGAATTGTCACACTTAATGCTCCTATTGACCCTGGAGTAGGTACACTTATTCGATCCATGTCATAGGTAAGTAAACTAAAGCACAGAAAACTTCAGAAACTTATCCAAGGTCAATTAAGGTAAGTGAAGCAACCAAAACATACATGCCGGCCATCTCAGTTGAGATGACATCCTCAGGTATAATTCTATATGGGCTCCGAGAAACTCAACCGTGTTACCTGCTATCTTGGCTTCTCAGTGATACACAGTGAATTCCATGGGGTGTGACCAGACTAGGTTTGCCAGATGTAGCAAACAAAAATTTGGATCCTCAGGAACACTTGTACCACAGATGAACAATGACAACATGTTTTACTGTGATTGCATTGTCCCACGCACTTTAGAACATACTTAAACTAAAAATGTATTTGCTGTTCATCTGAAATTTAAATTGAACTGGGCATTCTGTATTTTATCTGTGCACCCCAGGCATGGCTCCTTGATGACAAGGAGACAGCCATGCCAGGAGGAGGCACAAGAGCAGCTTCACCATATAGCTGGCCCAGAGATTGCGCAGAAAGACCAGAATACTTCACCCTGATGCACTAGCTTTGCCAACAGAGAAGAAACTGCATGAAGAACTACTTCCTCTGTTGGAAAGTTCTGTATTTGAGCCTCAGGAGGTGAGGTTCTACTCTGCTAAGGTATTTTGCATTTGCCAGCCTTCCAGCTGAATAGTTCAAAGCAGAAATCTGAGAACTACCAGGAAATTACATGAGGGGACCCGAAAGGAGAAACTATGCTTATGAGCAGACATCCAGCTGGCTTTCTCTCTCTTCTTTTAAGAGTAAGTGAGTAAATGAAAACCCACATGAAGACTGTCAAGAGATTCTACAAAACATGAAAGAAAGCATCTGTTAGAGTCCACTTTCATTTTTTTTTTTAACCTAGAGAAATTAAATGTTTGATGGTGTCTCTTTCGGATTATCAAAAATTCCATAAAACCAAGTATTCGTTGATCTCCTGATTTCCTTTTATGGGTGTAACAATCTCTGCTGATGTAAATGGAAACAAAGGCCCTGCCACCAAAGAAAAAAATTTTAAGTAAACCCTAAGTAAATGAAATGTTGGGTACTCACGAGTGTCGTGGAATGAATGAATCAATGAGCAAATCAATCCAGCAAAGGCAAAGGAAAACAAGTACATCAAGGAAGGGGCTACAGATGGGGTGAATTGGCATTCTACATCCATTCTAAATGTCGCCACTGTGCCTACGCAGCTGAAAACACTTCTCAGACTCCTTTGCAGCTTAAATTCTGGAGATAATTTAGGCTTCAGCACAAAGCACAATGGGAATTGCCTTATTTCTACTGCAAGCAAGTCCATAAAATGAGATGTTTGGGTTTTTCACAACAGCATTAGCAGGCACCCTACCATTTGGATAATCTCTTTGTGGATGTTGAAGGGCAGGTGGCCCGTTTCTTCAGGCCTTCCAACAGTTCCTCAGCAACCTACAGCGCCATTGCTAGGATGGCCCAGCCAGCAATTGTGACAGATAGATTACAGTGGAGTCTTCCTATATGTGCAAAAGGAAGTGAATGTCCTAACTTGTTTTGGCTTATTTTGGATATGGATTTACCTTCACTGTCTACTTTGTAAAGCAACATTTTTGTATTTACTGAATAGCTTATTTTTTTGTAATCATGGTATTACCATAAAAACTCCTGACTGACCATGAAATTCATTATACAGAAGAAATAGAGAGAAAGTGGGCTGACTCTCAACGGATTCACTATTAGCATGTACTCACAGATAGGCCTTTTGTAAAGATAGACAATTGAAAACTGTAAGTCAATACCTTCCTAAGATAGAATGTTTCCTTACAGGATGATACATGATTTCAGCCAGCAAATGATGTGGAGTCCTTTTTCTCCCGCAGTTGGAACACACTGGTCTAGGCACTAAGGGGTGGAAGTACCAATGGCACTCTGCGTCAGTACGCTAATGACCCACCAACAATGCTTTCTGATTTCAGTTACTTTGCCTCTGATGGCTTTGGGGGACGTGGTACTCAGGAGATTCATACCTCCACCAGGAATTTATCAGTGGTTCTTTGAATTAAAAGTTGAGACTGCCACCTTCCAATATTAAGCTATTCCTGCCACTGGACCAACAGACAGAAGGTGGGTTATTATGCTTTCTGGGGTGATTGATTCTATTTACTAAGGAGAAATAGGTTTGCTGCTGTCATTCAGGGCAGGGAGAAGTATATCTACAACTCAGTAAATCCTCTAGAACACACCCTGATCCTGCCATTCCAACTATAAAGCTTAATGAATTGCATACAGGAGCAGTAATAGCTCAGACACTTTAGGTGTGAAGGTTTGGGCTACTCCACCAGGTAAAAATTCCAGCTCATTTGATAGCATATGTTGCATAAAGAGAAATAAACCCAGGGAAGAGTTGTGGAAAGGAGGAAGTGAAAAATAATAATTTTGACTCCATGATCAATTGTGGAAATAAGGACTAAGATAGCTACTCATATTGTTTTCCTTGTGCACTTACACCTATAACATTTTTGCTGAACCATTGTATTTTCCTCATCTTCTCCTTTACATAGTACATGTGGGAGTTAGTTTATTCGCAATTTTGTCCATAAGTTAAAAAATGTCAAAATGGGACTATGACCGCACATGAGAAAAGAATATCACAAACTTGATGTGGTGACTAATGAGATTTTAGGCCTCTTATTTTAGAGAAAAGGTGCATTGAAAGCTGCATTTAGTACAGCACGTATTCGCTGTTCTATTTCTGTCATTTGAAAGGTTAAGATTGGGAAGAAGGACTTGGTAGAAGTTAAGTATCCAAAGCAGTAAGCTGAGGTAGAATATGAGAGTTCAGTACTCAATATCCATCTGAATTCCTCTCAAGGTGTCTTCTAATATTGCAGATGCTAGAAAACTTAAGAACCACACTTCTTCTCTCAGACCCCACTAGAACTAAGTTTCTGGATGTGAATAAGTTTTCACCACTTGATATTCTCTAATGAGATTTGAAAGGTTGAAGTGAAACAAAAGATTTTTCTATTTCTACTGGCAGATGTGGTCCAAGAGGCATGTACTTTCTTTTTCTTGCTGCACCCTTAGCAGAGGTCCCAGTGCCTGGCCACTAGGTTGTAGATGTCAAGACAAGATGTGTGGCATCTGTTTTGCTGTACAGATTGCAATATGGATATGAATTGTTTGGAGCTGGTACCCAGGTGGTTTCTTAATGGGGATGCATTACAGATTCATCCCAGCAGTTTCTAGTTTGCATAATGGCAGCATAGCCCTGGCACTGCAGCAGCCATGGTCCACACTGAAGATGGCTTTCTGATCAAAGAGAAAGTATTGTCTCTTGTGGCAACCAGGTTCTATAGTGTGGCTTTGGGAGTCATTCCCAAAATCTCAAACTACAATTTGTTTCTTCAGATATTCTGTCAATGCTGTAAGCCATGTACCCTGTAATATAACCATTTGGACTCAAACTAGGTAAGGTGAATTCTATTTTCTATTACAGAAGCCCAAATATACAATGGGCTTGGCCATGGAGGTTGAAATGCCATAAGGAGGCATAAGAGCAGGCTGAAAAAAAGACATGTACAGGAAACTTGGATTGCAAGGTTAAAAATGAAATTCAAAAATTTAAACTTTCATTACACGCAGTAAAGATTAGAACAGACACTGCAGAAAACTGAATAGGGAGGGATGTGACAGACAAGCTTAAGAAGACTTCCTGAAAACAGGGAAAAGACCAAGACATGAAAACAACAAAAAAATGTAGTAACCCAGCTGTCTTTAAATATTAAGCATGTAGTGATAAGGTGTTACATAATTAAAGAGAGGCAGTAATTATTACAAAAGGTATAAGTGGGGACATACAAAAATAAATAAATTTAATTCAGAAAACTGTAGACTAAGATGTATGGAGCAGAAGATCCCCTCCAGAGGTTCAGGTAAAATTTACTGATGACATGTTTGAATTTGAAAATGAACAAACACTATGCAGACATCTCAGCTTAAACAAAAACAGTCTTTCAAATACTCCAAAAGGAATAAATGCTACTTTAAAAAGAAATCTTTTGCTCTATAACATCCCTCAGCCAACACCTGAAGAAAAGGTGTGTGCAAACTTCACCAGTAAATTTTGTATGTGCTAAGAATGATAAATGTAGCCAAATTGTGGGAACTCAATAAAGGCACTTGTGATCTGTAAGAACTGAGAGAGCATGCCATCTCCAGACCCTTCCCCCAAACAATTACTCAATGACCAGTGACAGTCAACTAAAATGAGTCAAAGCAAGTGAAACTATGGTAGGTGTAATATAAAAGGATGGGGTAGTGAGCATCAAAACCTTGGTTACAAAATAGAAATTAACGTAAAGTTTCTTGAAAGTAAAAATAAAGTATAAGATCATAGTTTAATTTTAACAAATTTGGTTTTTAAATGTCCATAGAGTAATTGTTAAATGGATCATATATTACGATATAAAGTTTGGTTCAATATGATCCAAAAAATACCTTTAATATTTGAGATCTTTCTTCTTTAATATATGCTTTTCAGTTTTAAATTTCCTTCTAAGCATGGCTTTAGCTACAATCCCTGTGTCTTGGTGTGATGTGTTTTCATTTCATTCATCTCAATATGTTTTTTTTTCTTTTGATTTCTTCTTGATCCACTAATGATTTAAGAGCATGTTGTTTAGTTTCTACATATTTGTGAAATTCTCTATTTTCCTTGTTATTGATTTCTAATTTAATTCCATTATGAGGACATGATTTTCATTATTTTAATTCTTTTAAATTTATTGTGGCATGTGTATGGTCTAACATATGTGGTCCATTCTGGAGAATGTCCTATGTGCACTTGAGAAGAATTTATATTTTGTTATTTTGTTGTGCTTGAGTGGAGTGTTCAGTAGATGTCTGTTAGCTCTACATTGTAAGTTGACAAAGTTCTTCACGTCCTCTATATTCTTGTTGATTATTTTTTTGTTCTATCTTCAGAAAAAAGTGCATTATTCAAGTCTTCAACTTTTACTGTTGTCTATTTTTCCTCTCAGTTGTCAGTTTTGGCTTCACATATTTTGAGACTGTTGTAAGCTACATATATGTATATAATTGTTACAGCCTGCGAGATTGAGACTTTTATCATTATAAATAATCCTTCTTTATCTGTAGTAACATTTTTGTTTGTTTTAAAGTCAGTTTTCTCTAATATTAGTGTAGACACTTCAGTTCTACTATGGTTGTTATTTGCATGGTATATATTTCGTCATCCTTTTATAGTCATTCCATTTGTATTTTTAAATCTACAGTCTGTCTCTTATACCCAGCATGTAGCTGAATCATTTTCTCAAATTCAGTCTGACAATCTCTGCCTTTTGATTGGATTGCTTAATTCATTTAAAGTAAATGTTGTAATGATATTGTTGGATTCATTTCTGGCATTTTGTTCTTTGTTTCCTTTATATCTCATGTCTTTTTATTCCTCTCTTCATCCTTTTCAGTCTTCTCTTGAATTAATTGAATATTTTCTTGTGTAATATTTTAATTCTTTTAACAATTTTTAAACTATATATTATTTTCTTAGTGGATCCTCTAGAGTTTCCAAAATAGACTTACTAGAACCTTATTCATATTTGTACTAAATTAATTCCAATATGATATAGAAACATTACTCCTCTATAGCTCTGTTCCCTCTTCCCCTTTCTGTGTTATTATTGATACACATTTTATACTTATGTATATCAAAACACAAGACACACTGTGATATTTATTACTTGAGGTAATTTTTTGTCTACTGAAAACAGAGGAGAGCAAATATATACTTGTAGAGTTTTATGTATTACCTTTCAGGTTCTCTTCATTTGCTCCTGCAGATTTAAGTTACTATTTGGTATTATTTTCTTAATTTAATACAGCTTTGATGTTTTTCTGATATTATTGTCAATATATTGCATTTCTATATATTTTTGGCTCACCAATAAAATTATATAAATAGTATTTTATGTAGTTTTCAAATCAATTAAAAGAAGAAATGTGCATTTACTACCATTAAAATTACCTAAATATTTACCTTTACTGGCAGTCTTTTATGTGTGTGGATCTTTTATTAAATGAGAAATTACTACAGTATATGGGATACCCCCCAGTTTGTACTAGTGTATAAATAATTTGGAATGAAATGTGTCAAAATGTCAATCATCTTATGTCTGATTTATATCAATGTCAAGGTCTTTTATCACATTTATACATACATACTTTAATACTTTTTCAAATTTCTATAAAATAGATGCTATTTTATATTAAATAGATCCTATTTTATATTAAATAAGCATGCTTTACAATATAGATTCTAAGGTAGCACATTCTTTTTTTAATGTCTTTTAAGTTTTCTCTGAATATCCCATTCTACTTACTTAAATTCAGGGATAGTGGAATGTGTACAGTTCACCACAAAAATTTCATCATTGGTAATCATCCCAGTCAAAGAATTTACTTTCCTCAAAGAACATTGTTGCATCTTGTCAAGAAGAAAAAGTCTTCCAAAGAATGTGAAAACGTGAGAACAGTCTAAGTTGGGATAAGGCAGACTACAGTTTTAAAAATTTTCCCTCTCATTCATGAATTTCTAGTCATAGCAAAGTTTATTTGTATAAAACAAAAATCAAACACGCTGTGACAGTTGAACGGGCATTCCCATGGATAAATGCCTAAGATGATGTGAAGGAAAGTAACGGAAGCCGCTTCATCGTGCCGCCTTCAGAGGCTCCCTCACTTCTTGCAGGAAGATAAATCAGTGCAACTGAATATGGTGAGTCCCATACGTGTTTATCTGTATTGTTCTGATGTGCTCTAAGGGCTTTTAAACAGGTCTTATTTGTGGAGGAAACTTTTTCAACTCGTCATGCTTTCATTCATTTCTTAAATACATTCCTGAAGTTGTGTTTCAACAGAGTCAGGTGCATATCAGTTGACTGCCTTAATTATTTTTATTCCCATTTTGGGTGGTTTAATATACAAAATTAGTTAAATAATAAACGAACTATGATACTTCACTCTCAAAATGAGAACACTCTTATTAGAAGCAGCATACAGTAGAGTAACAATGGGCAACGACTTAACATGATACAAGTATTTAGCCTATTATGGATTCTGTTTTTAAGAAAAAGGCCCTTGGCAAAAGAAAAAAACAGAATCTCTCTTCAAACCTCAAGGAAAATTAGGCAACTTAAAAAAGAGTTAAGTGGAGTGAAAGTTAAGCATTTTACTTTCCAAAATATTAATTTAGTGATAGGTAATAACTTCATTGCTCTCCAATTACTGGCAAAGGCATGATGTGCATGCTCTCCTCTGAACACTGTGTTAATGAAATTGAAGGTTGTGTGCTTTCTGCAATGTATGTTCTACAACATTTTGAAAGCTTAGCTGAGAATCCCTGTGGTGCTGACTGAAGGAAAAAAGGAAGCAAAGTCTTCTCCAGTTTTTAAAAACCAGAAGTATTTTTCAGAAGTCATGTATGAAATAAACTGCTTAGGAGAAAATGACTGTAATGTTGCCTCAGTGAATTTTCAGTGATAGAAGGATCTATTTAAAACACTCTGGCATAAAAAATAAATCAGCTTTAACTTCAATTATTAAGTACTAAAGTAGCATTCTTTGATAGAAAAGGGTGGGTTTCTGGCATTTCAATGATAAATATGTATGAAAAAAAAAAGAGTTGTATCACCATGGAAACCAAAACCTCCCCGTACTTTTTTAGGTAAGGCAAATAGTATAATAGAAACTAGGGATCTCTAACAGTGATATCGGAGACCAGTCAGTGTTGTGGTACATTTTTGTATTCTTAAGTTTTAGCATTCTTTAGATTTTAGCATTCATTTAAAGTTTTGCAAAATACTGTGAGGTTTTCATCCAGTCTTTTTTGAAATTTCAAGCTTTTTAATGAATGTGTCTAAAATAAGCATTGAGACAACTAACTCTCTTCATGGTTTTATTAACTAATTTGTTTTACAACTTTTGAACAATACCCCTCTGAAGGAATCAAATGTGTATTTCTCCTGAGTAGCACTGCTCGGGCATGTAGGCAATACCTCTTACTTTTCTCCTTCAGTTTTTATTTCCTATGAGTGAATTCTGGACTTAGTGATGAAGATGGTACCTGAATTTAGTGATGTTTTCCTGTGACAAATTTTACAATATTTTCTGGAGTTTCGGGTAGAGTGCCTGCCTCTTGGCTTTTGTAGTTCCGACAGCCTTCTGCTAGAAACCAATACATTTCATATTGCCTCTTTCCCTACAACTACAGAGTTCAATTATCTTTAATAACTTAATTTTAAGAACGTGTATATTTAAATGAAGGCTATAATAGGCAATTTTAATATACCTTCTGATGTAGGAGTCAGTGTTGATGATGGAAAAGAGCACTAGTCCAAGATATCCAAATGTCCAACCCTCATTCTTTTTTAAATAGCCATTTGGCCTTGGAAAAGCCATTTCATCTCTCTGAGCCCTGATTTCCATGTTTATAAAATGGGACTCAATCTAAATGCACATGACCAGGATTATTTTGAGAAATATAGTTTATTAGAAAAAATTTTTTTAACTGTAAACTACATTTCAAGTATAAGTTGAAAGTAAGTTTTATTGCAGCTAAAAAAACACCCAGGCTAAATCTTGCATGATACTCAATAAATGATAAACTGAGTTTATAGCTCACAAAACTACATCTAGGCTATGTTTATGCAACCAAAACATCTTGTTCAAAAGTGAAAATTCATAAAGGGCATATATGCAAATAAAATTTCCCCTGCTTGCTTTCTGTATTTATCTTATTAGCCATCAGAATTATTAGTGATTATGGAGTACCATTGAACAGTTAGGTAGACACTTTTAAGAAAAACACTGTGGCAAACAACTCTTACCACAAGAGACATCATCAGCTTTGATAGGTCTACCCGACTGATCACTATGCTACTTCAATAAGCAAGGAGAAATACGGGTATGGCAGGACATGGGACTTTTCAAACATATAAGTGAAATGTATATAAGTGGGAACAAACATCAAAAAAAATTCCAATCTTGTAGAGCACCCTTCTAATAAGTTTTTTGTAAAGAGCTTCCTACCTCTTTCAGAACATCCTCCTCCTTCCCTAAAATCCCATAGTCTGCGGCTGCTGCACACACAGAGACCCTGCTATGGCCCCCAGGCTGGTGCCAGTATTTGGTGCCAAGGCCAGTGTGGCTTTGTAAGGGTTACCTAACAGCTCGTGTTAGGATGCACAGCCTCTTCTGTTCTCGGGGAGCCCTTCCCTTACGGTCAGGAGACGCGCACCACGGCTGTCAGCACACCTCACACACCCCCAGTGCCTAGGGAGGTGGTCCAACTTCCACACTTTCGGGTACATTAAAACAGCGCCAGAGAATACACTGTCTCCCCTGATAGCAACTGTTTTTCTTCTTCGTGATAGAATCTTTTTCCTGCATAGCATTCAAAATGATTCTTTTATCATCATAGTATGAAGTCTGACTGAGTCTTTGAAAAGCCTTAGAGTTTCAACATGGTTAAGAAGGACTAATAAGGTCTCATTCACAAGCTCAGTGACCAGTAAAAAAAAAGAAAATGCTTGTGGAACAGACTGTGACAAGAAATATGCCCACCTCCAAAAGGAATAATGAATTTTACATGCTTGTTTTTCATTATTTTTATTTATTTCAAAGGAGAGTATATATCTATTAAATTTCTTTTATTGGAAAAATATAAGTTTTTAAGTTCCTTGCATCTTAAAGTAAGTTGTAAAATTTCTGGTTTCGTAGATAACCTCACATATTTTCTGGAACACAGACATCTAATTTCAAAATACGTTTTCCTCTATGTTTCCTAGGATCAGCCCCCCTGATTTAAGCAAAGCTATAGTTTATTAGGAATACGTTAAAACAGTTAACTGATAGACCAGTTTTCCTGTTGAATGAACGTATTGAATTACAAAAATGTGTATCTTTAACTACACATTTATACCTTTAAATGTTATCCCTTATTTAATTTAAATCTCAACTGCTTTTAATGGCAAAAAACAAGGAGCTGTTTGGGCACATTCTGGGATAGACTGGGACATTACATTCAATGTAGATGCAAAAGTAAACATTTAGATTAAACAAAAACAAATAAAAATCATTCCCAAATCCAGATTATTTCCTACACAATGACTAGTATCTTGAAATTTCTAATTATCCAGACTTTTTTTTTTTACTAATACCTTCAAATATCACAGATACTGCAATCTTTAAACTAGCAATTTACTACAAAGAGGATCACTATCCAATATTGTTTCCACACTTCCATAAATTAATTTCTTACTGGGCAGGAAAGTTTATTTCTGCTTTTTTTCTCCCTACAAGTACAGATTTTAACGTTTTTTAATTATATAAATATTTGGAGTCTTGGATCCTGGTGGACAAAAAAAAAGCACTAACATTTTAGGTTTTAGCAGACTGAAATATCGGAAGGCAAGAAAGGATGAACAGTCAAGGTGACTTTAAAGTTCATGTACACGTATTTGCTTTTTTTAGGTGATGAAAATTAAGCAGTGTGGGACTTATAAAATAGCAAGCCTGTTCCAAAAGAAACACAGTTTTAGATAGCTCTAAAGCTAAGAAAGAAAAATCCTCATAAATATATGCATAATAAATAACTAGTAATCTATTTTACCACAGAATTCTCTCATTCCTATCTCAGCTACGTTGCTATGTCTCATGGGTACACAATTTATCACAAAAGTCAAAGAACAAGAGATGGCAAGTGACTCAGTGAAAATCGTTTAACAGGACACTCAAAATTACAACATTTTGGTACCTAAAGTATACCAGCCACTCTTAGACCTTAATAGAAGAAAAACTGTCTTGAACTCTCATTGTGAAATGATTACCTATTTATCAGTTATTAGCCATTTCTTTCAAAGCTGTATTTTAAAAGCACCGTACTGCTTATCATTATTATTGATTATATAAGAAACATAGATTACTCAAATAGATACCTAGCTTTTTATACCGCATTTATGTGAAGAAAATCCCCCACTCACAAATGTATGCAAAGCGAGATGAAAGCCAGGCTCATGTCTGGGTAAATAACCTGTGCTGTGAATTTAGGGACGTGTGGTGGGTAACATTTTTCTAAAGGGTCAATTCATCTTTTTCCTGTTTTATTCCACAGTTTAATGGCCACTAAAATGCTTTGAGAATGGGGTTCAAAGAGTGAGTGGAGTGAGGAAAAATTAGGTAAAGTGAGAAGAAAAGCATAAGAAAGTTGAGGGTTTGAAGTTAAAAAAAGGTACAGAAGAAGAATCTGAGGTCCTCAAAAATAAATTTCACCCACTGTAAGCTCTTCCTAGACTTTACTGTCTCCTTTCTCAAGAATCCATCTGCCACCTCTTGACATCACCCATGTTGGTTTACCTCCAGTAAACATGGTTTATCTTAACACACATGGAATATGCAACCACAAACATACACTCTTGTATGGGTGACTATTCAGCCAGCCATGCTTTGACATTTTGCGCTGAGAATTGGAAGAGGTGAGTAAACAAAAAATGGTTTTCTGATACTAGATCCACAGGTGGAAGATCAGTATAAACAATGATACAAGCAATTTTAATGAAAACTTTAAAAATCAGAACTGATCCTTAAAACTGGCTGTTTGAGAACATCTATTGAATACAATGCTCACAATTTTTCAATTTAATTTTTAAAATTATTTCTGTATTTGAAATCACGTTGTTTTCCACTGACTTTTGTCCCCCGATTTCTTTTTTTTTTTTTTCATTTATGAAACTTTCCAGAACACAAAATGCAACTTGTAAATAATTTTGGCTTGGCAAGCCCTCCTACGCATTCACAGATTGCATACTGTTCTGATTAGGCACACGAAAGAATGCTACTCAGTACGTATATGCGCTTCAACTCATAATGACAACTGATACATGGTTCACTATGCTGACTGCTCGAGGCATTTTTTTACTGAATCAATATTCATATGTATTTAAGTCAAAATTTTATTGTGAACAAAGCATATGAAATGATTTAAAAGATGGCTACTGACAGAGTTTCTCAAAACTACCCATTTGTGCTTTAACGGAAAAAAATCATGTCATTGTGTCAAATTCCTATGAAAACAAAGTAGGTCCTTTAAAATGTAAAACAAGGCCAACGACATTCCATTATGTTTCCTGTGCCATTTCAGTTATTTGCCAAACTGAAAGAAATGTCAACAAGATGGTTTGAACGTTTGCTTCAGAAAATTCTTTCATCTTTCTCCATTAAGACAAAGTCCTTATAAGACAGAAAAGACAAATTCTTTCTGTAACTTCAAGTCAGAGTCAAAGCCAAGTGGCCCTTGGCAGCTGCCCTTTCATGCACAAACTTCTGCATGATCTAACCGGTGAGAGTCGCCACACAGGCAGGAGAACATGCTATTTTACCTTAACAACCAGCTATAAATCACTCCATCAAGGGAAACACTTGTTAAAAGCTTAATGGTCAGAGAAAAAACATGCAAATTTCCAAAAGGAAAACTGGCACCTATTTCTGCGTTTGTCTCATCAATTGCACCCACAGCCTGTTCGGCCACACAGGAAGAAGGCTCAGCTCCTTGCTTAGGTAGTAAACCCAATTTTCTCAGTGGAGAGAGAACACTCTGGATCCATAGATTCTTGGCACTTAAAACTCTGATAAGGGATTACTACAACCTATCATTTAATACTGGGAGGGGATACTTGAATAGGTCTATTCCTATAGTGGATTAAAAGAGGAAAAAAATCTATGTATACATGGGAATTAAGAAGCATATCTTTTAAAAATCACTAACATGAATTTACATTGTCTTCCAGATGGTTTTCATTGATTTCACAAAACTCATTTAGGGTTTAAAGGTGGAAGTGGGAACAAAAGTTAAGCATATAACTTTCTAAAATGTCACAGGTGGATGAGAGAGAAAGGGATTTAAAAAAGGATTAAAAGATAGAGAAATAATAAAAAAGGGGGAAGAAGTGAGAAAAGCTTTTTGGGGGTCCTAGGTTGTCTTTCCACCACTACAAAATATATTAAAAGTAAATCCTTCTGATTGTTAAGATTGCAAAGAAGTCTGAACCAATCTGACTCAAACCAATTGCATTCCTTTATAATTCCCTGGTAACTAACAGAATAAAAATGTTCTTTTTACTTATGGGTTGCTAAGAAAAAAAGGTAATGTGACTTCTGAAAAGTTTGGAAATGCCTTAAAAACTTTTTTCTCATAGTACAGTCAACATCAGAATGTCAATACTTTGAATAAAAGTAATCTGATAAACACACAAATGTAATTACCAATTACCTTACTAATGTAGATATACAGAATAAAGATCTCATAAAGATGCAATATCATATCCTTTCAAGAGAAAAGCCAACTTTGTTCCTTCAATTCTAATTTCTCTCGTACAGATTTTCAACTTCCCTATTAAAATGACAATTTATTTTACCATCCTTTTTCCAAAACTGTATTTTGAGATGCACAAATTTCACTATAGACTAATTTCAACCACAAATTGCCTTGGAAACAAAAAGAAAGGAAGGAAGGAAGGAAATAGAATCTCCTCATTGCTCTAATTCGGATAATTTTGTTGTTGGTCACAATAGGTGTGGCTGATAGGGTCAATCTATCCTTTTATAAATTAGAATATTCTGAATTAAATAATAAAAAAAGAACTGCCTGAAACCAGAAATAATATTTCCTAAATTAGGAACAGAAACAGGAAGGAAAACATACCTTTAGGAACATAGTGTCCTTTGACAGATAAAAAAAAAAAACCCTCCCTGCATTGAATGCCTATCCTGAAAAACCATCTTTCTTCAAGATAGTGCTTATTTAACATTCCATTAAAACGAGCCAATTAATACTCAAAAATAAGTTTTCCCAAGATAAAGTGTTATTAACATGTCCTTAGCTTGTAAAGCTTTTAGAATTTATATATATCTGTGGTGTATACACTGTGTGATGTTTCCAAGCTGCTGTTTGTTTTTAAACAATTGGGTCTTTTTCTGTTTCCAGAATAATTTGGTTGTATAGAGGTCCTACAGTATTCACTTCCCTTTTTGAACAGTCTCTTCAATTGTAAAATGAAAAACTAGTGTCTAAGACTCCTTCCCAAACTAAAACCCCACAAGTCTGTCATGCCTACGCTATTATTTCAGCAATCCGAACAGCTCTGACTAGTCACCTGCATGTGCTATTACTGGGGGCGAAGGGGAGTTTGTCACTAATACAAAGAGACCAAAACTTTGTAAAAATATCTGTTCAATCTAGTCACTCAAATTTAAAAATGTGCCAATCTTATATCTAATTTCATTGATGAGTTTTGTTGTTAATTGACCAGTAATTCAGTTAAAGTAGTTGAAGCAGTCGCATGTGTAGATTTAGCTTCAGTCACCAAATACACTGATATGTCTGAGTTGGTGCTGAAAGAAAATATATACTTAACTGTTTAATAAATTACAGTTGGAGGAAGAGGTTTCCAGTGAACTCTTTGGGTAGCAGAAAAAATTTCAATACTGTAAATAATGCATCACCTATTTTCTGCTTCTGCTAGAGAAGGGTTTTGGATTCTCAAAACTGTTGCTTGACAGGTCTGTGTTCTTCTGGCCAGATGGTGGTACATTTTTCTGCTTGTCAAATTTCCTCACGCCCTTTTTCATTATCCAGTCTCGCTCTGTGCTCAGCCACTGTATCCGTTCATGCAGACATACTCTACCTTCAGTGTAACACTAAAATTGATTTGCTAGGCACTCCTTTGCTTCACATTTCACATCTTCCCATTGCAGCCCTTGTGTCGGGAGCACAGCACTGTCTTTCTACTTCCATCCTCAGAAATCTGAACCCTTTTTGGGTTTTCCGAATATTTAAATGACTTTGTGACTGATATCAGTGCCCTTCATTGTATAGTACTTTGTTCCATGCAATTTTGTATTAGTCTTTGAGAGTGTTCAGTGTTTGGTTTCATTTTGGATTCTTTCTGCTTTAACATTATTGAAGCATACTGACCTTTTTGTGTGAATTAATGGCAGCAGACATTTCGGGTAAAAAAACAAAGTTCCTGTTAGAATTTCCCCCAGAAAATATATATTAAAAACAAAACAAAAAAATCCTACATATAATACGCATTTGTTTGAAGTTAAAAGTTTATATTCTATAAGAGGAATATACAAGAAAACAGCAAAAGCTAAACATCCCTATAAAAATGAGAAAATAATCTTTTTTACATAAAATGGAAGAAATGAATGTAAAATGATTCAGGCTTGCAATTATATGAACTAAGTTGGCACCAGATTTTAGATGTTCTTGGGAGAATTCAAAGCCTGACCCTTTAGTGTTCACTGATGAGACATATTTATTGTTGCACATTGTTTTAACTCCTCACGTTTTGAGACTTTTGGAAGTATAGGTGAAAGTTCAAACTTCTTTACTAAAGTGTAACCATAGTGTAATAAAGTACCCAGGATGATTCATTCAGTCAACGCAATATCTACTCATCAAGGAAGAGAACAAGCTAAGAATGTACTATATCTTTCTCTAGCATAACAATTTAAGTGCAGCATTCCAATCTAAAAGGTAGAATTGTTCCTTTGAGTAAAATAATTAATGATCCCAACAAAAGGAAAGCTGTTACGAGAGAGACCTCTAGTGGAAAAAAAATACAAATGCCTTGGAGAAGGATGTCATTGTTTATACCTGGCCCGAAAAACGGACCTTGTGTATGCTGTTGAAGGCACAGTTCACAAAATAGCAAACTAAATTCTTCTTTTGTGATTAGTACATGCAATTTGGTCAAGAAAACAGTGCTTTTCAGAGCAGGCCCAACGAAATATCTGAGGGAGACTTAACTTCTTAGATACCAGGTTTTGAAAAACAGGTTACAGGTATCTAAGAAGAAAGACAAAATTTGTAAAGGAGGGCAGCCAGAATTTGGAAGCACTGTAGAATCTAGAAATTATAGCCTTATTTGTTTGTTGAATCAACACTTTAATTGTAGGTAATTTTTTATATGTAAAAATATCAAAGCGCTTTTCTGTGTGTGGAGGGTGAGGCATGATTGGGGGATTTTCCAGTGCCTTATAAACCATAACATTTAATAATAAAATATATTAAAATGTTAACCCAAAGTTATTTTTTTAAGATAAATGGCAAAGGTCTGTGATATGCAGAGGCACCCAAGTACAGATTATTTAAAGAAAATAGTTGCCTATGGATTAGAGTCTCTCAACCATTGCCCTTTAGTTTTAAGATTACTTTCCTCTGTTCTCTATACAATTGCATTTAATTCATCCACCGACATATACCTAATTTTAACTGCTTTTACTTTAGACATTAATGATAAATATGAAAATTAGGATAGTTTTCTGGTTAGAGCACTAAATCCCAGAGGAATCTGGTCTACTCCGTGCATTTGCCAACTAGGTAGTAAACTTCTGATTTCATTTGTGACATCCTCTCTAGCTCAAGGAAACACGGTGACCCAGGGCTACATAATTTAAGAAAGTGCTCTAGGCATAAGGAAGAAAGTGAAGGAAGTTGGTAATCCAAATGTATAGTATTAACTCAGCACTGAAATATGGTCACAGTTTTGAAGGAAAGTATAAAGCTGTGGGAACCAGTGGCTTACAGTAACAATTGCTGAATTCTCTTCTATAATAATGACAATTGTTACATACAACTAAAAAAAATTAACCACAATAGAGCTTTAGCTTCTCTTATTGTTTGGCTGTTCATCATCTAAATTTAGGAAAGGAGTATTTTATTTATGAGGCTATTTTTATTCTCAGTGCCAGCCCCAGTGCTTATCCATCTTTAATTTTGCCCATTGTCTTTAATGAAACTCTCTTCAATTTCTCCTCAGGACAATGAAATTTTAGAGCCTCTTTTCAAGACAGGTTGTTCACAGCCCTTATATTCCTCATACTAATATATCTCAGTTAATGCTGGAGAGGAACTTTCTTTCCATTCCTACGAAATTCTGCACATCCCATAAGATGGGACATCATAATGCCAAGGACGCATAGTTCATGAATCTCTTCAGATTTGGGCTGGTGGCTGGCAGCCAGTGAGACGAGAATTGGAAGTCCTGTGTGGATGTGGGGGGAGGGGGAGTCACTAGAGAGTGTCACACAAATTTTATTTCCGTGACTTTGTCTCCAGTTTAGAATGGAGCTGCTTCAAAGAAAGAAAAATTAGTTTCAAAATTTGGAGGCTTTGAATGAGATTTTTTTTGTTTATATTTTAAAATAACTATAATGGCTAAAAGATATTTTCTAGAGATAGAAAAACATAAAACTACTTTTATATACGGCCTCCTTTCAGATTCCTTCTTCTTTAAAAGAAAACTAGTCATATTCCTAGGTTGCCACATGTTCTTTAAATAACACTGCACAAATTTAGTTTATAACTATTTTCCCTGCCAGCTCTGAAACCTGTTTCCCTTGATATGTGCACTTCTAGAATGGTATTCTTGTACTCTTGCTGATCTTAGTAGGTCTGACCATTCATGGTCCACCTAAAATTAATTTCCACAAGTACCTTAGGATGTTTTGAGAAACAGTGAAGGTAGAAACAGAAGTCTTCAGAGTTTGCCAGAACTCTCAGTGCAGAAGTCACAACTGCATCAGGTCGAAGGGCTGAAATGCAAACGGCCCCTCGCTCGCCACCTTGTGCCTTGCTGGAGGGCCTCACACACACACGTGCATGCTGTCAGCAGGAAAAAACTGTGCAAATACAATTTCAGTCTTATTTTAGGTATGTTGCAGGCCCTGTCTTAATTATGAATATTTATACACCTACTATTGTCCTTTTTGCCTCTCTCTTTTGGGTGCAAACATTGGGGTAAAAATAAAGAAAGGAAGGAAGAGAATCAGAGTCCCTTCTGTACTAAACATGCATATTATTTTTAATTTCGCTTTTTAGTTTGAGGCTATGTTTTTATATATGCTTCTTTCTGGCTGCAACAATTAATTCAAAATGCATCATTTACCATCATTCAGTGTCATCCTCACCTTATCCCAACAGCCTGAACCACCAGATAGGCACGAGATGTCCTATTACAGAGAAGCACTCCAGCGGAAAGACTGACACCAGGGGAATGGTGCTCAGTTGACCCCAGTGTTCTCATTTCGGCAGCACGGTTATTGTCACTGCACTGCCAGTAAATAGGTCACTTTAATAGCCCCTAACTCTTCTGTGCTTTGGTTTATCTCTCCCAACTTGAAGATATGACTATTTCTCCTATACCAATGTTGATGTAAAGAGAAAGTACTTTGAAGAAATACAAATGGAAAGTAACATGGTGCATGTGAAAATGAAGACGGCAGCTGTAGGATACTGTCAGAAGGAACGTTCAGTTTCACAGAATGGATGGCTGTCCTTGGAATCCCCCAGCTCAAATCCTGCCTTCAGTGCTTCAAGAGCTTCCTGTAGTCACACAAATGACTGACACTGAAGTATGGGTGAGACTAAGGCAGTCTATGGACTGACCTGTGCATGTTTCCCTCCCTTTGCCGGCAAAGCAGCTCTGTCCAGTCGGTGGTCAACACCACCCTCCAGCCCATACGTGATTTCAGGTCCCAGATGCACGGGATGGCTGAAGTGTCCAACCCCTGATTGTTCTAGGCTTTTCAGCCTCAAGGCCTTGCAGAGGGAAAAGCGACCTCTGGGGTTATGTGGGTCATTCATACAACAGGAATTATTTAAGCACCTACTAAGTAAGCAGAGTTTTCTCTGGTTTCCAACAAGAGCATTTCTGGCAGGAAATCTCCTTGTCATATAAGTTATTACAACTGACATCTTAATCAATTCAAGATTCTTTCACCAGAGTTAAAAATTAGGCTCACTTTCCCTTTCTCATGGGAGATCACAAAGGTCAGTGAGTATGGATGTTCTGGAAGACCATTGTTCCTACATTAAATATAGGGAAATAAGAAATGAGGATTGTCACCTATCTTCTCTAAAAGAACATCCATATAATATCAGCTTACCTTCCTCAAAAGGCGTTAGCTAAAGTACGTCTTCCACCTCTACAAGCTCTGATTTTAATTTTCTTTGTTTATGTGGTAAAATTCATAGGAATTTAAAAATTGTGTATATCAGTGTGAGCTTGAATTTGCCTCTGCAAATTGTTTTGCCTATATTTGCGCACTGAAAAAAAGAAATAGAGCAACTACCAGATAGGCGATTAATGTTAGGGTCATACGGGTTTAATTTTAAATTGTGTTTTAGTATGTTGTACATTCACCCATCTCCTCTACTAGATTATGAGTTTTCTGAGGGCAAGGATCATACTAATCTTTACAGCTCTAGTATCCTGAATGTACCCATTCATATATTCATTCAGCATTTGTCGAGCATCTGCTAGGTGCCTGGAATAGTGTTAAGTGTACAAATATTTACAAAGATGTTTTAGCCTGAAAAGAGCTCACATAAAGGAAATAGCATAATATTTTATTATATAATTTTAGCAACTATACAATTCGAAAAGCACGTTTACTTCCATGATATCCCTGGAACTTCAACAACCACGTGAGACTGGTATAATTAGCCCCATTTTTACAGATGAGGACAGTGAGTTTCCCAGAGGTTAATTATGTTGCTTCAGGTCACTCAGCTCATCAATGGCAGATCACAGGCTCTAGGCTTCTTCCTCCAGATCCTGTGGGTGCTTAATAAACACTACTACTAACCCAACAACACAGCATTGTAGTAGTGTCATTGGATTTTTAGTAGTTTTGCTTCTTCTGAACAAATGAAAATATTTTTAAAATATCTTCCTGAACATCTGTCTTAAATCCATGCCATAAGTAAATTACATGGAATCAGAACTGAAACTCATCTGACCAGATGAATTGTGAACATAGAATCTTTCAAAATAAATCAAAATAGTCACATACCCTCAAAAAGTTAGTACCACAAATCTGATTCAGTCCATTTCAACAGGCAAGAAAGCTGCTTTTGTGAATCAGCATTGCATGCAATAGAAGGATATGCTAGTACTTGCCCCTGTGGTTCCAGTTCAAAGAATGACTGTGCCAGAAGTTGTTTCCTCTGTTTCACTGTTACCAGCCCAGGAAATCTGATTCTAGTTAGTATCACTCCCTGTGCACAGGGAAAGTAGGAGAATGCTGCTTTGACTCAAGTCCAGTCTACACAGAGCACTGCGCCTGCCAGGCTGAATATGTATTGAAAGGAGTGAAAAGAAGAATATGTTACCCGAAAAGCTTCTGTGTTGCAACCACAGAGACGGTGGGGCAGGGGAGCGGGGCCACAATGGCATCCTGTGTGTCCTGAAGAAATGTTACAATCACTCAAGACAATCAGACCATATGCTATGCATACTAATTGGAGTAAACAATAGAGCAAACCAGATAAAAATTGCATGAGAAATTATCATTTGAGGAATCATTTAAACAAAGTGTTAAATATTCTAAATGTCAATATGACACAAGTTGATCTGTGATAGATGTAGAATATTCTGTGAATCTCCTCCTGACTTTGGGTCTATGTTATTCTCAAGTATTAGCTACCTGATAAGCAGGTAACATATATCTGGCCCATATTTGAATCATAAGCTTTCCCTTCTGCTTTTTTCTTTTAAATTTTCCCAAACTAAGGTTTGAGATAAAACAGTATTTAAGATTGAAAAATACCGTGTCATGGGGTTTTTTGAGTATCCCAGATGCAAGACTAGCGAGCGACTGATTGCAAAGCAAGTTCATCTATCTGCAGCTATGCATCTTGTTCACACACTCACTCACTCATTCATTCAATAACTTTTATTGACATTGACCTTGGGGTTATAGAAATGATGCAACATAGTTCTTCGCCTGTAGAAACCCAGAGCTTAGTAAGAAAGACAGATGCAATGACCTCTTCCAGTGAAAGTCTATCAGTTAATATTGAAGATGAGAATCAAAATGAAGATGAGGAAGGTCAAGGCCTGTGATAAAGATGTAATACCAAGATTGTTATCCAGTTTCTAAACAAGGAGGCACTGCATGGTTCGTCTTTATGCTCTGCAATGCTTAGAAGAGTCGCTGGTATGTGGAAGACAATAAATGTTGGGTGAATGAATGGGTGTAATGAACATTGCAAGTCAAATTCTCAAAGGATCCATAAAAAGTTAGTTTTCTTGGCTCTAGTGAATACATAGATGTTAAGCTAATGGTGAGTGAATGAAATTAATACTGTAGACCTGATGCTCAAAATATTTCAAAAGACCAGCTCTCTTGGCTCAGTAATTTGACCCCAAACTGCATTTCATTTTTCACCCAACAACCTAATCATTTTGCATGACAGACTGAGTGAGTAAAGACAGAAAGTTTAATCATGTGGCAGGTAAGGTGTACCCTGCGTTTTACAGGGGCCTCACCTGCCTGGTAGAGTCCATATAGTTTCAATATAATGTTTAGGTTTTGGGGCTTCTAGTAAGCTCTGAGATTTTTTTACCCACATCCTGAAAACATCATGTATTTTAGTGTTCTACATATGACATCACTCTGACATACTGTAAACATGACAGCATATTTTATGGCACTGGAAAAATAAGCAAGAAAAGGAAATATCCTTCTTCCTTGCTTTGGTAGAATATATTTTATAGTTAACTAAACTTTGTACACATGTGGTTTCCAGAAATGTTCAGAAATGGACTTTCTACTGTGAGTAAATTTGATCTAATGAATGCAACTATTCACAGAAAAACAGAGATTCCTTGAAAATGTATTATTTCCTGTTTCAAAGATATATTAGCTCCTCTAGCAAAAAAAAGTCTTTACTATAATTCTAGTTTTAGGTCACTAGTATTGAAAAGCTTATTGCTCACTTTCAAGCTTTCAGAGTGCTGATAAAGGACTGAAATCTGAAGGTTTCAATTGATTTCAAGTTGGTTATTTCCGCCCCCCACCCCACCTAGCAGAACCACAGCCATGAGCTCGAGCTCATTTTTATTGAGCAGCCATCAGAAAGAGGGGAAGTGAGACTAAAATTCAAGTCGAGAACACATGGAGAAAAGAGGGTAAGAAACCAACAGAACCACAGTATTGGAAATGGGGCAGCTGTCAGCTTTCTCTTCAGTGAGGTTATGTTGGGTCCAAGCTCTTAGCACTGTCCTGATGGTTTGAGAGGCAGACCTTGTACTTGATATTTGAAAGTGCAACAGGGTAGTTGGCTTATCATGTATGTTATTCAAAATTATACAAAAAAGTAGTTTTTAATAATTTCTTCAAAAGCTTGGGTCACCACCTTCTAGTTTTCTCTCAAATTTTTCCTTTGTTTCCCTGAAGACAGTTGAAAACATCCATTGGTGTGTATTGCTTAAATACATAGCCCCAGTTTACCCTGTGTGTAAGTCATCTCAGCAGTAAATATTTAAGTATGAAAATTGTTTTTCATTAGGTTTTAATTTATGAGTCACCTTAGTTATGTGAACAGAATAGGGCATTTTACTGATTTGCTTTTAAAAAATTAAGGAGTAAAGAATAGTTAGGTTCAACTAGTCCAGCATTCCTTAGAGACTTAAAAAATCAAGTCCATGTGTTTACATGTAAAAAATAATGTAAGAAAAAAGATTCTACTGCCTAGAAAAAACAACATAACTGCTGTCTTCCAGCTGACCCACACAGAGGTTTCGATTCCATTAGCTTCATGAAGTAAACTGCTACTTGTAACATTATAAGCATAAGTTTTCCTCCTTTTTTCTGTCATTTACTAAGAATGTTTAAAATAATCTGAACTTCTTCAGCAGCTATTTATTGATGCATTTTATGTCTTTTGTTAGCTATAATCTTAGTCATTTTAATACACAGAGCCCTGATCTTCAAGTCTGTCAATCCCATTTTGCATTATAAGTCATTTGTAGTTTTATAACTGTCATTTCCAAGGACATCTGGAAAAGATGGATTTATGAAAGGTTACCAGGCATTCTAAGAAGGCCAAGAATTAGCATGACTTTGTAAAGGTTCTTATAAATTGAGCAGCGGTCATCAGTGGCAATGAGGTGTTTTCTGCTTTTGTCAAGTATCTTTATTTCAATATTAAGGAAGAGATATGACCTTTGGCCTTGGAGAGCCTTGTGACATAGCAATGGCCCAAAGTACTAGCTGTCAATGGAGTGCTATGGCCTGACTCTCTCAAGGCCCCTATTTGTGGACAGTGTTATAATAACCCTTCCATTAGGCATCCCCAAGGCAAATAACCTCAGCTTTAACAGAGTCAGTTTAAAATTCCTTAGAGTAACATTAAGAGACTATCTGGTTTATGTCAGTTTAAGATCAACTACTCCCTGCATAGGTTAGTTCTGTAAATTTTAAGTAGCCACAGTTATTTAAGAATTATTTCATATATGCCTGCAGGTAAATATTAGACACATAGAATATAGAAATAACTCCATCTACTTTGATTTCTTAAGCAGCCTCTTTGGAAATTTACTGAACCCAAATGGGCTTGAGAATTTTTTTTTTTTAATGACTCTTTTCATCTGTATACATATCTTTTGCTGATAGAAATTTCACAGAGTTGCTGCTTATGGTATGAGCAGGATTTGGAGACATCAAATCACAAATGGAAGAGATAAGATAATATTCATTTGGAAACAAGCTTACCTCTCTTATGTGTGTGCTAGGGCTAGATAATGGTTAGCAAACCAAAAGTGTTGAGCTTTTGTCTGCCTTTCACCCTGATTTTGTCTGCCTCTTACACTATTTTACCCCCAGGTAAGTAAATCTGGTTATGCTCAGATTAAATGCTTGCATTTTAATCACAAATTATTATTGCTCTTATCTCTAGCTACTCATTACTAGGCTCAGACTTTGCAGGGGAAATCTGAGGTCAAAAGACATCCTTATTCTGCAAAAAAATCAAGGTCAAGCTACCCTAAAATGCTCTAAAAAATCACCGTTGTCATCCTAAGTCTTAAAATAAATCACTAAAGATAATATGAACACTTCAAATATTTGTCCATTAAATGAAATAGCATCTTCCCTGAATCCAGTTTTTGTATTTGTGTGTCTGTGATTTTCACTTAACACCTATCATTCAAATTAAAAAATAAATTCATTAGTGACTGTAGATGGTTATCAAATGCAACCTTTTTTATTTCTTTTTGTATTTATCTTTAAATATAAATGAATACCTTAGTTTAATTTGGAAATTGACTTTTAAACTAATGAGAAAGTCAACAAATGTTTACGAGTGCCTACAATGTATACATAGCACTGGGATAAGCATACACATCTTTCAATATTCTTTCCATTCTTACCGTAAAAATGCCAGTTATTTAAAAAGTAACAGTAATATTTTGGGGAGAATACATTATGTTTACTATTCATCTTTACTTATTAATGCCAGGACATTAAAGTAAAAATAATGGTTGATTGAGTTAAGTATTATCTACATTAGGTTAACTGTTACAAGAAAAAAAATGTGAAATGATATCATGTGCTAAAACCCCAGTGCTCATAAACAACACTTAGCTTCTGATTTACAGTGAAATCACAATTCTCCATTTCTTGTTCCCTCTGTCTCTGACATTGCATGTGAGACCATAGGGCAATACATGCCCTACAACATAATATAGGATGTAATTTAAAGCATTCTATTGATGCTGTAAATCACAAGTAGTTCTGCTGAAGCAGTTTATGAATGGCAGTAAAACACTAAGACTGGATTATATCATTAGAATTATGTACCACATGTAGGTATGCTTATTTGTAATTGGGGATAAAGTATTACAAAACACATACATAGAAATGTCATTTTTCTTGGCATTTACAGGCTTCTTTTAGGCAAGAAGATATGTTTTTGGATAGAATAAGAAGTAAAGGGTTGTAGAATATCTCTCATTCTGGAGAAAGCATTTGTGTGCTCTGGGAGTAGACCATAATAGTTAGAATATATTCTGACATGTCATACATAACCCAATTGCCAGAAGCACAAAAAACTATCTACATATGAGCCACCAGCAAACTTAATAAGGTTTGTTGGTCCACAATCAGAGACATAATCCCAGAAATACCATGACTTTATGATGCTCTAAAAATGAGTTGAAGAGTATACAAGATCAATCAACATGTTAGTACTTCCTACAAGAAAATCACAACTGTGACGGACTTATGTTTCCACTGAACTGACTGGTTTTGTAGATATATATAGCCATTCTGAAGCCCTGACATAATCTGTATTTACGAGTTTCTTTTCTGGGAAGATAATATGATGGTGGCAGTTCTTCAACTAGTCTGGGCACATCCTTAAAGACGAAGAGAAACTCCAGTCTTCCAGCCTGTTTAGCTGTATCCTGATACTATGAGTGAATTGTCCTAAGTGAATGTGTCTGTGTGACTAAAGCAGATGGCTTGGACTGATACTAAACAGTTCTTCCATCTGCTATTTTATTTTATTTTTCTTAAAGAAACTAAAGTAACATTTAGTGGAAATCACAAGTAATTTCAGAATATTCTAGGTGTGTCTTTGGGTTCTTCAGATTAATTTCTCCAAATGAGGGCAATCCTGAGCAATACCTAAAATAGGTTAAGATATTAGTGGCATCTACCTTTCTCTCCCAGGTGCTGACCAGCAATGGCCATCAACCTCCAGGCTTACCCCTAGTTTCCCAAGATTCATATAGGGTACTCCAGACTTATTCATCTGATTATCACCTTTCAGAGATGTGTCCTATCATTTTAGGCTTGTTACTTCCATATTTCCCTTTCCCTTGAAACAAATTCATTCTAATCTTATTCCTTCTGGACAGAGACAACAATTAATTGCCTAATAAACTATCCATACTCATTTGCAAAAGCAGCAGTTCCTATATATAGATCATTCTCAAGTGACTTTCTGGGAATAACTCTATGGTCAATTAATCTAAAGATTAAACATGAAGGCAAGTAGAAGGGGCAGCTGATACTGTGGTGATCCAGTGGTGACACTTGATTTGTATTTGTTGGGCACTGAATCCATTCATCCTGAATACACACACACAAAAACCTATCCACCAACACACACATATCCATGCAAATGCAAATAAATCTAACTGTGTATATGTATGTAATTCATCTCCAAACGTCAGCGCTACTCAGAGGAAAGAAGTTTCATAGCTTCTGATGTCCAGGGACATACCACATTTCAGAAGACTTAAGGAAAACCTATAGCACTGTAATATGACTAAGAGTAAGATTTGTGAATCAGAGTAACCTGGGTTCCAATCCTTACTAGTTGTGTGATTTAGGTCAAGTCACTTAACTTCTTCATTCCCAAATTTCCTCTTAGGGTAATTGAGAAAATTTAGTAATTTATGTAAAATGCCCACAGCAATGACTAACAAGTGAAAAGTGTCCTGTGTATGTTTGTCATTAAGATGGCAAATTGTTCTTTAAGAAAGCCAGAGCTTATTTAGTGATATCCTAAAACATGTACACAAATTTTTACATGGAAATTTTGTATTATTATATTATTGGGTTTGATAGTCATCCATCTTTCCATAAATTTATTCATTCAAGAAATTTTTAAACACCTAAATGTTAAAAATGTATATTTTTTAAACACCTAAGCTAAATGCTATGAAATACACAAAAAAGGTCATTTTCTCAATGAACTTAAAATCTATTGCCACTGAACCATAAGATATAGGCAAATAGTTATAATCTAAGATGAAAAATGATAAGGCCATAAAGAAGTTAGAGATAATGTGCTATGACAGTTTAGACATGGTAAAAATGACTTGCAGCTAGAGGTTCCTTAGCTTCTTAGAGGAGATAAAATTTGAACTGATTCATGAAGATTAATCAGCATGCAGAGATAAGAAAAATGATCATTCTGAAGGAGCTTAGTCAAGGCACAAGCGCAGGAAAGTGAAAAATTCTGAGTATGGGAATCAGACACTCAATCATTGTGGGAATGTTGGGAAACATAGAAGCATGTGTACAAGAAATAATAATTTTTAATTATAATCTTGCTGCCAAAAATAATCAATACTAATATTGTTATACATTTTTGCTCATTGTTTCATGCAGATATTATTTAAATAATTGAGAATGTACTCTATATATGACATATGATATAAATATATGCATGTATATATGATATATATATTATGATTACATGCAATATTTATTTTAAAATAATTAAATACTTAAAATGCATACTTTTTCATAAGAATGAATAAGTGAATCATTCAACTTTATGGGAAATGTGTGTATTTTTCACATTTTGCTACTGTTAATAAGGTTAGAGTAAACATACTTACATATAAATCTTTGCTTGTATTTTCAGTTGTTTTCTTAAGATATGTTCCCAGAAGTGCTATTAGTGTCAAATATATTAAAGATTTTAAGGTTTCTGATATATAATGCCATGGTGCTTGAGTATATTCATTTTAAACCCTCCAAGTGGTAATAGACTGTTATCTTAATACTTACAGCCCCTTTTTCAATTTGATATAAAATTAATTTTTGGCATAAAATTGTATTTAATTTATCTTTACATTTATAATTTCAAGAATGATAACACATATTTAACTTTATGAGTCAATTTCTCCTTTTTATTTCTTTATACTGATCTCCTTACTCTTACAAGGCAATTCATTCACCTATGAGAATGTCAGAATTGTTATTACAGAAATAGAGAAGCAAAAGTTTTTAATTGGCTTCTAGATCCAAGATAGGACTTTTTTTTTTTGTAGAAGTAAAAATATTTGAAAAATTATTTTTGAGGTCATTTTCTGCTAAATCCAATATCTGGATTATCACTGGATTTGCTCCTATTGCTTTTTAAAAATCTCTTGTTTTATCAGAAACTTTTCCTGGTAATACTGGATTATATTCCAAACATAATTTATAGTAGAGAAACTCTGGATTACGTTCTTTTCCTCTGGAGAGTATAATACTTTCCTTTGGAAAAATGTTAAATTATTGGAGGGTGAATTACAGCTGTGAAGAATTGGTTTTGGGCTTTGTTAAAGTGAATACCATTCAGCTTTGCTATTATTCCAAAGATAGATCCATTATTCCTAGAGCATAACCCTTACTTTTAAGGCATAGAGTTTTTCAACTAAAAGGCTAAGATGCTTGCCACTTTAATTGGGTCTGAACTTTAATTTCTTTATATCACTCTCTGATTTCTAAAACAGATTTGAAAAACCTCATTCATCCCAAAGTTTATATCCCAGAGTAGTTAGGATGGTCTTGCTTCAATGGGGTCTATTTAGCCCGAGATTGAGCACTGCTCCAGACTTCCCAGAGATCATAAAGTAAGACCCAAAATGATCAAACTACTTCCAAGTAACTCAACTGCATGTCAGAACAAACACCTGGGGGAGCGAGGTAGGAAGTGGCTCTTTCCCAGTTCACCTTTGAGAGGACTGCTGCATTGCAGAGGCTCAGAGTCAAAAGTTACTGCTAAGTCCCATCTGGATTCCTGACCCACAGGAACTGTAAGATATTACAAGTTGTTTTAAACCATTAAGTTTTGGTGTAATTTTTTTATGTAGCAATAGATAACTAATAAAGAAGGGAACTTCTACAACCTTATAAAAGGCACCCATGAAACACCTACAGCAAACATATTTCATGGTGTAATACTGCATGTATTGTCCCCAAAAGTTCAGTAACACATAAGGATGCTTGCTCTTACTACTTTTGTTCAGTCTGTACCATGGGTTCTAGTCCATGAACCAGTTAGGCAAGGAAAAAAAATGAAAGGGATCCACATTGGAGAAGGATAAGTAAAGCTGTGTCTTTATTTACAGACAATATGATCATCTATGGAGAAAAATATAATGGACTCTACAAAATGAGCTACTAGGACTAGTAAGTAAGGTTAGCAAGATTTCATGTTATAAAACAAATTTACAAAAGGTGTCTTCTCTATATTGGAAACAAAAATCACAAGTTGAAATAAAAAAATACCATTCACAACAGCATAAAAAATATGAAATAGGGATAAGTATGACAAAAGATGTGTAAGATTTATACACTGAAAATTGCAAAACTGAAAGAAATTGAAGATTTCTTTCATAATATAAGAGAGATTCCATGTTCACAGGTCAGGAGGCTATTCAATATTGTTAAGATGCCATTTCTCCCATAAGTTGATTTGTAAATGCAAAACACCTCAGTTAAAATTTCAGCTGTATATTTGCAAAAACTGGCAAGATTCTAAAATCATATGAAAATGTAAAGGATCTTGAAAGAAAGAAAAAAGTTCTCAAGTCTACTATGTGCCTTCAGGTTACATGCAATAAAGTTATGAACAGAATAGAGAGGCCAGAAATACACCTTCAAAAATATGGACAGTTAATTTTCAACAAAAGTGCACAGACAATTTAGTAGAGGAAGGATAGGCTTTTCAACAAATGGTATTGGACAAACTGGATATCTGTATGCATAAAATAAAAGAAGAAAGAGGAAACTAAATTAAGCTAAACAAAGCTAAACATAAATACCCCCCCACACATACAAGTATGAATAGATTGAACTTTAGACAGATAAAAACAATTTACTAAAAACTTACAGAAAACTTCATATTTATTGCTAAAAAATGCATACACATTCCCATTGCTGAAGCATGGTTTTAAAAAGTTAAAACCTAACTGCCATACAAACATATAATGAACTTGTAGAGGTGAAAGACCTGTAGTCTGAAAGACATTGATGAAAGAAATTGAGGATGACACAAATAAATGAAAAGATATTCTATGCTCATGGTCAGGAAGACTTAAAATTGTTAAAATTGTCATACTGCTCAATCTACAGATTCAGTGCAATCCCTATCAAAATAGTAATGGCATTTTTCACAGAAGTAGAGCAAATAATCCTAAAATATGTATGGAATCACAAGAGACCCTGAATAGCCAACACAATCTTGAAAAAGAGTAACACAGGAGATATCACGCTTTCTCATTTCAAACTATACTACAAATCTAAAGTAATCAAAACTATTCCTTACCAGCCCCAAAAAGACACATAGATCAATAGAACAGAATATAGAGCCCAGAAATAAACCAACATCTCAAATGTATTCTTATAACTAACAAAAATTTCCAGCAAGATTTCTGGATTAAACATCAACACACAGAGCGCAGTAACTTAGACTCACCAAGACAAAAAAGAAAAGGAGAGAGAAGACTCAGATTACTCAAATTAGGAATAAAAGAGAGAATCTCACTACCAATCTTATAATCATAAAACAGATTACAATGACATTATGAATAGCTGTATGCTAACAAATTAGATAATTTAGATGAAATGGACAAATTTCTGGAAATACAAAAATCAACAGTTTTCTCTACCCTAAGTGTAAACATAGAAAAATTTTAATGTAAAAAATATCACATCTGTACTGGAAGAAAAAATTTTAAACAGAGGTATAAACCTAATTAAAGTTATGCAAGATCTTAGAAAAAAATTACAAAACACTGTTAGGCACATAAAATTTGCCATAGAGGGAAAGGCTTGACATATTAAAAGTATAAATTTCCCTAATTAATCTTTAAATTAAATGCAAATTTTTAAAAATATGGACATGATTCACAAAACTAGAAAACTGTTTTTCATATTGATGTGATCCGCAAGCAGCAAAGACAATTATGAAGGGAGGTAGTAGGAACATAATCTGTATATTAACGCTTATTGTTAATCTTCAGCATTAAGGCAGCATGGAGCTGGCAAAATGATTTTTAACAGAAAAGAAAATGGAAAATACTCAAATATATACCATAACATAGCACATGATAAATGTGTATTACAATCATTTTAGGAGAGATTACTTAATAAATGATACTGGGATATGTTGGTCTAAAAAGAAAACTTGATCACTGCCTTACAATGTACTATATACAAGAATAAGCTCCAGAAGAATTGGTCTCAAGTGTGTGAAATAAAAATTTTAAACTATTATAAGGTAATATATGGAGTATCTTTAAGTGCACAAAAAGTTCCTAGCTAAGATATATGACATACAACTCAGAAAGGGTGATTAAAGATCTTGACTACGTCAAAGTTTAGAATTTCCATTTAAAGGGAAGAATTATCAATTTAAAAAAAAGGCCACAGACTAGCAAAACATGCCTGTAAATATATAACCAACAAATAATTGGCATACAAAATATATTCTGAATTCTTATAATCAATTAAAAAATAGTTTCAGACAACAAACAATAAAGAAGAGACAAAAGAAAAAAAAGAGACAAAGGATAGAGAATACTCACAAAAGAAATACAAATGGTCAAAAATATTTTTTAAGATTTATTCCTAGGAGGAGTAAGTGACATGTAAAGTAAAGCAAGACAGAAACATTTTATCCTGTGAAATAGATAAAAATGAAACAGAAAACAAAGTGTTGAGTTTTGGCCACAGGGAATGATCAAATGCTTCAAGTAGAGATAAAATAATACACCTGCTTTGTAGGACATTACCCTATATTCTAGCTATTAATTTTCCAGGAATGTATACTGAGAGATACCTACATGCAGATTCACTCACCTTCTGCAAAAGTGATATTTAAAGTCCATCAATAGGGGATGCTTAAATCAAATCAGTTACATCTTGACAATGTAATTTTATGAAGCTATTATAACAATGTTATATTAGAATATTCCATGAAAATAAAGATATCCCTAACACTGAGTGAAAAAACAACAACAACTGTAATACGGTCATATTTTTGCAAAAACAAATCTTAGATGTGTTACGAACACTGAGGCACACATTTGCATACAGTCACACATGTGCACAAACACACATACATAGCAGCAAATTTGAAGAAGCTAAGATAAATATCAACAGAAATCTTTCTTTGCATGGTAGAATATGAGTGGTTATATCTTTATTTTATTTAATATATTTTGACAAATAGATCATATTTGTATGTTATTTTGGAAGTTTGAACTAAGGTAATTGTATAATGTATCTTTTTATGTCATATTGTTTATATTATTTTTATATACTTGGGCTATCTAGATATTAAGTATTTCTTTAAAAAACAATAAACATTAATTTTCTTTTTAAAACAGGAAATAATTTACCTAACAGTCTTAAGAAAGCTGCTTTCAGTGACGTGGGATAGCGACACTCACCATAGACTCAGGGTGGAAGTCACTGCCTTCAGGAACCTTCTCCTGACTCCTGTTCATCTGGGTACTTGTGCCTCTTCTGAGATCTCACATTTAATTGTGGGTATACTGGTTCCTCTTCTCCACCAATGAGTTCCTTAAGGATGAAAACTAAGGAAACCTTTTTTCTGCCAACCACTGACAGAATGTGAAATACCAGACACCTGGTATGAAGAGACGTTTGCGAAAGGCATAAATGGGTAAATGGAAGAAGCTGCGCTGTCATAGCAGCTGTGATCATGTCCATTTTGCATTCAGAATCACTTGCACTTCTGTGAATATCAAGAGAAAAACTGTAAATGATATAAATCAACTTATTTTCACCAATAGGAAGAGCTAGTCACATTAAGGGTATTGCAAAAAAGCTCTGCTTGTTTGAAAAGGAAAATGAGCTGTCTCTCCGACATCTGAATTTCCTCACATACATATTTCAAGCCAGAAGAACTTAGGACATTGGATACATGTCCCTAAACATGGAAATAGGGGGTTTCAATATGTGAAGATTCTGTGCTGCCTGCAAAGAGCTCAGATGGAGAATCAATGTCCTGCTCCCTTCTTAAGCATCAACACATGGGGGTCAGGCTTCAATGTTCTGCCACTGTGTCACACACCTGGGCCAAGTCTGTCTGAAGATCAGGCAATGTTGTTCCTTTAGTTCGGGTGTATCTATTAGCATGTTTTCATTTGTGAGTACCAGAAATTCCCACCCAAACTGGCTGAAGCATTCAAGAAGACTTTTTTAACCATAGAACTTAAAAAGACATGTGATAGGGCAGGATTTGGGTGGGATTCAATTAGCACTCCCGTTGTGTTTCTCTGGAGTTCTCAAAGTCCCCTCCCCACACGTGTCTGCCCCGTCCTCAGGCTGACTTTCCTCCAGAAGACTAGATGGTTGCCTGCATTAACTGGTCCCACATGCTGCCCTGTTCACAAACATGGGAAGACAGCAAGCAAGTCACTTGCACTTAGAACAAAAGTTCTAAGCTTCCCGAACGTTCCCACCCTTGAACCAATTATGGTGCCACAAACCAATTTTGTTGCCACGAGCTAATTATTATACACCTGGGTTACCTGAACCAACCCCTATTGCAGGAACTCACACTTGAAACTCAAGAAAGAATCAGTTCTCCCAAAGTGACACAGTTGCTTCCTGCAGGGAAGGGCTGAATGAATGACAGCCTATGCTATTTCCACGCTGTTGACGAAGGCCCTAAATGCTCTGACAACATTCAAATGTTTCAGAGTATGCTTTTGATATATTTGTAAGAATAATGCCTTCTAATATTCTGTCTGAAAAATGTTTTGGCAGATGAAAATATTTAATTCTACAAATGACTGACTCAAGAAATATCCTAGGCACTAGAGTACTAACCACACTACTCCAATTAGTTTTATAAAGGAGAAGTGGTAATAACTTGCTTATATCCTAACAGGTAATAATCTAGTCATTGTAGAAGTGGGAATTAAGCAGTTTAATATTTCCAGACACATATGGCCATAATTCTAGCCCATGAGTAAGTCCAAACAGACTGGCCTATCATGTGATGAGTTTGGAAGATGAAGCTGTAGTGGGAAGATAGGCAGATCATAGCTGCAGAATTAGATTACCTGTACCTCTACCCAGGTGTCCTAATACATTCCTCTTTCTCTGCTATGCATCACACTGGCCTTACCACTCCTCAGTCAAGCCAAGTTGTTCCACAGTGAGGTCTTTTTAACATTTACTCTCGCTTCTCCCTGGCATGGTCCTTTGCACAGTTTGTACACTCATAGATTTGTAATGTGTGTTCAAAAGTCACGTGAACTTTGAGGCTCTCCCTGATGCATGTTTAAAGCAGCAATCTCCCCTCTCATCACTGTTGATCATATCATCATTCTTTATTTTCTTCATAGGACTAATGGTACTTCAGAGTATTACATAACATTTTCTTACTAATTTTTAGTATTTACTATTTTTATAATTTGTTAATTGCCTATATTCCCTATTTAAATAAGCTAAATGAAGGCAGCATCTTGGTCTTATTACAATGTCCCTGTGTGTATTATAATGCCTAGCAGAGTACAAACACCACCGTTGCTGGAAAAAAGTGAGTTAAGGGTGAGAAACTGTGATGTGGGTTATGTGATCTAAGGCCAGCCATTCATCACTTTCATGGTGAAATTTTTCAGTACTCATCATGTATATATGAGCTATTATATGTGAAAGCACCTTAAAAATTATAAAATCCTATGGACTTCAAATTCTTTCTGTAATAAGGAAGTTGTTTGATGTATGGATTAATGGATGGCTAGACAGATAGGAAGAAATGCTGGGATGTGTAATAGAAACTATCATAATATTGAGACATCAAGGAGCTGACCTAAAAAATTAAATAAATAAAATTTGATAGGAAACAGCCATAGAGAGAAGCACCTTATCTTTGATAATAGTTAGCATAGCTATTTTTACTGGGTGCTAACTTACATGCAAAGGATTATGCTAAAGTTTTTGTGGACTTTCTCTCATTTAATGTCCACTAACCATTTCATATGGTGGTTGTTAAATTTGTTCCACTTTACACATGAGGAGACTGATGCACAGAGAGATTAAGTGAATTTTCAAAGTCACGCAGCCCCTAAGTTGCAGAGCAGGGAATTGGATCACTTTGATGACAAAGATTGTGGAATTTTCAAATATTACAGGTATCTCAAATATTACATAGAATTGAATCTGAAAGTCTCCAAGACTCTTTGCATTTCTTCTGTGCTAAAACGAATGTGATCTGTATAGAATAATATCTGGAGTTGGGTTACTCAAAAGACTTGTTGAAATCAATAGGATCTAGAGTAGAGAATACGATTTTAAAAGCAAAAAGTCATTCAAAACCTAAACCTTCCTGCTTTCTCTTTCTGAGTAATTAAAAAACAGAGGCATTTTTCATTGAAGAGATTCATCTTCACTCTTCTTCATCTGCTCACTTCTCTTCCTCCTCCCTGCTTTCCCCCTTCTTTCTTTTTCAACTTACCTCTTTTCTTTTTTCCTTCCTCCTCTGCTTTATTTTATTCTTAGCCCTTTTTATCCTTTTCTTTCTGTTTTTTTTCTGAGACCCTGCTCATACACACACTTGTGAACAACAAATCTACTATGAACACTCTCCATGTCCTTGGTGATCTCTTTAGTGACCTACAAAAACTACCATTATTCTACTGCCCACTAATTAACTGCATATTACCCACAACACTCTGAATTGGATGCTTTTAAAGCCCCATCTATACAGGTATTATGATTCTTCTCATCTTTAAGGCTTAAAATCTTGAATTTTTCACCAAACTAGAGCAAATAATCCTAAACTTTCTATGGAACCACAAAAGACTATGACTATCCAAAGTAATCTTGAGAAAGAAGAATAAAGCTGGGGCTATCACGCTCTCTGCCTTCAAGCTATACTACAAAGCTACAGTAAATAAAATAGTCTGGTACTGACACAGAACACATGCATAGATCAATGGAACAGAATAGAGAGCCCAGAAATAAATCCATCCCTATATGTTCAGTTAATATATGACAAAAGAGGCAAGAATATACAATGGGGAAAAAATAGTTTCTTCAATAATTGGTGTTGGGAAAACTGGACAGCTACATGCAAAAGAATGAAACTGGATCACTGTCTTATGCCATACACAAAAATAAACTCAAAATGGATTAAAGAGCTAAATGTAAGACCTGAAACCATAAAACTCCCAGAAGAAAACATAGGCAGTAATTTCGTGCACATTAGCATTAGTAACTTTTTTCTGGATATGTCCCCCCAGGCAAGGGAAATAAAAGCAAATATAAACAAATGGGACCACATCAAACTAAAACTTTTCTGTACAGAAAAGGAAACAACAAAATAAAAAGGTAACCTACTGTATGGGTGAATATATTTGCAAATGACATATCCAATAAAGGGTTGATATCCAAAATATATAAAGAACTCATACAACTGAACATCTAAAATACCAAATAACCTGATTAAAAAAAAGGCCAAAGGACCTGAATAGACATTCCTCCAAAGAAGACATACAGATGGCCAACACACATGTTGATGGCTCAAGATCACTAATCATCAGGGGAATGCAAATCAAAGCCACAATGATATATCACCTCACATCCTGCAGAATGACTAGTCTCAACAGGACAAGAAATAACTAGATGGAGATGTAGAGAAAGGAAACCCTCATACACTGCTGGTGCGATTGCAAATCGACACAGCCTTTATGGAAAGTAGTATGGAGGTTTCTCAAAAAACTAAAAATAGAAACACTGTATAACCCAGCAATTCCAGTTCTGGAAATTTACCCAAAGAAAACAAAATCACTTCTTTGAAAAGATAAATATGCACCCTTATGTTTATTGCAGCACTATTTACAATAGTCAAGATATGGAAGCAACCTAAGCATCCATCCATAAATGGATAAAAAACATGTGCATACAATGTAGTATTACTCAGCTTTAAAAAAGAATGAAATCTTGCCATTTGTGATAACATGGATGGACCTAGAGAGTGTTATGCTAAGTGAAATAAGTCAGACAGAGAAAGACAAATACCGTATAATTTCACTTACATGTGGAATCTAGAAAACAAAACAAACAAAACAGAGAGACTCATAGACATAGAGAACAGACTGATGGTTACCATCTGGGAGGTGATAGGGGGATGGGTGAAACAGGTGAAAGGGAAAAAGCAATTTGTGAGAATGTTCGATGTCTTGATCTGGGTGATAGCTACATTGAGTATATACATATGTCAAAATGCATCAAGGTGTACACTAAGATTTGTGAATTTTATTGTTTATACCTAATTTAAAAATATCTTAAACTAATTCTCTACTGTGTACATCTCCAACTACTGACAAATTCTAAGGCCAATTCATCCAGTGAACATTTATCAAAGAAATAACTGTATTGCAAGCACTGTATCAGCTGCTTCCAGAGCTAGACAGGGTCCTACAATCTGGGTAACAGCACACTGATCTGAATCTGATTGAGCTGGGTTCTAATCTTAGGTCTGGTTCTGTGATGGTGACAAGCTACACAACTCTCTTACCTAAACTTGGTATTGAATATCAAGAAAATGATAAAGTTGCATCTTTTGACCACAGCTGGGAAAAGGTCTCTGCTTTTAAGGACCCATATGATTAGATTGGGCCCACATAGACAATCTCTCATGTTAAGATCCCTAATTTAACTATGTGAGCAAAATTCTGTTTGCCATGTGAGATAATCAGAGGCTCCAGGGATTAGGATGTGGGCCTTTTTGGGGTGGGGGCGTTGTTCTGCCTGCCTCAGGGCTCTTATAGCTAATGCTTCTATCAGGGTGGAGGTCTAGTTACTCCTAAGAATCCCCAGAAAAAGTAAGTGTGAATAGTTCGCTTCTATTTGGCTTCATCTGCCTTCCTTCAGACAAGAGAGGTAGAACTGCACCCTGGCCAAAGGGACGTGAAAGCCAAGGTCGCAGAAAGTACTGTGGGTGAGCAAACAGATCGGAAAGGGAGACAACTGGAGCAATAAAGCCATTCATATAAACATACCGTGCAGCTTACATTTTTTCTTTGAATAAATAACACATTTAAATGCTTCAAAAATTCATGAAAAGAGTAAAAACATACTTAGTGAAAATATTTCCATATCTGCTCCCTCTTTATTACAGTTATTAGGTTCTTGCATATCTGTCAATAGTTTAGTTTTGCTTGTATGCAAATATAAATACATATTATCTTTCCTTATCACCCAAAAGAGACTATATTTTACATGCAGTTCAATACCATATATTACCAAGTAAAAAACTGTTCATAGAGAACTTTCCATATCTGAAAAAGGGATTTTTTTCCCTGCATTTCTCATTGCAGGGACATAGTATTCCATTTTATGTATGCCCTGTCATTCTCCAATAGATGGGCATTTGGTACAATACCAACATCATGAATAGAATAATTTCTGCTTTATTGATTTGCAAAGTTTCCTGTATGTGTAATTCCAATATGTATTTAGGCTTGTTTCTGCCCATTGGACTGTCTGTTGATTCATGTCCCATACCACTGGTTTTTGCTTAGTGAGAGTTTAAGATATGTTCTAATTTGTGATAGCCCTTGTCTTCTTCATTGCTCTTCTTTTTCAGAAGAAGTTTCCTTTTTTCTTATTTGCTTATCTTTCTTTATAAAGTTTAATATCAACTTGTCTGGTTTACAAAAACCTATTGATACTGATAAAATTTATAAAATAATTTAGGGAGAATTGAAACTTTTATTACATTGCGTATCCCATTCAAGGATGTAGTGCCCCTTTCTACTTCAGCAGTCTTCTTTTCATACTAGGTTTCCTAAATAATATGAGTTGAATATTAGTGAAAAGAGGCAAGATGTTTTTGAGTACTATTGGGCATTCATAGACAGTGGGGAGAGGTACTTAAAAGGGGAAACTGCCACTGTAAGCAGAAGCTTTCTATATGGCTAATAAGCAAATAGAAAAAAAGAACACCTTTATCACCTATCCAGGAAGGAGAGGTGGTAGTGGTAGAGCTATTTGAGAATAGTGCACCTTAGTTCTCCATATTAGTATACTTCCTACTCCTTTTCACACACACACACACACACACACACACTGAAATGTATATACTTTCTTAATCTGGGCCTAGGAGAAGTAACACAAGGCACAAGGGTCCCCTGACCAAGGATCTGAGTAATCTGGTTCCTATATGATATGAGTGAGAGTATTTTAAGACTGATGATTCCAAGTGAATCTAAATTTTCTGACCCCAAAGAGTTACATTCCATGTATGGAAAGCACTGATGAGCCCTCTGAATCAGTAATAGTAATCTGACTGGCCGCCTCTGTCCTCTCTTTTGCCTCCCCTTCTTGTACCAGGCTAACTCCCGATCTGCCTAGGGACTGTTTCCCTGACACAGATCCACATGACCTGATTTATGCTTCCCTAGTACCCTTAATTCTGCCTGCATAGCACTTACTACACTTTACTGAAAGATCTGTTACTTTCATCTTTTACATTCCTCCTAGCAACAACCGTTGTTCCTTGGGGGATGCTTATTAAAGGAAGGATGAATGAAAAGAAGGATGAATACTAGAGTAGAAGATTTCTCTAAATCTATTATTGCAACATTAGACATTATTTAGGTATTAGGAACTCATATTTTAGATAAACCAAAAGACACAAATACTTACTCCCTGCAGTTGAAAGATTGACAAAGAGAGATTGAAACAGATTCATTTCAATGAATGGTCACAGCCTTGAGTGAGGACCATTTCATTATCTGAAGAATTTGACACTTGCATACTTTCCTTAACTACAACTAACCATCACTTACTCATTTATTAAGGAATTCATTTATTAAGTAAGACACTGTGTTAAGGGACAGAGAGAATGCTAAAGCATAAATTTTATTTCCAATGGCCTTCCATCTGGTGAGGAAGGTGATCTATGCACAACTATAATAAACAGCAATACAAAGATAGATTTTAGGTAGCAGCTAGCTGGAATATTTAGCAAGGAGCACGACGATGATTGTTGGCTGGGGTGGTGAGAAAAAGCTTTAAAAGTAGGAAAATCTTGAGCTGGCCTTGTTAGATTAAAGAACAAAAGGCCAGGCCAAGATGGAAGTTGCATAGATTGACTATCTTTATTGATTTGGGGACCCATGTAGAAAAAAAGCAATTCATCTATATCTCAAATCCACTCTTCATATTTACCCAGGAATAAATAGAAATTTAATGCCAGAATGAATAAAGTCTAAGGAACTCCCCTCTTCCTGTCCTTAGGTATGTCAGAATGGGTTTTATGCAAGTATATTCTGTTTCTAAAACTGTTAGAGTGATTGCAAAATCTTGAAGAACTTAGAAACCTACTTGTTTCATTAATTATACAAAATAAGTATTTTGAAGAGATAACCATATAAATCATACAGTATTGCTCCACAGATATATACAGCATCACTTTTCACTGGTGTAAGCAAATAAATTAAAATCTTGCTTATAGTTTCGGCAACAATTTAATTTTTCTGAACATAGCTCTTATTCTATTATAATGCTTGAATGATTCACATGCAGTATTTCCAATCTGCTTTTCCTGCCTTGTGAAACTTTTTAACGAAATGTTAGCAGTTGCAGGCACCAGATGTTTTGACATAAGGAGAAGCAATATGTAAATTCTAATCCATGCTAGGAACAACAGCCCGCAGGCACCTTTTTCTTATTGCATGAATCATATACTTAAGCACAATGTGGTCAGTTCTATCAAAATCATCACCATCTACAACGCTGTCCTCTTGTCTTAGGGGTGCCAATTAGTGAAGCTGATATATATTTTACATGATGGGTATCTATTACTTACCCAATAAGCTTTGTTGTATTTTACCACTTCACCACCCCATAGCTGGAACTCTGCAGGGGATCATAATAATACTGACAACAACCTTTTAGGTGGGTTTTAATATACCTTTTGGTGGTCAATAAAAACAATGCTTGTATTATATCTAAAGAGTTTATAGCAGCATAACATCACTATTTGAACAAAATTAGTAAAACCTATTATAGTTTTCTTCAACTTTTCCTTCCTTTGGACTCAGAGTAAGATGTGTGTGAATGTGTTTCTAATAAGAGAGATCTGGGGATAGCTTCAAACGTCGCCTCATAAAGTTCCGGTAAAGGTTGTACATTCCAATAAAGAATACATAGAGCTCTCTTTAATATCAAGAGTTTAGAGAACTTTTTTATAAGCTCCCACACTGGCCCACATGTATTTAAGCCCAAAGGCACCACACATGTACAGACATACACAGTAAACAATCAAGTATAAAATCCATTCAGTCATCCATTTTTATAGTCTATATAGTGACAAAAAGTCATTCTGACTTATTTTTTCCTGTATTAGATTGCTTATTTCTTTCCACACAGAAATTACTGTATTGATCAGCATTTTATGGCATATTGTATATGGTATAAATTTTTTAAAAGAGCAATGAACTTATGCTTGAACATAGAATACTGTCTTTTATAGTTAACCCAGAGCCATCCTGTTTTATTATTTTTGAAGCAGGTATGTAGAAAAGAATTCATAAACATGGTATTAAATATTAGAATATCTTAACATTTAACTGAAATCCTTATTAATTTCATTACCAAGGGATAGGTCTAGTCAATTAATAGGTTTAAAATGTTTTTCATATTAAAACACAGTAGTCTATTTATCCTAGATTGTCTGGGGACCATGTAGTATATTAAAATTTTTGCAGAGTTTCTTAGTGAGTTCAATGCTACAGTTCTGCCTGTGGGCAGTTTTGCAACATTTTGATAAATATTTTCCATGAATCAGAAAAACCCCACAATATCATGGAAAAGCAGATGGTAGGAGACTGAAGAATTTTCATTAATCATTAATCATTGTTTTCAGCATGGATTATATAGTGAGCAGTTGTCAATTGTTAAGTCTAGTGGCCGTTAAGTATAGTTTCGGACAATTAACCCATGTTCTGTATTTTCCAATACAGTTTATATACAAAACAGAACAAAACATATATTAAAGCACTTAATAATTCCATGCTTTCATTTAATATATGCAGAGAAAATATTAGTACAATTTTTAAGAGTGTGCATATATTCATGTATGTATTAAAGTATACTAGTGTTCTTCATTTTCTTAGAAAGCAAGACACATTACTTTGTTATTAAAAATGAAAAATAGCAATAATTACAAATTCTACAGTCTTATCACACTAACAATGTTCTCTGGATCTAACCAATGTTAGAATAGAATTACAGGAATGTTACTTCAACTATTCATACATATAAAACAGTACTAAAGTTAAGATTTTTAACTACATTGTTATTATTAAGATTAAATAACTGAACTAATTTTAGCCTTGTATGTCATAAGCAACTGCAATGCTGTTAGATAAGATTCTTGAATTTAGTTAGCTTTTAAACTTTAGTAATTATGTATTAAAGAAGAATATGTAACTTTCTTATTGTATGTAATTCAGCAAGATAATAATCTCCCTTTTCTTTTACATATTTTCTATATTTTATCTGTTATATGTAACCACCAGCTTTAAATAACACATAAAACTTATTTCTGTGGAAAAATCAAAGTTGAAAATACAGATTTTAAAAAATAAAATGGTATGACAGGAATGGGAGAAGTAGCATTTCAAACAGAAAAGTCTTTAACTTTATTCGTGGAGCCTTTTGGACAAATGTAGGAAAAAGACATTTTACTGAAGATTTCATCAGTAGAAAACACAATAGAAATCATTTGGATATGTAGAAATACACACACAAATCCCTTTTACAAGAAGATAAAAAGTTCCCTTTTGTATATAAAGTAGCAGATAATACTATTTCATCATTGAATTGTTTGAATCCAGTAGGAGTTTTCATTTAATCAAAATAACTATTTTCTGATAATCTCCTATGTACTCAAATTCCCTGTGAACCCCACAGGAAAAAACAGTGTAGCACAGAAAAATTCTAAGAAAACTATTTTCATATATTTTAACTATTTTTATGTTTTTGAATAACTTCTTTGTTTACAAATAAAAAATCATACAAATGATAAAATATTGTTATATGCAATGAATAATGATTATAGGAAGGTGATGTGACACATTAGATCAGCAACACAATGTGTATAGTATTTCTTAAGTAAATGTAATGAAATCTCTGTATATGTAACTTACACGAACTCAAATTGACATCTTATACTTATCAACATTCAGGGCGCTGGGCAGGCAAAAGATGTAATTGTATACATGTAGCACGTATAGGCTGAGGCATTATCAGTACTCAGGCAAACAGAATTCAATCCTTCAGGTATTTTCAAGAAACCCAGATGTTTGATCTAGTGCTGATAACACAGGAAAATGGCTAATTGATTCCAGTTTTCATCTAAATCATATATCAGGTCATTAAATATCAGCCTAGAAATACTATAAAAACATTGAAACACTTATTTATTTATATAAATATCAAAAGTCCACAGTATCAGAACAGTAAAAAAATATTTTCATGATACCTTGAATTAAGAGAAAATCCCAATATGACTCAATCTATCAAAACAAAGAAAAAATATATTCTTTTTTCTGTTGTAAAATCTAATTTCTCTCTTGACACAAAGGGAAATGAGCATGCCAAATGAAGAAACTCATATCTAATTTTTAAAAAGGACTATTAAATATTTTATTTAGTCATGTGTGGGGAAAAAAAATGAGTTAAAAAAGGAGGAGGAAGGCTGTAGCTCAATGTCCCAGATCATCTAGCTATTTATTATTTAGAGCTTTTGTAGCCACATAAAGAAGGCTACAGTCACTAATATCACATCTACGAACTGAGGAAACATGATCTGTACATACGTATATGTATATATATATTCTCCAGTTGTGGGAAAATTCAAGAAGAAAGGACAAAAAAAATTGTGAACAGCTATATCTACTCATAAAACCTCTCATTATTTTAAGATAATTAACAGTAAGAAAGGCTGCTTAATATAAATCCACAAAAAAGGTGGCCAATGTTTTAACAGAGAAAAAATATTGGATGGGACATTATCTTGAAAAGATTACTAAAATAATGAAAATAAAATTATTCTATCTTATTTTTAACAAAGTTTTTGTTATAATTGCATTATGTATCAATTCCTTGAATGAACAAAGTTCAGTTAATTGTGCATCAATAGTTTAGTGATAGATGATGCTTTTTGTGACAAAATTATTTGATAACCAATATTCCTTTTACTGTCATAAGTCTCATTTCTGCATAAATATTCCAGACATCCTTCAATTTTCCTAAGGATCTCCCTTGATTCTGATACTCAAATATTTTGCTTTTGAATTTATATTATTCTTACTTGGATATTTATGTGTATCATTTAAAAATGTTAATGTCACATATTTACACCACCAACAATCACAGAGAAACTGACCCATAAATATATAGGTATATAACGGTGTGCATATATGCATATATATTATACATATGTGTGTGTGTGTATATATATATTATTATATTATATATATATGTATATATAATATATGCATATATAATATATGTGTATATAATATATATGTGTGTATAATATATGCATATATATTATACATATGTGTATATATATATATATAAAACTGGGGATGTTTGAAAGTCATCTACTTTATAAGTAAACAGCTTCCTCAGTGTATAGACTGGTGTTTAGTACACTTGTACTTTCTTATGCAACCTCATCACTACTGGGGTTGGGATAATGATATTCTGATAACAAGGAATCCCTCCTCCATCATTATACGTGACATTAACTAAGCACTTAACTCTTGAAAGAGACAGAACTACAATGCCATCTGTTAACAGATATGATGTCATATAATCCTCTATGATTTTCGATGTTAAATTAACTATTCAGATAATCAAGTGGCATTTTGTCAGGAAGTTAAAAGAATACAATGTTCTCTCAAAAATTCTTGAGGAAATATATCTTATTACTCCCTTTCACATGGCATATTTCAGATGAACTTATCTATCTGGCTTTAATGACTAATCCTACAAATGAAAAATTATTTTTTTGTATGTCAAACAATGAAAATTGTGTTAATTCTCCAAACTTTGAGCTAATGCTAAGTTAAGCCTGAGACAATTATTATACTGTAAGACTTCAGCATTTTCCTATTTTTATTAACATGAGAGTCTCAAATTGTGTGATGACGTATTTTCCATGTAATACCCAAAACATCCTTTTGAAACTTATTTCAAAGTTAATATTCATGAAAGATTAAAGCTCAATCAATTTAGTAATGTACAGTGGTACTTAATTTTTAGGTTTCTCTCTCCTTGTAAAAAATTCTATTTCTACTATACCATTTCACCCTAGCTTTCAAGGGCTTCTACAACCTGTTGTTAATGTTATTTTCAAGGACTCCCCAGTAGGCATCTTCTAGGATGGCCAGATCTTTCTAATGAATGCCCCTGGAAGACACTTCCCTGACTCTCACTTATATCATTTGATTGAAATTATTCCCCCATATTCCCTCCCCTTCACCAAATTTATGTTTTTAAAGTTAAATTCTGCTGTTTCCATAGACTTTTGTGATTCTACTACCTGCATTTATTTTCATTTTCTCTGACCTTCTGTATTTACAATTAGGCTGCACCATGTAGACTAATTTTGTATGTCTTCTATCTTTTGCTGCTCTTTCTCATGTAGTTTTGTTAACTATCTGAGGAATAAGACCATATCTAGTTCATTTGTTCTACATTTTTGAAGGACCCATTGCATTTTTAGTATCCCTCCATTGATTAGATGATCACTTGTGGAGGTCCAGCACAGAGCAACATGTTTGGTAAGTCAATTCCCAATCCTAAAACAAGCTCAAAAGAGAAAATTTTGAGTAAAGCATTGCAGATATAAATACTCTTAATATATGTTAACAAAGCTAGTAAAGTTCATAGGATACTCTTGAATATTTAATGCAAAGAGAACTATTATCTTCCACTCAGAGCTGCATGCAGCAAGAGTTTCTGTTTTACTAATGATTTTGTCAGTTAGAAATTCTATTTTCAATATTTTGCCAATTTGGGGCAAAACTGTATCAATTAATTTACATCAAATTTTGGAGATAGAGATCAATTTTAAATACCCAATAAATGACCCTAGTAGGGGGACTTTTTTGCATTTTACTTACTGAAATTGAGTATCCAATATTTCTTCTTGATGAAGAAAAGAGGGTTTGGAATGTGATTTCTAATGCTTATTAGAAAATCAAAAGAGTGAAGGAAAAAAGAGAACACATACTACCTGCAACGTGCACCTGTGTGTGACTGTATGCTTGTGCGAAGGGATAAAGTTCTAGCCTGTATTCTTGAGGAAAGTATTCAGTGTTCCTTTTTCTGATCTGATCGTGTCCCACAACTGTACAAAGAGGCTTTTAAGAATTAGTACAATTGAACTGACTAAAGGAATCAGGGTCTAATTTTAGAAATCAAAGTTTTTATAAATTTTATGTACTTTATTGTGGAAAATGCTAATGTTTATTATAGATTTACTTTCCAATTACAAGTGACATAACTTTTAAATTATTTCCCCTGTAAGGCTTGAATTCTGGACAATATGCCCCATCCGACAGTTGAGAATGGCAATGAGCCACCACGTCTGTTGATCTTGATTCTTGAAAATTAATATTTTAAGAGCTGACTAGGAAGGAGATGGAAGTGAATAACTAAGAAAAGGTTTGTTTATTTCAGTGTCTATTCTTTGCAGTCTGTTGGTTCCAACAGTAGCACATCACCAAGTTGCTACATTTCAAACACCATTAGAGCTCTTTCCTTTGTTGTACCTCTTTTCAGGAAAACAAAATTTAAGTAGATTCAGACTCGGCACCCAAAAAGGAAAACATCTTTTTTAGTCCTCTGTAATTCAACACCATGTTTCTTCTTCCTATGAATTCTTCTGTTGTTTCTGATTAGTCAGTTTTTCATGAACAATATATTCCTTTCAGAAGAAATAAGCCAAAGCAATTTATGAAACACAGAACATAACTGCATTAGCACCAGCATGGAAGTGCTTCCTGGTTGATGAATTCAGCCTGTTTAGTTTTTATAACTCATCGTTGTCATCTGAGCTAAAACTACTTCTCCTACTGCTCTCTTTGGAAACTGCAGGGGAAGTGGCAGATAACAGAGGATCTGATCCAAATGGAGATACTGTGTCATCCAGTAGCATGTCATCCAGTCTTTGTTCCTCTTTCAAAGCAGCACTAAATGATAAATCTGTGAAGTGTGACAAAGGATCAGAGAAGGCCATAGCTTGATCATAGAGCTCAGGGCTTGTCCCCTGAGACAGAGCCAGTTGTTGGCAATAGTCCACTGAATTCTGCTCAGGATGAGTCTGCTGCTTGGTGACGTGAGCACCTAAGTCAACAGTGCCAAGGGAAGCCAGGGTTGGCAGACCATGAGCACGAGCTTGTATTTCTAGTTCCTGCAATTTCAAACAAGAATAAATTAGGACTTTGGAAGTGGACTTAACTCTAGAAAATGAACCAGAAACAGAACCAAAATGTTAACAAGCATTCAAAATGAAGGGTACTGAATTTTATAAATATTCTATGCAAATAATGGGATGCAGTATATTTCTAATACCTGAAAAACAATCTTCAGATAAAAAAAAATTCTCCTCCCATTGCTGTTTAAAGGAATACATGACATATAATGGTCCTATGGTGGCTCAGACTATGGTACAGCCATTTGGAGATAGTGAAAAATCTTCCATTTTTCCTCCTGATTAATTTCTCAGTATAGGACCATTTCATGGAAACAGAGTAAGTGTTTTACCTGGCAATAAGCATGCCTACATAAAAAAAGTCTTGAGAGTTATGAAAACCCATATTTTGATATTTTGTGTCACATAACAGATGAGTCACTTAATATAAATTGGCACAATATGCCTTCAGGCAATGAAATCCATAGCAATATTATTAATGAAATAAAAAGGGGAGGGGAGAATTTAGTGTCCAATAATATCTAGAGAAACAAATGTTCTACTTATTATTTTGGCTGGGATAATATTGTGAATTTATAAGACTAGCTCTGTTTTCTGCATTTTGCAATTAGTTGTTGTGATTCATTACGTATTTTGAAAGCCATCTTGGTGTTGGACTTCTAATCAAAATCTAATTGAAACAACCCAATTCATAAGCATCTAAAAGGCAATACAACTATCCTCAGGAGGAAAAATAATTGTTAATAGGAAAAAAATATATGAGATTAATGAATAAAACTGATGACAGGTAAGTCATACATAAGCTATGGGGCTCATGGCAACATTCTTATAAAAACCTGAATGCGGAGTAGAAGCCGCCTGTTAGCCTGCTCTAATTTCTTCTGTCTGTGTTCTAATTCTCGGGCTCTCTGTTGTTCTTTTTGTAGCCACTTGATGTACTCCACTGATGCTTTTAGAATGGTTCCTTTGTTCCAGCGCATATCACTGTAGAATGGAGAGATAACCTTTTCACAATTGTGCGTGTCAGCAGAATTCATAAGAACTTACAAAATCTTTTACATTAATATGAAATAATGATTTACATGACTATTATTCACTCTTAGATATTATTGCTTCTGAATAGAAATTTTAATAGAATAGTTAAGAAGCCCTTATATAGTAAAATTAATCCCAGAATGAAAATAAGTGTCAAAAGAAAGTAATAAAGTGGCTTTTTTGTGGGAGAGCTAAATGCAATATCATGATTCTACCATTACAGTTTTTATATTTTTAGTGAAAATTGCTTTTATTATTAACTCTGAGATTAAAATCTATGTGCAGTATTTCTGCATTAATGAACTAGGAAATGTACATTACTGAGGACTTAAGCCTAAATTTTTTAAGATCATTTCAAATGTACCAATCTTTTAACCTACTTTCTAATAAGGTTGCTTTTTTGCTTCTAAGAAAAAAAATAAGGCCCCTCCTGAATGGTGCTCCTAAGTGATTGTGATACAAATCAGAGTTTAGCAACATCCCTCTATTCAATAGAGCAAAACTTTCTGGAATCATTAGGCAATTTTTTCTGTACAAAAAGCACCAGTATTTTCTTAATAAACTGGATACCCATTTTTAAATAAATTTAAGGTAAGTAAATACAATTAAATATTACCAGATAATCTTTCAGGCTGTAACATTGAAAAAGCATTTTATTAAAATATTTTTAAGACAGAAGAAATGATGAATCTGTAATAACAGAATAGACTACTGATTTTACCATCTGAAAACATACATCAATGAACTTAATACTGTATGAGAACTGATAATACATGTTGCAAATGAGGCCATATTAATTGCTAAAAGTTAATCAGAGCTGTTGAAAAACTTGATGAATTCTTTATTTAGAATCATGAGATTAAAAAAAATAATGCTGAAAGTAAGCATGTAAGTAAGCATGCAGAGAAATATTTTAAAGACTATATTGCATATATTTTTAGTTTATGTGAGCTATATGAAATATATTGAACTTAATAATGTATATATTTATTAAGTGATCTGAAGTGGGAAAATATAGCTTATGAAAAATCTGACTTGCATATGTCTCACTGGAAGTCCAGATTAGATGGCAATTCCATTAGCTGCAACAAATTAAAAGAAGATATGTTTTTCTACTAGCAGATGAAAATGCTTAGTAGGCCTGGATAAGCTGTCTTCCACTGAAATGAATATTTTTATATACAAACATTACCAGTGTCTGTCTCAGTTTGAAATGCTTTGTCAGGGCTCCAGGGCTATAACAGGTGTTGGTCTTAGCCCATTCATAGTGATTTATCTGGTGGTGGGAAGGCTAGGAAACAGAGGCTGCTTCTGTCATTAAACCAAGAAGATATCTGTAAACTGAAACGTGAACTCCTGAATTAAAACTTTAAGCAGTGGCAGGAGCCTATTACGGCCCTAAGTGTGTTTCATTTCTTCTCATGGGAAGAAAACCTTGAAGGATGGAGGAATAAGATGAGAAGGATAATGCTAGTCAACTTTGAAGTTTAAGGTACTATTTATTTAGCTCTAAGAAAACCTTCAAAATGGTGGTAGAGACCACACAATAGGTCTCCCTACAATTTCAACCTGACGTCATTTGCACTGAAATTTAAAAAGCTCGCTCTATCTTCAAGCCATTTTAATATACGTTAAAACATTTTTCAAATGTATTGAGGTGTTTACCTCTCTTCCAAGGTAATTTTAAGCAGCTAGGCATTAAAAACATATATAATATTAACAAATAAAAAGCCATGCCTAAGCAATGAATGTTGATACTGGCTTTTCATTATCTACAAAACAATTCTCCTTAAAGAACTTAAAATTTGGTGGGGAGAGTTAAAAGTTTGAATGCATTCAGGGCTAAAGCAGGTAATAAAAATGCATACATTGGAGTATAAGTGTGGCCAGGCCAAAGCATGGGAAAGGCATGATCTGCTGCTGTCACTGTAGGAGCTCCACCCACTCACAAGCATTAAAAAATAGAAGAGGAAGAAGCAAGACACAGTGACGTGTTTGATTTTTCTTGCTTCCATTGACATTTTATGACTTCTGATTTAGAAAGTCTTGTTAAGTCTCATGCAGTACTTCAACTACCATTCTTACACAAAAGCAAGAAGCTCTAACTACAGTGGAAGAAAAAAGACCACATCAATTTAGTAAAAAAAAAAACCTGTCATCTATTTCAGAAATAAAATAGTAGAAAAACAAAAGTTTTTAAAAGAGGAACTGATCTTATTCATTTTAATGGTTGCAGTCACTTACTCAAAAATTAGACTGAAACTTACTAAACTCAAACTGAAATTTTGTTTGATCTTTTTAGATTCACTTTTTGTTAACTTTACCATTGCCACAACATGGTAATGACATTTCTCTGAAGTGTGTCAGAGTGTAATAACATTTCTCTGAACTTGCCTCCTCTATTTTATCCCATACTCTTTCCCCACTAAATTCAATTTCTTCTAACTTTTAAATTATTCATAGTAGCACCTGGAAATTTAACAAATGCATCCAGAATAATGCCATAGAGGAAGTGGCTGCTCTTAGGCCCATGGATCAAGACTTTACTTCTCAGAGCCATTTAAAAAAGCTACATTCTGGATTCAACCAAGGGACTTACACTGGTGAGCCCCGAAGAGGGACACGAGAGGAACACACAAGGCCACAGTGGCCAAGGGATATGTTGAAGTAGAACTGGTATTGGATGTCTGAAGCACCATGGCTGGCAGTGAAGTGGCTTTTCTGCCTTGTTATGTGAAGGGATCAACAAAGAAGTACCTTCTATGACCTAGAGGTCATAGGCTACCTTCTGATACACCTAGGCACTAATTAATGTGTTTTCAGTTAGACCCAAAATAAATATAATTTACCTACATATAACATAATGCAATTAAAATAAATAATTCTCCTTTCTGAAATCCATAAAGAACAGACACTTAAGTATGCTTACAGTGTGGTTTTCTCGTTTATGGTCCTTTTCAGATACGATTCTATGATTAATTGGTTTTCCATTTCTAGACAGGGGCAGGCAAACTATAGTCCGTTGTCTGTTTTTGTCAATATAGTGTCATTGGATATAGTCATGCTCATTCATGTACACATTGCCTATGTCTGCTCTCATGCTACAATGGCAGAGTAAAAAATTGCAACCAAGACTATATGGTCCACAAACTATTTGACCCTTTACAGGAAAAGTTTGCCATCTTCTTTTCTAGACAATGACTGGGATCTAGAAAGGAGACTTTTTATTATCCAGCTTCTATAAAAATATAGACTAACAATAACCCTCACATAAGCTTTAAAATTAGTACATTATTCTCATACATATTTGACTTTTTAAATAAAAACTCAAAAATACAATTGGTGCCTTACAGGCATGGTGACATCTGAAGATGCTCACTTAGGCTTAAAAACCCAATCTTTTTTTTTTTTTTAGATAATTATTTTTCATTGAAGGGTAGTTGACACACAGTATTACATTAGTTTCAGTTATACAACACAGTGATTCAACATTTATATACATGATAATTCTAGGTACCAGCTATTACCATACCAAGTTGTTACAATATTTTGACTATATTCCTTATGCTATACATTACATCCCAGTTACTTATTTATTTTACAATGGGAAGTGTGTACCTTTTTTTTTTTTGTGAGGGCATCTCTCCTATTTATTGATGAAATAGTTGTATAGGGGAGTCAATGCTCAATGCTCAATCATTAATCCACCCCAAGCCTAATTTTCATCAGTCTCCAATCTTCTGAAGTTCTTACATGGAGAACAAATTCTTACATAGTGAATAAGTTACATGGAGAACAGTACAAGGGCAGTCTTCACAGAAACTTTTGGTTTTGATCATGCATTATGAACTATAAACAATCAGTTCAAATATGAATATTTGTTTGATTTTTATACTTGATTTATATGTGAATACCACATTTCTCTATTATTATTATTTTTAATAAAATGCTGAAGTGGTAGGTAGATGTAAGATAAAGGTAGAGAACATAGTTTAGTGTTGTAAGAGAACAAATGTAGATGATCAGGTGTGTGCCTGTAGACTATGTATTAATCCAAGCTAGACAAGGGCAATAAAACATCCACGGATGCAGGAGATTTCTCTCAGAACAGGGGGGGAGAGGTTCTAAGTTTTACCTCTGTTGATCCCCAATTTCTCTCCTGATGGCCCCCCTGCGACTGTGCCTGTCTTAGGTTGTTCCTCTCTTGAGGAATCTTACCCGTCTCTGGCTAACCAGTCATCTTCCGGGGCCATACAGGGAAATGTAAACTTGGTAAGTGAGAGAGAAGCCTTATTGCTTGAAAAGGTTAGTTTTTTGCTTCTTTGCATATTTATGCCCTGTGGCTTCTATGCCTAGCATTTGTCTTGAGGTATCTTTACCACTTGGAAGAACTGTGATACACGGTAAATTCGATATGAGGCATGAATTCTATTTAGGGGATGTAATTAGGAAGGAAGAAGAAAAGCTATAGAAGTAGCAGGTGGAAGAAAAGATGGGAAGATTGATTATTTCTTTGACATATCTTCTTGTAGAGTAACATAAGCATGTATATGTTTTAAACTACTAATTAAATTGCACACACACATTAACATAATAGGAGTACAGTTACATAACCAAAGCATACCTATAATTACCAGCCATCTCCAGTGAAACCAAGAAAACCAGTTAGGCACCATAGGCATTTGTGAAAACTTATCTATGGTATGGTGGATATTGTCCAACTGAACTTGAACAGTCTGAGAGAAATCAGACAAATTAAAACAACCCATTCCTGGGGACTGTTCACATCCCATATGTTCTTTTAACAGTAGATTGTCTGTAGTTGTAAGATTTTGGAGCGCTACAATTTGCACTTCTCCTAATTCTTGGTTGAGTTCCAACAGTATAGATCCAGTCAAATTTGTTGTTTTGCTGTATGCACAGGCCAGCTTAGATATCTCCTTCTTCATTCCCATGGCAAGTCCAGGAACAGGTGGGATGAGTGCATCTACACCTGGAGCAGCGCGTGGATCTTTGTTGGGGTTTTTGGATGATCATCTTCTGGCATGAGTCTTCCCGAGAATGCTGATGTTGGAAGTTCTTTTTCATATCGTATCTTAGTTCATTTTTGGGGTAGCAAATTAGGCTTTAATCCTCTGTATAAACACAAACAGACCCTTTGCCTACACTTTTATATGCCCTTTATACCATTGTGTAGAACTCATTGGAGGTCACCACACAGGAACTGCTTTTTTTTTATTTGTTATCATTAATCTACACTTACATGATGAATATTATGTTTACTAGGCTCTCCCCTATACCAGGTCCCCCCTATAAACCCCTTTACAGTCACTGTCCATCAGCATAGCAAAATGTTGTAGAATCACTACTTGTCTTCTCTGTGTTGCACAGCCCTCCCCTTTCTCCCACCCCCCAGTGCATGCTAATCTTAATACCCCCTTTCTTCTTCCCCCGCCCTTATCCCTCCCTACCCTCCCATTCTCCCCAGTCTTTTTCCCTTTGGTAACTGTTAGTCCATTCTTGGGTTCTGTGATTCTGCTGCTGTTTTGTTCCTTCAGGTTTTCCTTTGTTCTTATACTCCACAGAGGAGTGAAATCATTTGGTATTTCTCTTTCTCTGCTTGGCTTATTTCGCTGAGCATAATACCCTCCAGCTCCATCCATGTTGCTGCAAATGGTAGGATTTGCCTTTTTCTTATGGTTGAGTAGTATTCCATTGTGTATATGTACCACATCTTCTTTATCCATTCATCTATCGATGGACATTTAGGTTGCTTCCAATTCTTGGCTATTGTAAATAGTGCTGCGATAAACATAGGGGTGCATCTGTCTTTCTCAAACTTGATTGCTGCGTTCTTAGGGTAAATTCCTAGGAGTGAAATTCCTAGGTCAAATGGTAAGTCTGTTTTGAGCATTTTGATGTACCTCCATACTGCTTTCCACAATGGTTGAACTAATTTACATTCCCACCAGCAGTGTAGGAGGGTTCCCCTTTCTCCACAGCCTCGCCAACATTTGTTGTTTTTTGTCTTTTGGATGGCAGCCATCCTTACTGGTGTGAGGTGATACCTCATTGTGGTTTTAATTTGCATTTCTCTGATAATTAGCGATTTGGAGCATCTTTTCATGTGTCTGTTGGCCATCTGTATTTCTTTTTTAGAGAACTGTCTGTTCCGGTCTGCTGCCCATTTTGTAATTAGGTTATTTGTTTTTTGTTTGTTGAGGCGTGTGAGCTCTTTATATATTCTGGATGTCAAGCCTTTATCAGATCTGTCATTTACGAATATATTCTCCCATACTGTAGGGTTCCTTTTTGTTCTATTGATGGTGTCTTTTGCTGTACAGAAGCTTTTCAGCTTAATATAGTCCCACTTGTTCATTTTTGCTGTTGTTTTCCTTGCCCGGGGAGATATGTTCAAGAAGAGGTCACTCATGTTTATGTCTAAGAGGTTTTTGCCTATGTTTTTTTCTAAGAGTTTTATGGTTTCATGACTTACATTAAGGTCTATGATCCATTTTGAGTTTACTTTTGTATATGGGGTTGGCAATGGTCCAGTTTCATTCTCCTACATGTAGCTGTCCAGTTTTGCCAGCACCATCTGTTGAAGAGACTGTCATTTCGCCATTGTATGTCCATGGCTCCTTTATCAAATATTAATTGACCGTATATGTCTGGGTTAATGTCTGGATTCTCTAGTCTGCTCCATTGGTCTGTAGCTCTGTTCTTGTGCCAGTACCAAATTGTCTTGATTACTATGGCTTTATAGTAGAGCTTGAAGTTGGGGAGTGAGATCCCCCCTACTTTATTCTTCTTTCTCAGGATTGCTTTGGCTATTCGGGGTCTTTGGTGTTTCCATATGAATTTTTGAATTATTTATTCCAGTTCATTGAAGAATGTTGCTGGTAGTTTCATAGGGATTGCATCAAATCTGTACATTGCTTTGGGCAGGGTGGCCATTTTGACGATATTAATTCTTCCTAGCCATGAGCATGGGATGTTTCCATCTGTTAGTGTCCCCTTTAATTTCTCTTAAGAGTGACTTGTAGCTTTCAGAGTATAAGTCTTTCACTTCTTTGGTTAGGTTTATTCCTAGGTATTTTTTTTTGATGCAATTGTGAATGAGTTGTTTTCCTGATTTCTCTTTCTGTTGGTTCATTGTTAGTGTATAGGAAAGCCACAGATTTCTGTGTGCTGATTTTGTATCTTGCAACTTTGCTGTATTCCGATATCAGTTCTAGTAGATTTGGGGTGGAGTCTTTAGGGTTTTTTTATGTATAGTATCATATCATCTGCAAATAGTGACAGTTTAACTTCTTCTTTACCAATCTGGATTCCTTGTATTTCTTTGTTTTGTCTGATTGCCGTGGCTAGGACCTCCAGTACCATGTTAAATAACAGTGGGGAGAGTGGTCATCCCTGTCTAGATCCCCATCTCAGAGCAAAAGCTTTCAGCTTCTCGCTGTTCAGTATGATGTTGGCTGTGGGTTTATCATAGATGGCCTTCATTATGTTGAGGTACTTGCCCTCTATTCCCATTTTGCTGAGAGTTTTTATCATGAATGGATGTTGAAATTTGTCAGATGCTTTTTCAGCATCTATGGAGATGATCATGTGGTTTTTGTCTTTCTTTTTGTTGATGTGGTGGATGATGTTGATGGACTTTCGAATGTTGTACCATCCTTCATCCCTGGGATGAATCCCACTTGTTCATGGTGTATGATCCTTTTGATGTATTTTTGAATTCGGTTTGCTAATATTTTGTTGAGTATTTTTGCATCTACGTTCATCAGGGATATTGGTATGTAGTTTTCTTTTTTGGTGGGGTCTTTGTCTGGTTTTTGTATTAGGGTGATGTTAGGTTCATAGAATGAGTTTGGGACTATCCCCTCCTCTTCTATTTTTTGGAAAACTTTAAGGAGAATGGGTATTATGTCTTCCCTGTATGTCTGATAAAATTCCGAGGTGAATCCATCTGGCCCGGGGGTTTTGTTCTTTGGTAGTTTTTTGATTACCGCTTCAATTTTGTTGCTGCTAATTGGTCTGTTTAGATTTTCTGTTTCTTTCTGGGTCAGTCTTGGAAGGTTGTATTTTTCTAGGAAGTTGTCCATTTCTCCTAGGTTTCCCAGCTTGTTAGCATATAGGTTTTCATAGTACTCTCTAATAATTGTTTGTATTTCTGTGGGGTCCGTTATGATTTTTCCTTCCTCATTTCTGATACTGTTGATGTGTGTTGACTCTCTTTTCCTCTTAATAAGTCTGGCTAGAGGCTTATCTATTTTGCTTATTTTCTCAAAGAACCAGCTCTTGGTTTCATTGATTTTTGCTATTGTTTTATTCTTCTCAATTTTATTTATTTCTTCTCTGATCTTTATTATGCCCTCCTTCTGCTGACCTTAGGCCTCACTTGTTCTTCTTTTTCCAATTTCGATAACTGTGACATTAGACCATTCATTTGGGTTTGTTCTTCCTTTTTTAAATATGCCTGGATTGCTATATACTTTCCTCTTAAGACTGCTTTTGCTGTGTTCCACAGTAGTTGGGGCTTAGTGTTGTTGTTGTTGTTTGTTTCCATATATTGCTGGATCTCCATTTTGACTTGGTCATTGATCCATTGATTATTTAGGAGCGTGTTGTTAAGCCTCCATGTGTTTGTGAGCCTTTTTGCTTTCTTTGTACAGTTTATTTCTAGTTTTATGCCTTTGTGGTCTGAAAAGTTGGTTGGTAGGATTTCAATCTTTTGGAATTTACTGAGGCTCTTTTTGTGGCCTAGTATGTGGTCTCTTCTGGAGAATGTTCCATGTGCACTTGAGAAGAATGCGTATCCTGTTGCTTTTGGATGTAGAGTTCTGTAGATGTCTATTAGGTCCATCTATTCTAGTGTGTTGTTCAGTGCTTCTGTGTCCTTACTTATTTTCTGTCTGGTGGATCTGTCCTTTGAAGTGAGTGTTGTGTTGAAGTCTCCTAGAATGAATGCATAGCATTCTACTTCCTCCTTTAGTTCTATTAGTATTTGTTTCAGGTATGTTGGTGCTCCTGTATTGGGTGCATATTTATTTATAATGGTTATATCCTCTTGTTGGACTGAGCCCTTTATCATTATGTAATGTCCTTCTTTGTCTTTTGTTACTTTCTTTATTTTGAAGTCTGTTTTGTCTGATACCAGAATTGCAACACCTGCTTTCTTCTCTCTGTTGTTTGCATGAAATATCTTTTTCCATCCCTTGACTTTAAGTCTGTGCATGTCTTTGGGTTTGAGGTGAGTCTCTTGTAAGCAGCATATGGATGGATCTTGCTTTTTTATCCATTCTATTACTTTGCGTCTTTTGATGGGTGCATTCAGTCCATTTACATTTAGGGTGATTATTGAGAGGTATGAACTTATTGCCATTGCAGGCTTTAAGTTTGTGGTCACCAAAGGTTCAGGGTTAGCTTCTTTACTATCTTACTGTCTAACTTAACTTGCTTGTTTAGCTATTATAAACGCAGTCTGATGATTCTTTATTTCTCTCCCTTCTTATTCCTCCTCCTCCCTTCTTCATATGTTGGGTGTTTTGTTCTGTGCTCTTTTTAGGAGTGCTCCCATCTAGAGCAGTCCCTGTAGGATGCCCTGTAGAGGTAGTTTGTGGGAGGCAAATTCCCTCAACTTTTGCTTGTCTGGGAATTGTTTAATCCCTCCCTCATATTTAAATGATATTCGTGCTGGATACAGTAGTCTTGGTTCGAGGCCCTTCTGTTTCATTGCATTAAGTATATCATGCCATTCTCTTCTGGCCTGTAGGGTTTCTGTTGAGAAGTCTGATGATAGCCTGATGGGTTTTCCTTTGTAGGTAACCTTTTTTTTCTCTGTGGCTGCCTGTAATACTTTGTCCTTGTCTGATCTTTGCCATTTTAATTATTATATGTCTTGGTGTTGTCCTCCTTGGATCCCTTGTCATGGAAGTTCTGTGTACCTCTGTGGTCTGAAAGGCCATTTCTTCCCCTAGTTTGGGGAAGTTTTCGGCAATTATTTCTTCAAAGACACTTTCTATCCCTTTTTCTCTCTCTTCTTCTTCTGGTACCCCTATAATGCGGATATTGTTCCCTTTCGATTGGTCACTCAGCTCTCTTAGAATTCTTTCATTCCTAGAGAACCTTTTATCTCTCTCTGCATCAGCTTCTCTGCGTTCCTGTTCTCTGTTTTCTAGTCCATTAATGGTCTCTTGCATCTCATCCATTCTGTTTTGAAGTCCTTCCAGAGCTTGTTTTATTTCTGTATTCTCCTTCCTTAGTTCTTGCATATTTCTCTGCAAGTCCATCAGCATGGTTATGACTTTTGTTTTGAATTCTATTTCAGGAAGACTGGTTAAATCTATCTCCCCAGGCTCCTTCTCAGGGGAAGATGTAGCAGATGCCGAAGCTGTCTGGGGTAGTCATGTCTGGATCATATTTTTTTTGCCTTTTCATGTTAACATGTGCTATTGACTGTCAGCTGGGAGGGCCAAACTTATCACTTGCTACTGGCCTTTCTTTAATGGGACAACTGCGACCCCTAGTGGCTTGTGTTGGGTAATTGCGTGTAGACAGGGTCTTTGTGTCTTGCCTGGCTGAAATGGAGGAATCTCCCTTTCTGTGTGCGTGGTCTGCCTTAAGTTGTTTCTCTGCTTTCGCAGCGCCCGGAGGGATAATGTACTGGGGGGCTGTTTGGCTGTTTACCTCCATGAGGGGTCTCAGAGCTGTTACCCAGGGGGTTAGTGTGCCCAGTTTTCCCTGTAATTTCCAGCCACTGGGCTGTGACATTTGTTGTTTCCGTCCAGCTGTTATGTCCCTGTCCCTTTAAGACTTTCAAAAAGCACTCACTTTTCTTTGTCACAGGGGCATCAGCTTCGGAACCCACTCAGAGGTCTTGCTGCCCTATTTCCCTAGTTTCCATTCCTCCACACATGCACTGTGTCTGTGCTCTGGTGCGGGTGGCTGGGCTGGGTGTTTAGCAGTCCTGGGCTCCCTCTCCCTCCCGCCACGAGCTGGGGGGAGGTGTGCTCAGGTCCTGCTGGGCCGGGGCTTATATCTTACCCCTTTCACCAGGCGCTGGGCTCTCGCACGTGTGGATGTAGTCTGGCTGTTGTCCTGTGTCTTCTGGTCTCTCTTTTAGGATTAGTTGTATTTGTTGTATTTTCAAAAATATATATGTTTTTGGGAGGAGATTCCCACTGTCCTACTCATGCCGCCATGTTGGCTCCCTAAAAACCCAATCTTATAGGCTCATTTATCTGCTTATAACCGTGCCCTGGGATTGTGGGTTAGTTCTATCAGTTACAAGAGAAGCTCTTTTAACTGAATTTTACCTAATCACTTTCAGGATTAATTAATTCCCTTTGTGACATCCACTGTGACATAACAAAGTAGGCAATAGAGGTCAGAGGCTACCTTCTGATACACCTAGGTACTTCTGATACCCTTGTGGTAACATGTACTTATTGAGAGGTGATAAAATTAATGTCCATTGTTATAATGATAATATAATTAAATTATAAGTACATTAACTAATTATATATGAATGCAAAAAAAAGAAGGCATTTATAGAAAGTTACTGTTTTTAAGAAAATTATATTAAAAGTTTTGGAAAAATTGAAAATATTAATAAAGGTAAGTTGATACAATTATATTGTAAAAATTTGGTGTAAACATTTAAAAAATCTCTCCATACTTAGGTTGTCTAAGTGTTTGTTTTATTTTAAAGAAATTGAAATAGAGTCATTGTTTGTGTTTTTATGTATTTTTGTGTGTGTATAGTTTATATATATATATATATACAAAGAAAAATTGAAAACATACGCAAACAAAGAGGCTTGGCCTTACATCAAATGTTTGTTGAGTAAGTGCGATTTATATTTTAAGTCTTAAAAAGAAAGTCCTACCAGAAAAATGGGTATTCTCTTCTTCTGCTAATAGACAGTTGAGTGCTGAGAGACTTTAAAGGATTTGAAGTAATTGGCAGGGCCTCCAGTAAGACAGCTTCTCAGACTCTCTGACCAGTGTTCTTTCTTCCATTCTACTCCAGATACCTTTTCTACTTAATACACCCTATGAGGATAAATATTACAATCTGTTCTACTAAAAATTATTGATCGAGTGAATTGGCACATGTGGATTTAAGGAAAGAGTATTTCTAAATTTCATAAATAATACTTTATGAAACATTATTGTTTCTGAATAATGGATAATTGCCAGTACTTGGAGAAGCCAGTTCTCAGTTTGAATGAAACATTTTTAAAGTCATTATTAATGCTAGAGATCATGAGTTCATGTTTTTGGAGAAACATGCAGCATTCTAACTTGATACTTTGATTAATCAACTACTCCTTGAAATTTACAACCTCACTCATCTTGTTTAATTGGCTTCATGTCCATGACCCTGAAATCTGGCTGCAAATTTAATTATTATAACCAATTATTGGTTGGCCTCAATTAGCATGATTTTACAATTTCATTTTTTACTTACATGTCTCCAGAATTTTGGAGCCTCTGAAAATCCAACAATTCAATTTTCATGTACACATAAAATCTTACACTGGAAGAATTTCTATAACCACAAATTGAGTATCCCAGTGTCATAGACAACACTTGATACTACCACTAAATCTGCCAATATTGAAAAAGAGTTCTATGAACTGAGAAGAAAGACTTACTTCCTATAGCTCAAAAAGGCAAGTGTTAGAAACAACAGTGATGCTTCATAACTATCAGTCTTGAATAGATATTTAAATATGAGACCAGCAGTAGCCTTATCTTTACCATGACTGCTTAGTTTCCTAGTCATTTGTTCTCCCCTCTCCCTCTTCCCTCTCATGCATTTTTGGGGGTACAGAAACCATAACATTATTATAGAAATGACTGTTGAACTCACGGATCATTAGACTTGGGAATAAGAGTGCCAAGCTCCTTGATTCGGTAATTAATATTATACCTTCTTCTTCTTTCAACTATTAAAAATGAAATATTATTGATTATTCTCATTAAAGCACAATTCACTTTTGGTCAGCTGTAAACTTTCTTAATGATCTTTAAAAGACAATGAGCAAAAAAACTTCTGTTTAGTTAAAACAGTGTGTTTTGAAAATAAATGAAAAGTTCTAGTACATTTTATTCTAAAAGCAATAATAACATTAAAATTATCATTCTATTATTCATAACATTTTAAAAACATTCTTTCTCAAAAACACTTTTTTTTATTCTTTGAAATGTTATACTTATACTGAAATATATAATATATATATATTTATCCTATTTGATCATTATTTCACACATATGCATTTTGTCAGTCCATCAGTATTACAATCTTCTGAGGTCAGCACCATGCTTTACTCTTCTCATATACTCTCCTGGAAGCCTACACAAAATTTGGTACATAGTAGGTGTGTGTGCCTTGGGGGCAGGGACCATTTCTTCCTCATTTTTGTATCCCCAGAGGGTTTGGCATATAGGAGGTGCTAAATAAATATATGTTGATTAGACCGTAAATATTTCTTTCTAATTTAAAAATGTTCAATAACATACAGAGCAGTGTTTTTCAAATTGTGGTGTGCATCAGACATACCTACAGGGATTGTTAAGATGGATTTATGCCCCATACCTAAAGATTCTGATTTTAGTAGGTCTGATTTGGGACCCAAGAATTTGCATTTCTAACAAGTTCCCTGGTGATGCTGATACTTTGTCTAGAGCCCACACTTTGAGAACTGCCACTACAGGTTCTCATTCAGGGGCTTCTGCTTGCATCAACATGCACTCATTGTTCATGGAAATTCTGTGCATCTAGCAAATGTTCAAAAATGTCAGATACACAAGTAAGCAGAGTTTCCTGTATTGACCCTTATCTAAGAGCAGTCTTGCAGAGTATAGTCCATTTTCCTTGTATCAAGAACCACATCATATAATAATACTTTCTTTTCAATATATAGCATTTTTAAAGCTTTCCAGAGAAATCAAGGAAGAAAAAAAGTCTTGAAGAAGCTGATCACATATAAAAAAATTTGGAAAAATACCTAAATAATTCATGCTTGAAAGTCAAGATCTGCTACTGAAAATAAGTCATGAAAGAATATCACTTGTCTTGGGGAACCTCTCAAAGCAATTTACCACAAATGGATTTGACCTTCAGGAATAATACATTGACATTCCTCTAAAATTTGAATATAATTGATTCCTGAGTGAGTTTATTTTCCCTCTTTATCAATCTTATTTTTCCCCTGTGTATGTGATTAAAAAGACAGTGATACTACATTTAAAAAAACTGAAAAGAAAATAAACAAAGGTAAAGCTGATAGAAATACATATATATTTTACAGTGAGAATTTATTAATCATTCTGTGTTCAGACATACTCATTCCTCTATTATAAAACAGACTTTTAAATACAAGATGAAGAACAGCTATGAAGGATGTTCAGTTTTATCTCAAAATAGGGGGCTGATTTAGTCCTATAATATTCCTCCAAAATCTATTATTTAAATGAACCTTATGTAAAATATCAGAAGTTCCTACTCTACTCAGATTGTGCTTGATAAATTTTTTAATGGCTAACTATAATGAGGACTTTGGTTCCTCAATGTTCTCATATCTAGTACAAGTGATTCATAAAGAAGTCAAGTTTTAAGAAATTTCTAAGTTATTTCATTCCATGTACAGTTTCACTCTTCATGAAGTTTTTTATATGTTCATTTATTTCTGTCCTCAGATCCTAGGCAAGGAGGCCCCTGTCCTGGACCCCTTACTTTAGAGGAGCTGCTTTTGCTTTCTCCCCACTGAACAAGGCAGCCATAGACCCACGGGGACCCCTTTTAAACTATACTCTGGGCAATTTGCACCAAGAATGTTCTCCCAAATTTCCTGAGCCCACTTTAAGACACTGTGCAGGCCACTTCCCAGACGCATCCTCCTGAGGGGGGCCATGACACCAGTGTGCTCACCCACAGGCCCAAGAAGTGGGCAATGGATAGATGTTTACAGAGCTGCATACAGAGCTCGAATGTATAGGATGAGGTGCTCACACTCATGTCTGAGGTCACTGGCAGCACCCATGGGAACTGGGGGTGGGGAGAGAAATGAGATGGGCTGCTGGCTGAGGGCTAGCATTGCCCCACCCTGACATTCCCACTGAACTGAGGAACTGAGAATTCTAGGTTCACACTTTGCCTTTCAGCCTTTAGGAAGGATAGAGCATACTTAATGGTTCAAATATAACTCATGCTAGAAAGGCTAAATTAAACAGTACAATTTAAAGAGTCAGACACCTGGTTAAGTGGGTCTTCATTTGTCCTCTTGCCATGGTTCTCATAAATTTTAGGGGTTGTCCTAGATCATTATATTTAATATATGATATCAATTTTTCAACATTGATATCTCCAAAGAGCAAGATCACTCAGTAAGGGGATCCCTCAGTAAGGGGACTTTGATAATGGACATACCAGGCACCTGTCATATTTTACATTAAATGACCTGTTGTTTAAACTGCAGATGCAGAGAGAAGGAGCAAGGAGAGTGACAGCAGGATTAAAACTAAGAGAGGAGACCATAGTTCTTTGAAGGTTTAATTCTATCAACAATTAGTTCTTCCTACTCAAACTCTGTCCTATAAGCTGGACCCAAGCTTATCTGCTCTACCACTAAGGGCTTTGGAATCAGATCATTTCCCTCTCCACGACTACCCTGAGGACTGTCACAACCACGTGTCAGCTCTTTCCTCAAGGTCACATGGTCCACAAACTGAGCACCCTGTGACTAGGCAGGTATACTCTGAACAGACAAATGCAGTTTGCACAGGTATGTGTAGAATCACTTTCAGTTAATCACATATATGGAAATTCCTGGTTTGTATTAGAGCTTTAAAGTTCTTATTTTATTTTATTCTTGTCTCATTTTTTGATTTGGCTGCTGGAAATGAAAGGCTTCACACTCAATCAGTCAAGCTCACTGGAGACAGTTAAGCACTTGAGACATGACCAAACACCACCAAACAACATTACGGCTCAGCTGATTCTCCATCACGTGTGACCCATTATCAGAGTGAAGCTGACCCCCGAAGGCATCAGAGACATACTTTTGCAGAAGTGGAATCCAACAGGATAATACAAGCAATATCTTTCAGATAACTTATCATTAGCAAGGGAGGAGCAGATTGCACAGAAAGACAAGACCTGGAAATACGTTTAGTGCTACTTATATGGTATTTCCTAAAGTCACTTTGATCTTTTTAAACCTCTGAGGCAATGAGTCACAACAGAGTTTAAATGTAACTCAACCCACTCAGTTCTGTCACATGTAGTCTTCTTGAGAGAAAGAGTATGTGTCATTAAGGAGAGAATTTGAGATGTTTTACTTTGTAAAAATGTATCACATTTCTGAAGGTTAATGTTTAAATTTCCTAAGATAGCTCAACTAGTGAGCATGTACTATTCATTTCGGTCATCTGACCTCAAAATACTTATGGAGGGACAATAAAAAAACACACAATTTAAGCTCCATGTATTTCCTTTTGCATTAGTTAAATTTATTTGGAAAAAAGGAAAATATACTCACTGAGGTTGTGGTTGTCTTTTTTTTGTCTTTCTTTTGCCAAAGCTCGAGTATCAGTTTCTGATCAAAAGGAAGATAATTGAAACAGTACTTAGTTCTACTTTACAGCACCTGCATTCAACATAACTTAGAAATACTAGATGAAGGTACAAATAATATTTTATGCAAATATTTAGAAATCTGGAGCAGAGTATTCTTTTAGTAAAAGGCAATGGCAAACCCTTTAGGCTTTGATAGGTAAAGCTTGGATTTGTATTCTGGCTCTCCATTTAATAACCTCGTGATCTACTATTTTCTGTGCCTCAGCCTCCTCATCTGTAAAATTGGTATAATTAATATAATATCTACCTAATAATCACTGTGATGGTTACAAGAAGTACAGTGCACAGCAAATATTAAACTTTCAATTATCATTATAATTTTCAGAATTTTAAGATTATTCAAAATTATTCCAATCTAAACTTTAATGACCTACATGTTTCATAAATAATTATGATTTCTACAATCCAGGAGTTGGAACTAATTACATTTCTCAGATATTCCTATCAAGCAACTCCAGACTTCCTGTAAATGACCCTCTGTGTGCCACATGGTTGTGAGCATTTGTGCCTGTCAGCCTCCAGCACAGCCCACAATGATTCTCACTCGTGATACTCACACCCTTGGTAGTTATGCCCACATTGAATAGGGATGACCTGTGAAAACTATACAATATTGTGGAAATGACTAGTGTGGCTTCCAAGACTAGGTCATAAAAGATAATACAGTTGCCCTTTGGTGTCTCTTGGTGACAACAGCAGCTGTCAGCTCTTTGGAGAGGTCCACGTGTAAAGAACCATGGCTGCTTGCCAGCTAGCAGCACGACCCTGCAGGACCTACATATGCCATCCTCCTGCTTGGGAGTGCATCCTCCTGTCCTTCAGGTGTCCAATGTCTGTATATCTGGCCAATATCTTGATGCAACCTAATGAGAAACTCTAAGCCAGAACCCATTTTCTAAGACACCCCTACATTTTTTCCCCACAGAGATTGTATGAGATAATAAATATAACAAATGTTTATCACTTCAGGTTGTTAAGTTTTTTTGTTTCTTTTTAACACAGCAATAGATACTGTAGTGTTGCTTGAATTATTCTAGTTTTTAAAGTAATATAGGAATATATTTGTTTATTTAAAACTGTATTCATTACTTGCAGTTTAAATATTTTGAATGCATAGACAGTTTTTAGTTATTGATTAGACTCCAAGGTTGGATAAATTGCATGTACTAAAAATGTTAATATTAACTGTGTAAAAATTGCTAAAGACCAATGTTGCAGAAATGTCAACAGAATTTAATTTTGTTCTTAAGGAGGACCACTGAACTTATAAGTCAGGAAATCCTTATTTTCATCTACTTCTGCCTCTACTCAGCTGTATGACTTTGGGAAAATAACTCCTCAGACACTTCATTTCCTCATCTATATACTGGAGGAACTTGACAGTGTCCCTATAATTCCTTTGAATTGTAACTGCTCTGAAATGTACTAGTGAAAATTGAGGAGTGTTTACACCCTTGAGAAAGTTAAATGTGTCTATCACAAAATTCATAAAGCAAGCTAAAAATGGGAAAATATAATTAGTTGTCTTACATCAAATTCTACATACAAAAAATATTAGATTTCCCTAATTGGTTATTTTGTGACCATGTTAATAATTATATTTTTTCAATATCAAAATGAGGAACTTAGCTGAGTTGTCATATATATATGGGTAGAGCATCTGTGTATATTTTCTTAGTTCCCAAAATAATAAATCAATTCAGGTGAACTGTAAGTTACATTAACTTACTGTTTAGGTGTCATAGGAAAAAAAAAAGGATTCACTCTCTAAATGTCTCACATTTTAACTATTCGGATAATATTTTTAAAATTCTATTTACCTTATTAATATGTATTGCTCATAACTTATGTAGTTGATAGAAACAAAAGGATAAAATTATGAAAGCAACATTACCTGTAATTTCTCTTTTCATTGGTAGGCTACTTGGACAGGAAGCACTTGTAAGGCCCATATTAACTGGTGAAATTCCCTGCTCACCACCATACACATTCAGAATACTTCCGGATAACTTTTGAGGAAAAAGGAAGAATCAATCAAACCTTTTGTGGACATTGATACATTAGTTGTATATTTTAAATTTACCACTTCAGTAATAATAACTTGTAGTATATATAGCATTTTAATTTTAAACAAGGGTGAGTATGCATTGACTTTTTAAAATCATACGGGATGCTTGTGAATATATTAAAATGGTTTTTTTTGTATTTAAGCAAAAAGAGAAATTAACTCATTACAAAGAAAAAATCTGGTTAATTTTTACAGTTATAGGGGTTTGATCTAGCACATTACCTGGTTATAAATTTTAAAAGGTTAAAAATGTCATTTGAACAAAAATCAATATATGTATTTGCAAAGCAGGAAAGTTCATTGCATATCATAAATGAGGTATGATGGGTGAACATTTTGGAAGATTTCTTAGTACCAACTGTGCTACTAGCAACTCACAGTCAAGAGGTGGTTTACACTGTTAATTAAGTGAGAAACTTTCTTTCCTTCCTTGAAGGCATACTTTTCTCAATGTACATTTAATGTTCTAGATTATTATAAATATCCCAGCTGGTAACCAAAAGTAGTCTTAAACTACTTTTGCCTCTAGTGAATATAGGGTAAATCTAATTATAGCAACACTGCAATTCTGCTTGAGAAGTTTTCAGAAAAGCTGAAGTACTTTATACACAATTCAAAATTGTACCAATTTATTATTTAAAATGTGTTTATTGATTTGATCTCCCAAGAAAATTAAATTTAAATAATATTCATAATTGAAGTAATATTTATTCTAGAACAAGCCACATTTAAAATGTAGGATTTGAACATTTAAGATATTTCCATTCTAAGCATCTTTATTTCATTTCTTGGCAATAAACCAAGAGCTAAATAAGTAGTAACTTCTTTTCTTAAGTACTAGAAAAATATAAGTAATTACACAAACCTATGCCCAAATTACTACAGAGACTTTAAGTCCTTATTCCAACTTTTTGCAAAACTCTGACTCAAACTGAGGGAACTTTTTTGATACTTAAAAAATCAACTGGAAATAAATGTGAAGAAAGGACATATTAAGACTAAAATTAATTTCTGGCATATAATCAATTAAGCCATATGTAATAAATATTGGATATTTCTGAGGGAACAAAGCTTTGAAAACACAATGGAAATCAGGCCAATATACAAGTGTATGTGGATATCAATAAAGATCATATAGAATGCATATGCTATTCTGATGTGTATTTTCATATGTTGCTTCTTTTAATTATTTACTCTATCTGGACTCCTTATTTTTATTTCTAGTAAACCCTTTGTTTTAAAATGTTTTTTTTACTTTACAGAATTTGGAAGCGAGCTACTCAAGTCAGGTATTTATTTTCTCATCTAAAAAATTAAGACAAATTAGATCAAACTGGATGGATGATGAGTGTTAGTATCAGAATAATAAAATAAGGAAGAGATCCTAAATGTAGATATTTCCCTAATGTGTGAGTCATTTAGTAATATTTGTAAAAGTAAAAAGTTTCCAAGCTCTTTTTTTAAAAAACCCTATTGGTTATAATCTAAGGCTCCACCAACCTGAATTGTACTTTCCACTGTGCCTCTAATAGACATAATGCACGTGCTAAACAAAAGACAGAAAGCGAGGGGGAAGGAAGGAGAAAGGTACTAGGGACGAAGGGCACTTCTCTCTGAAGAGCTTGGATTCAGATGCATTTCAGTGCAGCAGTGGCAAATTGCAGAAATGTTTAAGAAAAGGAGCTATATCACATATACATTACAACAATAAAGTGATAACTTCCTATCTATAGCATTTCACTAGGTCCATATTACCTGGTCAGACCATATTCATTGCATTTTTTTCCTTAGAAAGGAGCTGAAATTCTGATAATGAATCTAATCCCATTTAACTGTAGGTATATTACATCTTCTCCTTGGTTATTGTCTAATTTATGCCCTAAAGCACAATGATTAATATCCTATTTAATTTTATGCTGTAGGTACTACTCTATTTCATGTAATGGCTAATCACTTTTTGAATATCATTAGACAACTGGTTTCAATTTCAAAGTAGGTAATACACTTCATGTAATCTAAAGTGTCTTTTCTCCATTAAAATATATGAGTACAGTGTTAGTGAAAATTCAAAGATTACATACACATCTGAAAGGGCTTACAAAACAAATTATATTTACTTTTCTCAAAGGTATAAGTTACTTAGGTAATAAAGTCTAAGTGTTAAATTTATTTGTGGATTAGGCACCAGGAGAGATATTTTTTGAAGAAATATTCATTATTCTGGTAAAAAAAAATGATCACTTTTTCAGTAAAACAAAACCTCTGACATGACACTAAGGGAACCTATTAGTACTAACAACAAACTTACAAATTTTAAAGACATATACTAATTTATTATAAAATCTTTTCAATAAGGTAGAACACACATCTCAAAACAATACTTCTTTCTGGTAAAAAACATGAACTCCTGATCTCAGAAGTTGCTTTGAGGTAAGGAAGGACTGACAATGGTTCCTGATGTCTAAAATTCTCCACTCTAGATTTTATTCATTTCCTCACTACTGAGATCATAGAGACTGAAATAGACTGGGATCTAACCTTCTCACACATATACTGCTTTTCACAATAGCCAATATTCCTGGAAGAAAACAAGCTCACAGGTCAAAATATCAAAAAATTTGGGCAAAGTGATTATTTTAAAAGTAAAACAACAGGACATATTAGGAATGACATCAAAAGTAGAAATAAAAATATAAAAATAAAAGATCAAATGAAACCAAATTTCTTAATGTAACCTAATGTACATTCTAAAAGCAATAATGGAAGACATTTGTGCTAATTTATAATACAATGTTATAAGTAGACATAAGAATTGCCAAAGTGATTAAGCAGATATAGGAAATATGAAAATATAATACTTGATAAAAAGAAAATTAGAATGGAAAAATAGCATAATGAATACATGAGAAAGGAAAAAGAAATTAGTAAATTATAAAACCAATAAATCGCTCAGGAGGATGAAGATATGGACCAAGAAATAGAACATATGAAAGAAAATCTAATCAGTAAAGAAGGATTATTAGAACTAGAAGACAGATATTAGGAGTCCCAGAGAGAGAGAAAAATAAAATTAGAAGAAAGAAAATATCTTAAGAAATAATGGAGATACAGCTGAGAATTAACATTAAGTAAAAGAATTAAGGTCTTCATTTCATCTTAATTTATCACTATTTTATTTTGATTTAAAAACCAAAGGGCCAAAGAAGGGAGGAAAAACCTATACACACTGTGGTGAAATGTAAGAATATGCAATGACAAGGAGAAAAATCTAAAAGCCTAAAGAGCAAAAGAGAAGATTATGTCCAAAGAAACAAGATTTTTCAATAACAAAATTGGGTGAAAGAAGGAAGCATATTTTTTAAATGTTGAAAGAAAAAAAACACAAAAACATAGAATTTTATATCCAGCCTAAATGTCATTCACATATGAAGCCATGATTTAAATATTCTTAGAGGGATAAAAAACTTAAGAATGTTTACCCACAAAAGACTGACATTTAAGACAGTTTTGGATAAAGTATCTAAATGAAAGGAGAATTAAAGGATATTCTTCAAAAATATGAAATAAAAATGATTAAATATCTTAGCAAAGTGATTGTGGTCTGAAAAAGATGAGGGGAACCATGGTCAAAGATAAAATGAAATATATAACTATATAACTCAGTATTAAAGTTTAGATAATATCAGTATGATTGGGGTGGAATAATAAGCAAACCAAAGGATATGAAAGTACAAAAAAAAAGTACTAAGGAGAAACATTTTAAAATATGGGATGTCTTTAAATAATAAATTAAGATGAGAAAAACAGGTGAAAATATATCAGTAATAAAAATATATCAATAATAATAATCAACTATTTTATTCTGTAGCTTACACGAACACATCTACATGGGAAAAGGTTGAAAATTAAAGATAGAGAAAAGATATACCCAGAAAATGATAGCCTTAGGAAAACTTATGTAGCTATATTACTATCAAAGAAAATAGGTTTCAAAATTAGAAAAAGTATCAGGGATAGAGACAGTCACTCTAGAATAATAGAGTTAAATTTTCCAAAAAAGGCATAGCAATTGTAAGCATGCATGTATCTAATAAAATGACATCAACATACATGAAACAAAATGTTTTGAACTACAAGGAGAAATTAATAAATTCACCAGTGTAGTGGAAGTTCATATATATAGATTCAGAAAAACAATCAAAATGATATGAATCTAAAAGAATATAAACATATTAATTTTCCATAATCAAATTGGGTTTCCCATAAATATGCTTTATGATGTTAAAAGATAAAAAGAAATCTATGATCATATATATAGATTTGGAAAAACAGACAAAATTCAATAGTAATAATAATATGAGAAAAATAGATAAAATTTTGAAGTTTGATAAATTAAATATTATTCTTAAGAAGCTAGAATAATAACTAAATAAGGTCAAAGAAAGAATAGCAGATAATAAAACAAGAGCATAAATCAGTGAAAAATAACAACATAAAAAGTACATTCATGGCAAGTTTTTTTTTAATTAACAAGAATGACATAATTCTGGAAAGACTGGTTGAAAAGAATAAAGAACAAATAAATGATATTTTAAGTGAAAGGAGGCTAATTATATAATACAAGGTGAGATTTAAAAGATAAGTTTTTGCCCCTACACTCAGAAACACACAAAACAAGGATGCCTGCTTTCACCCTTGTATTCAAGCACAGGACTGGAAATTCTAGACAAAACGATACAGCAAGAAAAAGAAACAGAAGCTATCCAAATTGGAAAAGAATAAGTAAAATGATCTTTGTTCACAGATGTTATCTTATTTTTAGAAAACCTTGAGACTATATATACACACACACACACACACACACACAGTATGATAGAGCTAATAAATTAATTCAGCAAAATTGCAGGATACAAAATCAACATGCAAAAGTCAGTTCCATCTTTGTAAACTAACAGAGCAATGTAAAAAGGTAATTGAGAAACCAATTCCATTTATAAGAACATCAAAAAGAAAAAAATACTTAGTAATAAATTTACCCAAAGAGGCAAAATACTTCTATCCACATAAAAAAGAATGAAGTTGGATCCCTATCTTAAATGATACACAAAAATTAACTTAAAATGAATCAAAGACCAAGTATAAGAACTAAAACTATGAATCTCCTAGAAAAAAAATACTAGGGGAAAATCTTCATGATGTTGAATTTGGTCATGATTTTTTTGGATATAATACCAAAATCACAGGCTACCAAAAAAAAAAAAAGATCAATTGGACATCATCAAAATTTAGAACTTTGTACATAAGACGATGGACACTATCAATAGATTGAAGACAACCCATATAATGGGAAAAACTACTTGAAAATCATATAACTAAGAGATTAATATCCAGACTATATTTAGAAAAACTCCTACCACTCAACAACAAAACAATGCAATTAGAAAATGGGCAAATGACTTGAATAGACATTTCTCTACAGAAGATACACAAATAGCCAATAAGTGCCTGAAAAAATGTTCAACATCACTAGTCATCAGAGAAACATAAATCAAGACCACAGTGAGATACCACTTCACACTCATTAAGAACTATGTCATCTTATCCTAATTTTTACAAACATTTTCAGACAATAGAGACAAGAGAAAATATGTCCTAATTTGTTGACACTGAAGCCATACAAAAATATAATAAGAAAATTAGACGTTCATTTCATTCATGATTATAAATCTTAAGCAAAATATTCTTAATGATATGAATCTAAACAAGTTAATTTTCCATAATCAAATTGGGTTTCCCATAAATATGCTTTATGATGTTAAAAGAGAAAAAGAAATCTATGATCATATATATAGATTCAGAAAAACAGACAAAATTCTATCCCTTTTATGACAAAACTCTTAGTTTTTGAGATGATAATTTTCCATGCCTTAGTAAATATAGCTTTGTCTATATTTAAAATCTGCTACTCTAGAGAAAATAAAATCTAGGTCTAAAATTATTGAATAAACTATCCAAGTAAATTATGAAAATGCTCATGCATAAATTTATTCTTCTCAGGCCAAATAAAGAACAATATAAATAATCTGACCTGAATTCCACCTATGTGTTTTTCTGACTGCTTTTCTTTCTTTGCCCCCCATATACTATGTCTGATCCATCACCCCATTATGACTTTTTTCTTCTAAGTTATTTACCAGTTTAAATTTCTTCTATTCTCATATCTCAGGATCCTCAGGGCCCTAAGCCTAAATTATAACTCTCCAATAATAACAAATAACAGTATCTTAAGTAATCTTTTTAACAACTATGAGGTGAATATCATAATTCTTACTTTAAATATAAAATGATTAAAACTCTGAAAAATTAAGTAATTATCTCTAGATCATACAGTTGTATAAATGGAGGGCTTGGGATTTAAACCCAGGTCTGCCTGGCACAAAGGGATTCTTACTACCTACCTATTATGGAAAGGTCCTTGCCTTAACACCTTTATTGGAAAGAAGTGTTTTGAATAATCAAAAAAGTTGGAAGTTTGGGACTATATTTCTCTTGCTTCTATTCTTTCTCATTGTATTATCTGCCCCTAAAGCATCCTCACCCCTTCACGAAACATCAAAAACCAACCTACTGTCAAAGGCTCAACTTTAGATCCAAACCCGGTCCAACTTTCTCCCTCAGCGCAGCTTGATTTATTTTTCTCTTCACCAAAACACTATAGAACGAATAACCTCAGCCATAGATTTAATAATTTAATTTATAATTATTGCTTTACCCCTCTTTATTTCACTCAGCAAGAGAGAGGCATCACAGTATTACACTTACCATGTCCCTGAAAATTCATTATCTAAAATCCTGGAAATTTCCTGGAGATATGTGTGTATGTTATATATGTATGTGTGTAGCATGTATGTGATATATCATCTCCCAGATAATCTCATTTTATATTTACAAAAATATTTTCCAAAAAAAGGAAAATTTTACATACATATGGTTTCATATTATATTACCAGATAATTTTTCAGTATAAAGACTTAAAGTGAAAAGAACCCTAAGCCCTTATATATATGTGTGTATGTGTGATATCTATATTATCTCTATCATCTTTTATCACATATTTATTGTGAGTTTCACAGGAAACTGGGGACACTTTTGAGTTGTTTGGATCTTCTGTTTTGCTTTTCTGTGAAAATATTCCATATGAACTTAAAATGTTAAAAGTGAACATGAGACTTTAGATAGAATAATCATAGACACAAAAGGAAGATAAAAATCAGGCATAAAGAGGGAGCACTGTAGGAGAGCACATGCCCCACACTGCATGCCCACAGGAAAACTGGCATTTAAAAGATTATTTTCTTTCCTCTGGAGTATTTATTCATTTAAATGTAGTAAACTAGGTTTTTCCAGCTTTAAAACACACATCATTGATATCTCTCTTACTTCTATTTTATTTGCTAAAGCAGGGCTATCAGGTTTGAATGACAAACATTGAACAGGGAAGTCCCACTGAGTTATTATTATTATTTTATTGATATTTTTGTTCTATTGTGAGTGAATAAAAGCAATATGCTAGGCAGGCAAGAGCGATCCTTGTCCTGGGCCAGCTGGCTTATAACTCAAATAGAAAAGCTAAAATATAAAATAGAGAAAGGTAACTTATAAATACGTCTGCATCATACACTTTATATGCATATGATCTGTTTAAGACTAAATTAAATAAAAACAATTACTTTAAGCAGTGCAACAAATAATTAGTGGAACCCTCACTTTTTGATTAAAAAGTCACAGTAAAACATACTCTAATAACTTTTTTTACTAGACTATAATATTTTTTACTGTATTCAGAGCACTAAAAACTACCTTGTAAGAAAACAAGATTGTCAGTAGAGCAAATTACATATTACACATTTCAAAGCTCAATTACTACCTACCTTATTTTATTGACTATTAGTGTATAAAGTTTCAATTCAATATTTAAGGTGGTTCCATCTGCAAACACTGAAAGAATTCCAAAATGCACTTGCTCACCAGTTTTAACTTTGAAGTGTCTATAACCACAGTAGAATGGTTTTCTCTTTCTACTGCATCATTTTCTTTTCCTTAAACCAGCAGACAGTAAGTGGGAGAGCTGTGCAGAAACTTATGCTCTAAGGTGAACTTTGCTTCTTCCTTGGACTTTAAGACTAATCTGGTCTAGATTGTGATTGACAAAAGCTTGCTTGTTGATGTTATTCAGTCCTTTCAAGTTCCAACCAAGCGCAGGGGGTTGTTAATATTTACTCAGTCTTCGTCTCTGGAATGGTCTTGAACTATAACAGTTTACTGAGATTGCCAAATGGCACCAGCATTTACAGACACTTGATTGAAAAATACCTATAAATGATGAAAGAAATGAGTTACTATGCACAACCACATCTCTGAGAGGAAGGGGTGATGTGAAGACCAGGGAGTGGGCATTATAAGGAAACAGATCTTAAACTCAGAGGCCAAGCAATCATTCAGATGGAGTGTGGCATAGGATCAGATCAGTCTTGTCCCTTCACATTCTGATTCCACAGTTGCAAGAAAGAGCTTCTCTTTAAGCCTGCTGGTGCAGCAGAGTGGGTACGGGGCTGCATTCACTGTCAAACAAGATTCAAACCTCTACCCGGCCATTCACTAACTCTATGAACTTGAGCGAGTTATCGAACTTCTTTAAGCCTTTTCCTCTATAAAATGATAGGTAATACTAGTTTCTGTCTCACAGGTTTGTTGAGGTGATGATATGCAATTTTTCCGTAAAAAGTTTTGTTTAGCCTTTTTATCAGCTGCTCTACTAAAACACTTTTCTAGGCTACCACCGTCTCACTTGAACTTCAGAAACAGACTCCGCCTAACTTCCCCGCCACTTCTTGACTTCTTGGCCCCCGGCAGCTGTTCTTTGCACAGCAGGCAGAATGACCTTCACAAAGCAAAAATCAGATCCTGTTTCTCCTTGCTTAACATTCTGTTAACTTCCTGAAATCCTCAGAATATAATCCAGACCCTTTAACCACAGTCAGCACTTCCTTTAATTTTAGGCTCTGGCCTCAACAGCCTTCTTCCTGCCTCTCGAAGGCGACATGCACATTATCATCTTAAGATCATTGAACTTCCTTTTTTTGGCTTAAAATACTCCTGTCCCAGATCTTTGCATGGCTGCCTCTTCATGCTTCAGGCCTTCAGTCCATACCACCCTGCCAAAGAGGCCCTCCACAACCATCCTAGGTAAAAGAGCCCCCACCATCACTCCTTAAACCAGTCTTACTTCAATTCCCTCTGACACTTATGATTTGAGTAACAAAAATTACTTACTATTTTATGTACCTATGTATTGTGTGCTCTCACCCCTAGAATGTAAATTCCTCGACAATAGTAATTTTATCTCTCATGTTCACCACTGTGTCCCTGCAACCTAGAATATGACCTGCTTATTATTTTATTCTTGGCACCCAGTACAGGTGCTCAGCAAATGCATGTTAAATAAATATTCTAAAATTCACACAAACTGTTGGAAAAATTGTTTCCATTATACATCATTATTTAGGAATTTTTGAATGGGAAAAGGCAGTGGCAACAAAGATAACAATAAGAGCAGCTACTATGCCTCACAAATGACAAGGATTGTACTAAACACTTTTTATGAAAAAATTGCATATCATCACCACAACAAACCTGTGAGACAGCGACTAGTATATCACAGACAGAGACTAGCAGCTGAAAAAAGGCTGAGATTCAGGAAATCTTGGATACTGGTTAGAAGGGCATATTGATAGATATAGAGGTGCAGGAGTAAGAGAAAGAAGAAAAAAGAACTAATTTTTGTGTGTGTAAGTCGGGGGAGGGGGTTCAATATAAACCCAAGGCAGATTTGAGTGAGGGAACAAACACTTGTTTTCAGTCATATTAAGTCTGAGATGTCTGTTAGAAGCACAAAAGATGTCACATAAGCAGTAAGATATATGAGTCTAGCATATAGGGAGGAGATCTAGGCTGGAGATGAGTTGCAATCATCTATAGTAGGTATAGATACATGAGAAGGAGGGCTGAAGTCTGAGCCTTAGGACACTGTAGCACTTACACATCTCTTAGAGGAGAAAAAATCAGCAAGGTGGGTAAAAATAGAAAATATGGTGCCACAGAATCCCAGATAGTACTTCAAGAAAGAGGGAGTGGCCAAAATGACAAAAGCTACTGAGAAGCCACATGAGGTGAGAATGGAGAATTTACTGTTGGCTTCTGCACTGGCTGAGTTTATGAGCTCTTTTAAAATTGTGAGGACAGTAGCTCAATTGGAGGGTAGAAAATGGGAGGTGAGGAAATGGAGGCAGGGTGAAAATGGAAGCAGTGAGTGTTTTTGAGAGAAAGTGAATCATGAAATGCCATGGCAGCTGGAGAGAAAATGTGTTCAAAGAGTATTGCTCAGTTTGGTTTTATGTTTAGGGAGTGTTTTCAAAGACCAGTGTAATGCTGATATTTATAATCCAATAGGTCATAATAGACTGATAACAGAGGAGAAGGAGTTGCTATTATAGAAGGAGAATCCTTGAGAAGGTGAGAATAAGTGGGACCCAGGACACAATGGTGGGCAGGCTTGAGGTTATGAGCAGGGACAATTATTCTAATAGAAGAGATGGCAGAAAAAATTAAAACAGGTGGTTTAGTGAAATTGGTAACACAAAGGTAGTAAGATCTAATCTGACTTCATGTATCTGCTTTCTGAAACAGGTTATGAAAGAAATCAGCTGAAAAATGGAGAATGGACAGTGAATCGTGGAGTTTTGAGGAGAGAAGATAAAAAAAATTGTCTCAATTAATGGGAAGTGTACTGTCTGGTAGTGGTGAAAACGCTCTGTGAAATTTCGGTGACTTCTGAGGAGAGTACTATGAGCAATGTGGTGCCCAGGTTAAGATGTAGGGGAAGATGAGAGCTAAATTTTATCAGGGTTGGGATTCTGCCGGGAGGGTAGAATGAAGGAAGACTGGGGACATGTTAAGAGTGTTTGCCAGATAATTGGTTAGAGTGCTTGACCAAGAACTCTAGCAGGTTAAGGAAGAAATCTTTAAAATGTCTGAGTGGGAAGTAGTAACAATTGAAAATAGCCACAGAGTCATTTGCTTTAGAGTCTCCACAAGCTTGAGCCGTTGGGGAAGTAAGACCACTAGAGAAGGTGGGCTGAAAAAACAGAATGCAATGGTTAAAAAGTGTGATATAAAACTGTTATGGCATAGAGAAATGGTAAAAACATGATCCATGATATCATCACATAAGGAGATTGCTAAGTGGGGAAGAGAAAAATGCCATCAGCACTGAGATGGAGAAACTGAGAGGTGAAGGTGTTGACAGAAGGACGTTGATCGGCTGGGTGTTTCTTGCACTTCAGTTCTTTTCGGTCCAGTTTACACAGCTCTTGCTGCTGGAATGAATGTCAGGAAGCTAACCCTCTTTATCAAGTAGGAGTCAAGAGGGGCTTCATTATTCTGAGTCTAGCCACTAATTACTTACAATTCATGTCTGGGTCAGAAATTCCTGGGCTTAATTGATCTGTGAAAACCTTGAACTACTTCATTCAACCCAAATAAATGAGAAGAACTACCAGAAGTGACCCAGGCTTCCTCTCATCAGCTTCCAAGTTTCCTGCCAAGAGAAGTTATAACATGTCTTTTCATTAAGCCTACACACAATGGTCCTGGGTTAAATCTTAGTTAAGTGACATTCAAGGTTTTCTGCACGGGCCACAGCAAACGAGACCTAAAGTGACTAACGGGCACTCTCAACAGAATGTCCTGGAGACTTTGCATATAATAGGAGGAGGTAAGAAATTAATAATAACTATTGTTAGTGATAAATATCCTTGTTTTTGCAGCTTACCATAACGGACCTGTTTAGCCTACTAGAATGCATTCACGTGTACTTTAGCAGTAACTCCTGTGCCCCTGGTTTTCACTGTTTAGCCTAGACAATTTGTTGTGTTGGTTTCTCAGTCAAAACAGCTCTAACGTGAGTCCCAAGACCCAGAGAAACTGGTTTAGGGATAGCTATATGACAGAGATTGCTCCAAGAAGAATTATTCCAGGGATTTAACTGGAACTAAGGGGATAAGGAAGCTCTCCTTCTCAGGTAGCCAAGCCTGACTGAATATATCCATTAGGTAACCCAATCAGAAAAATCCTGATAAAATTAACCTATAAAAGGAAGAAAAAAAAATCTTACATACCGTTAAGTCCATAGCTAAAGAACTCCCCAAGGGCATATAAGCAGTGTGTCTGCATTTCTATTGGCTTTTCCTCTCCTTTTGTTTTTGTTTTTGTTTTGCTTTTCCTTACTTTATCTTCTGGGCAACAAACTGACTACCTGAGTGAGCACATTGCCCTGCCACACCAGAGAGAGGCAAAAACCTTTTCTTTCTTGGATATCCTTTAAAGACTAAAGGAAATTCCTAGAAGGCCCCAGCACCCTGCTCACCATGCCAGAATTGCAACATAACGCTCATTCTTAAGGGTTCCTGGAAGTGAAATGGGGCCACCAGGACTGTCTTCAGTTAGTCAGAAATTTCCTCTTTCTTGTGAAGGAATGGAAAAAACAAACTAGGTTAGCAATGAAGAACTGTGTGCATAACTAGGAATAGGCTGTGATAGTGTCTGCCTAGCAGCTGAGAATAAAGCCAGCTCAGAAGAAAAGAAGGCAGAGTTATGGAGGGTTGCCAATATACAGTATTACTTAGGAATTTATAGATGACATGAACAAATTCCTTTCATGCTTAAGCTTACAATATGGGCCAGGTTCTACCATCTACAATCAAAAGTTCTCTAGCTAATATGCTTTCTCAATGCATTCCTAACAGGCCTTTATTTTTATCCACATGAACTATAAAAATTGTTCAGGGTTTCCCTATCTCTTTTACTGGCCATTCTTAGACATTCTCTTTTTTCTCACTTCTTGCCTTTTTTTATGTTGTTCTCTTAACCTGCTAATTTTCTGCCTTCATGTCGTAAAATCTTAACCATCCTTTATAACTATATTTCAAACATCATCTTTTCCTAAAGTACTTCAGAAAAATCTCAATTTAGCATGGTTTCTCCTTCACTTGGAACTCCAGAGTACCTCTCTGACCAGCATTTAAAATATGCACATGAGTCTACTAAGATTTAATATAAAAACAGCCTTGGAAACAAGTATTGTTAATTTTCATAATGCACAAGAAGAAAGCAAAGAGAGGTTACGTGACTTGTACGATGTTCAGGTTAGAAGCTGGATTTAACACGAAGATCTGCACTTTTCGTCCCTGCTGCTCATGGGCAGCTCTCTGCACTGCCCCATGTCATGTGTTCTTGACATGTAAACTGTGTCTCGCTCAACTTGTAGTTTTCTATGGTGTGTGTATTATGCTTTGCATATAGCACATTTTGAATAAATATTTGGTTAATTGAACTGCTTGTTTTCTATGGTGATTTAGATTTATTTCTGACTACTGATTGGTCCACAGCAGATATTTCTTTTTATAAGTACAGAAAGACCAGTTGTATCTACTTAACAGCACATTCTGAATATCAAAAGCAAATTCCTTATAGTCATCACCACCACCAATGTGCACTAAGCCATACTATGCAGCTACTACAAAACAAGTAAGAAAATGTGACAAAGAGAATGTTTCAACGCACAATTTCAATGAAGTAAGTACCACTAACAAGGAAGAGAAGATTGCAGGAAATGAATATCATTTCCTCAAACCCAGATGTTGAATGCTGGTAAGAAAATAGCATCCTCATGAAATTAGACAAGGAGAAATTAGCATTAATAACATATTTATCCAGAGATTTCATTGAATTTCATGTAACTATCTGCTTGAAATCTGAAGAAGGAAGAGGTGGAAAGAATTGTTACTCTGCCCTAAAAGAAAAAAGACCTGCACAAAACTAGGTATAATCTCATCTGATCTTTGCCAGGTAATATTAGTATTAGTGACTTTTTATAAAATGGAGGTCCTGCAGACTGGAGAAAAGGAGGAAAGAGATATTTTTCTCTTCAATTAGTCTATTTGGGAACTACTAAAGAAAAAAGGTTGCCTTCTCCAATGTTTTCTAGGGCTTTAAATTTAAATATCCATCATTAATATAGCCCCACCCATTGATTTATTGGTGAACATACAATATATATGTACTATAGTCAGAATTCACTTTTTAAAAATAGAATGTTTAGAGTAACAAATCCAATCTTTCATATTTTTTCTCATTTTTCTAAAGGTCTAAAACCATAAACAAACTAACCAAGAATAACCCTTCAAAATGCATGGAAAGAGCTTGCACACTCTGTACAGATAACATGTTTAGTGATTAATAAATGTACAGTGAACATAAGAGCAATCAAATAGAAGATAAGATACCATCCCTTCATTGCATATTATTCCAGGAATTTGTGCTCATTTCGACATAGAAGTCTGTCTACATGCCTTAAGGAGGGCGAGGCCCCTTCTACCTTTCTTCAGTTCATCTTTAACCTCTGGCTATTGTCTCACAAGTTAAATTTTTTTTGCTGTTAAAATATTTTTCTCCTCTACCAAGTGTAGAGTCTCTGATAGCTGTTAGACATAGTAAAATGGATAAAATTTAGCCATGAGTTTATGAGGGTGTGTGATTATATTCTCTGATTCAAACAGGAAATCCTAAGATCAAATCATACATACAAGATGCTGTAACAGACTAGATATATAGGATATATAGAGGATGTTTATAGAGATTAGAGAGATAGATGGCACACTACAAGCCCTATCATCTTCCTCAATAACATTTTTCTGCACCAATAAATATTTTCTAATATTCATCTGTGATCCTCTGTTTCAAAAGTGCAGAAGAAAAACACCATTTGCTAATCAAATGAAATCTCACTTTTTATCATTAGATGCTATTATTTATGTCAATTTCATTGACCTCCTCAGGTCTGGAAACACTTACTGTTCTTTGCATTAGCAGAGGAGAGTCTGTTCCTTCCTCTTTAAAACTTGATTCCATACCGATTATATCCTCAATAACGTCCTCCATCTAGCAAAATATAATACATTTAGAATATTGTGCATAGTGATAAAAGTTATGCTTCAACCTGAATTCATAGGGAGAAATTTTTGCAATCTTTGAAAATTTTTAGAATACTTAAGGTTATATGTCTAGCAAAACACAGAATATTTTAGAACTTAAAGTGAAGTAGCCCTGACACTCTTCGATTTGTGTTGCTTTTCCTTGCGTTTGCAGGAGGTGATGGCTGGGTGAGGCGCCCCGGGCTGGGCCTCTGGAAATCAGTATCCACATAGATAGCGCGGTTACCATGAGGTACCGCAACTCAGAGCCCATATATGTAAGAGACGACTTCCTACAAACTTTGTTTTTCTTTCAAAATGTTTTGATTGCATCTTGCATGTGGATATTCAGATATCAGTAGTCAAATTTTAGCTCATTAGCCCACACAGACATGAACTACATTGAAACATATTATTCAGCTTTCTCTAATGACCAAAATAATAACAGTAGCAGTAATTAATAACAACAATAATAATTATAGACACATTCAATAGTAACAAGAACAAACATATAGTCAGGGCATTTGCCAGGCACTGTTGTACATGCTTTGCATATATCAACTCCTTGAATCTTCACAACCGTCCTATGAAGTGTACCCTATCATTATCTTCATTGCACAGATGAGGAAACAGAGAAAAAAAGTTCAAAGACTTGTTGCAGATTATATAGTTAGTGAGTGACAAAGGCAGGATTGAAATCCTGGAAACCAGGCTCTATAGTCCTAAATTAACTCAGCCTTTTACTCCCTTGCTCTCCTTTCTAAAATAGCCCTCATTTCCTTTTACTTTAGCTGGAGGATTTGAAGACCTTTTATTCTTAAAATACCATATTGCTCCCTCTCCTTCTTTCTCACTCTAGCTCTCTTCTCTCCCATCATATTCTCTTTACTGAAATTTTAAAACATGATGTAAACTCAAAGATAGTGAGGCTACTGAATTTATGTAACTGTAGTACTCTAAATTTCCCATGTGAAGAAACAACCAGGAGTAAACTCTGGGAGATATACAAAAATATATGATTCTGTTAATGTTCTCTCTTAAGCAAGATTTTTGAGAACCTTCGAGAATCAAATGCTCTCAGTCTTCTACTAAGATATTCCTAACGGTGATAAACAAACAAATCACAACACTATCCATAGATTAAAAAATATTTGTTGACCATATTTACTGTAAGACCTTGTAAGTACTGAAACTGTAAAAGAAGCAAACAGCACACAGTTGCTGCCCTCATGAAGCTCAAACTTGATTGCAGAAACAGACAATAAACAGCTTACTAATAGGCAGTGGTCTGAAGAAATTAAAGGAGGTAGGGGATAGAGCCTGATGACATGAGTGTTATTTTAGAAAATGGTCAGAAAAGGATTTACTGGTATTTGAACAGAGACCTGAATAGCATGGGGAAGGGTAGTCCTTGGAAGGGAGGCAAAAATACAAAGACCTGAGATAGGAAGAAGCTCAGGATTTGAAGGAAGGCGAGAGGAGTGGAGTGAGCAAGAGCAGGAAAGGCTCGGGATGGCCAGGAACTCACTGTAGAACCCTCAGGGCCAGTGGTGTCCAATAAAAATTTCTGCAATAATGGGGATGTCCCATATCTGTACTGCCCAATATAATAGCAAATAACCACATATGGATACTGAGCCCTTAATTGTGGTTAGTGTAACTGAGGAACTGAATTTTTAATTTCATTTAATTTTTAAAGATTTCATTGAACTTGAATTAATTTAAAGTTAAATTTAAGTAGCTACATGTGGCTAGCGGGTACTATATCAGAAGTGCAGCTCTAGGCTATGGTCTGGACTTTAGATGTTACTCCATGGACATTGAGAGATAAAGGATCTAGGAAATAAACACACGCTTTGCTGTGGTTAGTACCATCCGTGGAAGGTTTAAAGTACCTTCTTGACTGTTACTAAACTCAAATTTTAACTTAATGGTATTTCTTTCATTCACATTCTACCATTAAGTGGGCAACACATCTGTTTAAGATGTGAAGAAGACCTGAGGGAAGAAGGAAGCTAAACACAATTTACGGTAAATGCTTTCCTTTGGGGTACTTCTAGTTGTTTCAGTAAAAATTACACATAAGTCATTCATCCCCTTTCTTTCTGGAAACTTACATCATAAATAACCCACTCTCTTGCATCTTTAATTTTTCCTCTTGCCTATAAACATGCTTATGTTTCTCCTATTCCAGAAGGAAACCTTTCTTTCCTATATGAAAATTCACCCTCCTTAGAGGCCCTTCTTTTCCCTGTGACACTGCTGTCCCTCATTTCTGTCATCCACCTTCATGACTATCTTTTTCCTAATTTATTGAAGACATTAGTTCTTCCATTATCCTAAATTGACGTTAAGGTCTAAAATCCATTCAAGAATTTAGTTTCACAGCTTCTAGGAATCTTCATAATCAATCATCTAAAAATCTAGCTGCTATTTTAAAAAAGACAACAAAAAACAGCATTTTATATCTGATGAAACAGAATTAACATATTAAACAAAAGAATTACAAATAAGCAGAATAAGCATCCATAAAGTGATAAATGAAGATAATGAAAAACAAAGAAATAAAAAAAATATTTTGACTAAAATCAAAATGGATATAACAGGCATGGAAAGTATAAGGTTCAAGGACAAAGGAAAACGTTTATAAGCTTTGAGTGATTTAAAAATAAAGGTTTACTAACAACCAAGAGTGAAACTTTTCAACAATACTAGGTGCAAGAAGACAATGGCATAATATTCAAGGTAAAGAATTTTGAACCTAGGCATTTATAAGCAATAAAATATCTTTTAAGTATGTGGGTAATGTTTTTCTTAGGCATAAAAACTCACAGGTTTTAAGGCAAAAGGACCTTTGAAAACAGTCTTTCAAGAACTACTCCAGTTAGATGATAAATAAAGCTATGACATCAGTACAAAATATAAGAAGAATGAGTAACAGTAAAATTTTGGGGGTCCAAATAACAATATAGACAGATAGATAGATAGCCGATAGACAATAGATACATAGATAGGTAGATTCTATAAATAACACAGGAAGACAGGTGAAAACAAGAAGGAGCTGAGCCCATTCTTGGGTATGACATAGATATTGCTAAACAATGATAGAGATATAAAAAAATGTAACTGTGTGTCTTAAAAAGTCAGGAATAACAAAAAAAAAGAGCAAATAACTTAACCTGTCTGATGGAGAACAGAAAAAGAAATGACAGATAAATAATAAAACAGAAAATACGGTAATTAAAAAAACATGAAAAAAGGTATCTGTGAAATCCTAATAGTAAAGTAATTACAAGAATGTAAATGAGTTAACAGACTGCCTGAGAAAATCTAATTAGATTTTTAAAAATTGCATTATTTTGTCTATATGGGACACATTTAAAATACAATAATATAGAAAGCTGAAAATAAAGTGAAAGATACGCCACAAATATAGCCCAAAGGAAAGCCACAGTAGAAAATTTTAATATTAGGGCACATAAACTTCAAGATGCAATTTTAAAGGAAAAATAATATGAAGTGATCATGAATTCATATGCACCTAAAAATATCTATGGCAACAACTGTCAGAATCCTATGGAAAAATAAACCAACAATTATAGTCAAATATTTTAAACTTGCCATGCTCCAAGTCATAAATCTGAATTTAGTCTTCTTTCCACCTATTCTTAGGCCATGCCTTGAGTCTTCTCATCCTCTAAACTGTTCCATTCCTGAAATCTTAAATTCCATTATCTCTCTCATCAAATGCCATCTTCCTTTTAGATCCAATATAGACCCTGTGGCTGATCAACTGAACAATTCTCATTTTATGACCCTCTATGCCTTTGCTGTATTATCTCTCTGCCCAACTGTCCCAAACATTCCAGGACTTCATCCTCACCACCTCCTGTTAACTCTGAATCCAAAGCAGAGTGGTTTCTGCCCACCATTCTACTGAAATTCCTTTAATTGCTGTTTTCTTTGGCTGCTTGACTGCCAAATCCAAAAGACAAGTTTTGGTCCTTATTTTACTAGACTGAGCTACTATATTTGCATGTGTAGATCATTCTCTCCTTTAGCTCTTTCTTTCGTTTCAGCGACACCACACCGGGTAACTTTTTACTTTGACTTCATGGGCCCTCCTCTGACCACCCCTTAAATGTTGGTGATCTCCTCAATTCTGTCCTTGATTCATCACGATCCTCACTATATTTATGTTTTTCAAGAGCTCTTGCTCTCTTGTTCACATTTGCAGGTACCACCTACACGCTGACCACTCTCAAACCGCTTGCTACAGTTGACGTTATTCCTCCCCAAAGCAAACTTGGAGATGTAGCTGTGCCACCAGCTCCTCCACAGGGCGGTCTCACGGAGGCCTGCTCCAGTGGAGAGCCTCATCATCTCTCACTGCGTCACAGAAATCACCTTCCAATTGGTTCCCAGCTCCCTCCGTGCTTCTTCCCCTGTGTAGCTGAGAGTGATTAATTAAAGTTAAATATGATAATATCATCCAGCCCCCACATGCAGCCTCCATGAAATTGCTTACCATGGAGTGCCACCTTTCTGTGATTTGTTTATTGCCTACTTTCCTGGTGTTGCCTTTTACCACCACCTGCCTCTCATTTTCTACTCATCTCCTGCTGTTTCCATCTCTATTCTTTGCTCTTATTATCTCAGCTGGCTAAAGGCCCTGCTAGCTACTTTGCTCTAAGTATTGCTACTGATGTACTTCTGGATAACACAGCACTTCTACACTCCTACCGTTGTCCTTTCTACATAATACTACATTTATGTGCTTTCTTTTTTGCTCTTCCCCAAAAACTGAAGCTCCTAGAGTGTAGTCGGAAAGAAAAACAAGACAATGAATAATTAAAATGCAGCATGTGCTATGAAAATGCTGCAGTGTTTATCTATACAAGTGTTACTATGTAAAGTCGGAGAATAGGCACCTAATCCATACAAAGAACCACCAACAAAACCACCACAGAGAAGAAACCTGAAATGAATTTTGAAGAGCGAATTGGAATTATCTAGATAAATGGTGAAGATTGAATGAGTAAAGAAAGGATGTAAGAAGAGAGAACCTGGCCACTGTGAGAATCACTAGTGAAGCCATGGCTTATGCACAGAGAGCCTTGGAGCTGCCGGAGGGTGGGTCCGGGTCAGGAGGCAAGGGTTACGTGTGGAAGGGTCCTGTGTGTTATGAATAAAAATTTGGATTTTATCCTGGAAAGACCCATGCTATAAAAATGCTTCTTTTGATTTTATATACCTCTGTCTAAGTGACCTTTAATTACCAAGTTACTACTAATTCCAATTCCCAAATCCTGAATCTAAGGTGCTCTCACTTGTAGAGACTTGTTCTGTACAGACTTGTTCTGTAATGGCTATGATTTCTGGAATCTTCTTTGAATTAGTGAAATGTTCCATGATGTCACAGGAGGACAAGCTGAGAAGAAAGAAATACCAAAAGATGACTACAGCCACCATCTCCTGGACCCCCACTCTGTGCTTGTGTTAGAAACTTTAAAAAGTTCTTAAATGTGCAGGAATGTGGGGGAAAGAGGTTCAGAATTAGGACCACACGGCTGGTTGTGTGTGGTTCTAACCTCCTGCTGCTTAACTGTAAAACTGCACACTTTCTTTGTAACACCAACTCCTGGCACCAAATAAGGAATGTTAGGAAATCGCAACAACAGGATATATCTCAGCTGTTAAAGATAACAAGATTGAATGATGGTAGGATGTGAAAATGTGCATGAAAAGTCAGATTCAAAGAGAACCACACTGATTAAAACTATAATGCAAAATGAAATTATGACTAAATGGACAATGATGGAAGGGACTTTTATGCATAAAGTACAATGGTTTAAAAAATAAAAAAACGTTTGTCTGTAGCCAATGTGCACATTGCTCCTAGACCACCGCACTTCTTGGGGTTTTCAACCCTTACCAGTCATGCAACTACCGTTGACTGACACCACTTAAAGGACCACTATGATCATGTAAATTTCCTTTATAGTGTACAAAGTTATAAAAGAATGGTAAGCTGTGTGCCTAAGGAATAACCATTATTAACCATGAAAAACCAAGAAGACTGATATATGTTACTTATTCTTTCTCATTTTTTAGAAAACATTTTTCATAAGATACATAATAAGATCAGTTTCTGGGTTTTGCCTAGAATTGACTGGCATATGCATATCCCTTGGGATTTGTTTTTTGCCTTTGGAAATCAATCTTCCACACAAGGAAATGAATTTCAGAAGAAAGTGGTTGTAAAATAAATTGTATTGGGTGAGTTCTAATATTTACTGTACAGATGATTTTCATCCTATATTTATTTTTTCGATCTTCATAGAGTGAATGGAGAACCTAGCTCTATATTCTTTTCTTTTTTTGAAAATTCTTTGCGTATCCACAATTGAAAAGTTTAAGTAAATATACATGTAGAGATTTATGTTCAGTTTTGGATTTCAATGAGTCCTATTTTATGGCTGTTTTAAATTTCATTAAACAATTTACCAGATCTTTATTTTTTTCCACTTACCCAGATTAACATAAAATTTACAAAAAAAAATCTTCCTCTATCATTTGGAATTCAAATAATGAAATACTGAGCATTACTTTTTTGTGCCTGGAGGCTACAGCCTTAATAGCAGAGACCTGAAATCAGTAATAATCACCAGGAATGTAGACTGGGAGACTAAACCTGGGAGATCATAGGACCATGACTCCATTTAACAAATTAAATGGAAAAAAAAAGAAGAAACTGAAAAGAGAAAGCTCAAATAATAATGTAGTTTTTCTACATTGATATATTAAAGGAAGTCTTTTTCCCACTTCTACTTTCCAAGCTCAATTCATTCTTCTGTATTTTTTAAGATTCATTTATATGCAAGTCACAATAAATATAAATATCTTGAAGCCAGACACTCTTAGTCATTTTGTGTCCTCAACACCTCTAAATTCCTCTTCATTAGTAAATGGTAATTCCTGTTCGTTAGTAAATGGTAGGCAAGTTTTTGTTGAAAATGGAAATGAATAGATAGCCAATAGTAAAAAAATCCAGATATAATTCCAAAAATATGAAGTGCAACATTATTATTAGTCCTATTCTAATGGACATTTTTAGAGCATGTATTTACTGCTACTTAAACAATTTCTGCCTGTTTTATTTTAATGGATATTTAAGATAATTGAACTACTGACAAATATCTTAACTGAAGTTATCAGAAACCCTGTACAATTAAATCTAAATCTTAACATAAATTACTATTAGAGCTTATTTTGACTCACATTGACATAAAACTTAAATGAATATTTTTAAATGAGTTATATTTTATCATGCATAATAATATGTATATAAATGTTACAAATTAATAAATTAAGACAGCCCTTTTGTTCAATGAATTTGTCTTTGGAATGTTTACTGTAAAAATGTCAGCTTCAGTTTCTTTGTGTTCTTTTTTCCAAAATCTGATCATATACACTCATATACTCATAAGCAGCTATTAGACATACATGCCATTCTGCTCTGTCATCTTCTTTTCCAAGAGTTAGCAACTTGGTATGTGTGTTTCCAGTGAGTCCAGGGTCACTCTCAGGAGACAGGTGTCCATGCTTTTCCAGAAGCTCACTGCTTGGTGTTGGGGGATGTGACTGTTGAAGAGTCTGGCTGACAATCTGGTTATCAAAAGTCATGAAGGGTTTTACTTGCTGTCTCTGGATTTTCTGTAACTGAGTCTTTGCAGGTCTTTCCAGGTGCTCTGGGACCTGCAAAATAAAAGCCAACATAAGCAATATGAGCATCAGTCGAAGTTCCACTTTAAACAATTAGATTATGACAATAAGCACACTGTAACATCTAGTTTTTCTCAAATTTATGGTCTGTGCTTCTGCCATAATTTACATAAGATATTAATAAATGACACTTCTTAAATAATTTAAACTTTACTAAAATATTTTAAATGTTATCTAAGTTCTAAAATTATCCCTCAAAATTATATGTAATTGAAACAAAATTTGGAATATACAATATTTTTTGAGGGTCTAAAAAGAAAGCCTAAAATAATACAAGGCGAACTCAGCTGATTCACTACTACTAGTGATTTTTTTATATAATATATAATGCTTAGATTCCTTTATATTACATATAAATAGTCTGGGATAAATCATGACTATCTTTTATTAAATTTAAAAAAATTATCTATGAGGGAAAAGAAACTAGAAATATATATGCTAAATATTAAGTGTGGTGAAAATCTAGGTGACTTTTTTTTTTCTTACTTTTCTAAATTTTCCATTTTCTATACTGAGCTTACTTTTATTTTTAAAAAGTCTTATCTTTAAACCTTTCCATATTCTCACTTTATAATAATAATTTCATAGACTTATGAATTGACAGAAAAAAGCATTCAGAGAACAATCTAACCAGTGTCATATACCAACTAAACAACTGTCCAGTATTTTAAAATCCCTTTTTCAAAACACAGACTTTAAATTCTGGGCATCTTCAATCTCATCATAGTTAACGACATACCATTATTTGTATAAGGACGATTTTAAGCATTTCAAGCTTTCCCTTTAAAAGCCTCTGAAAGTAGTTTGCCTGCCAGTCCCTTTATATTTACTATGCTCTGATGTGGCTTTTAATACATTTTCCTCAAGTGGCCTATATATAAGCCTATTTAATATTTCCCTCATGTTAAACAATAGAGAGGATTGCTGTACAGTGCTTATTTTTCCTTTTATTTCTGTTACACAAACTACTCTTTAAATCCCTTAACATGCATTAGTCCAGATAAATAGCCTTTACAAAGTATTTTGCATTTAAATTAGCTGGTTTGGGGTACAATATTGTAGTAGTTACTTTAGTTTAATTCTGTTATGCTGACATTTTTAGCATTATTTTAATTGTACTCCCATAAAATAATTTTTCAGTCAGATAAAAAAGATTAAGATTGGTAATAAAGATTACACGTATTACTAATTATACTGCTATGAGCTTTAAAGTTGTAAAATAACATTTTATTAAAATGCCAGTGGTAATTTTTTTAGGGTAGCTATTTAGATTATCCGACAGTTTTAAGTTAATCCTTCTCAATCTGTATACATTTGCAAAGTATACATTATAAATAGCATTTTCAGTTTCACAAATTATATTTCACATAATGTAACTAAACATTAAAGAACACTGTGTATCTACAAATGGAAACTATCTCTGTTCTAAAAAGAACTAATTGCTTTCTCACTTTTCATCCACTGAGTCTAAAAGCCTCCATTAAAGTACTTATTGCATCTTGTATTACGTGAAGAGTACCAGAGAAGTAGTAGGTGTGGTCCAGGGCTCTCAGAGTTTATGATCTAATTGGGTAGTATTAATCTCAACTATAGCAAAACAACAATAATGATAATAATACTATGGGCCAGGTACCAGGCACTGTGTTGAACAATTTACATGCATTATTTCATTTAATCCTTGTTATAACTCTAGGAGATGGGTATTAGTAGTATCTCCATGCCCCATGTAGATGAAGCCACTGAGACAGCTAAGTTAACTGACACGCCTCATCCCTCCTCACTGAGCTACAACACAGAGCCTGCCTTCCTAAACATTATATAATAGTGGCTTTTGAGTAAATGACTGAAATAAGCACAAAACAAAAGCTTAGCAATGTATACAATGAGTTAAAAATACTACCAAAAGTAGTGGATTTTAAAAACAAATCAGAAGAGAAAGAGATTATAAATCAGGCCTTAGAAGGAGATGGTCTTGCATGGGGGCAATGGGAAGGAAATCTTCAAAGCAAAAGATCAAGATGAAAGAAGACAAGGTTGGGATAGTTAGAACTGTTGGTCATAAAAAAGAACTCACATGAATACTGTTCCTTTCTCAGTACTTTTTCCGTTCCCCCATCTCCTCATTAGACTACTCTGTACAGAGACAGAATAAAACATAAAATGAAAACAACTCTAATTATGCTTAAATTATTATTTTTTTTAATATAGAATTACAAAGGTTTAGGAGATGAAAGTGAGGACAATCTTGAACTCTGTAAGGATGAGTCTAGAAGTTTAGTGGAGCAAAGGAAGACCCAGCAGAATGTGATTGAACTACTCCTCAGAAAAATCTGATGTCAGAACAATGAGATGACTTACAGTAAAAATTCAGTTAAACCCTGTGTAGCCTACTTTGAAACACTCTTAAATTGCCTGGAATCCGAAGATAAACATAAACCTATCTAATGAATTTCTTTTAATGAAGGCCCCAGTATTTTGTGGGATGAAGTAAACAAAACTATAGGTTACCATTGTGCATTTATTCACTTAAATAAGAAACATTTTTTGAGTACCAATAGTGTGGGCACTGAGCAGTATTTAGAAGGGACATAACTACAGAGTCTGCCTTCAAAGAGCTTACAGTCTGTTCACAGTTTAGACAGGGAAGAAAAATATGGCATCTCCAGGGGCAAGATCTGTGCTTCACTTGCTGGCAGCTTTCCTGCCACATTTCCTGTACATAACCTAGAAAATGGTGCACAGCAGGCGCTTGGGAATATGTGTTCACATGTGTTCAATGAAAGAAAGAATGAGTCTTTAAAGTACCATGCCATATGTGAGTAACTACAGTGACCTCAGAGATCTTTGGGAATCCACTAGAGGAGCAGGTAAACCATAATCAGTGTATCAAAACCTTCGCTTGGAAGGCTGAAGCAGCTGTAGACTGTGATTTAGTTCACTGGACTGTTGACGAAATTAAGATCATACAAATGTAGGGAAGTTTTGCTCTTGAAAATAATAAATAAATCATACCCCAAGAACCCTGAATTGTGTTTCAACAGTATCACTCTGACATGCTGCTGTTGCAACTAAAAATAACAATGGTCAGTTTAATACCAAGGTTTTGTCAATATGCTGAAATCTATTTTATTTCACTTAAAAGAATGTATTTGCTTATAGTCTATCTTTCAAAACATTATATATAAATATGAGGTGTGAATGTGGTGAGATATTTACACCAAAAAATGTAGGTTGAAGATTAATATTGCAATGACACACAAAATTTACCCATGAGCATCCCAGCAGCCAAGGAAAAAGGAAAATAATAAATATTATTAGGTGAAACTTGGTGAAATTGCAGACATTTGACCATTTTTGATCTATAAAACCTCAGTTCCATGTAGTTCAACCACATGGAATTAATTAAATTGTAATTAAGTAATTAAGTTATAACAGTTCTAAGGATAGACAAATATTTTTAAGAATACTTAAAAATTTATAAACTAGATTTTTTTCATGATGGACTTGAATGTAATATTGAACAAAATTCCAATAGCAGCTTTTGTAAAATATGCAATGAAATTCTTGATATGTCTATATTTAAACAGACATATTTACTGTCTTAGTTTGGGTTAACCAGGAAACGTATTTTGAGACTTGCCTGCAAGAGGTTAATGCAGGGTGCTTTCAGGAACTGCGACAGAGGAGGGTGAAGAAAATAGGATCATGCATTAGGATGCGAAGCTCAGTTATGAATGGGATGATCTAGGCCATGCACCATAACTTCCACTGTGTTTATTCTTTCTTTTTCCTCCATGTTTCTTGATCAAAGGCCCAAAGCATAATATGAATCATATAAAGTGAAAAGCCCAAATACATAACTTTGTACTGATCTGACTTGACTCTTAGATAGCACTTAACAGACTCCAGAGCAATTTACACTGCAGACTCTATCTTTGGATACACTAACTCAGAAGATCACCTGGTTATATCATTGCCCCAATACCAAATTTCTCAAAATAAGCTTTATTTGATCTACTTTCTCAAACAAGTAACTATGCTGTTTAAAGACATTTCCATTGTTTGGCGATAAAAAAAATGAAAAACTTTGCTTAAAATGTCTATTTAAAAAAATATGTTTTAAATCTAGTTTAGATTTCCATATTCTAATAACAGGATGTGGGTCTTTTAAAAAAATAGAAATGTATGTATTGGTGAGCTATTAAAATGCTTAGATCCATAGTACTTTTGTACTATTGCATTAGAACAAGGGCAATGTGCTTAATGGGTAAGCTGAAGTATTTTTTAAAAAAATTAGAATCACACAAACTCTTCTAAGAACAATGAGCTAAAGGTAAGGAGGTAGCCAGGAAGAAAAAATCATTCTCATGGTTGAAGGAAACATAATCATTTAGGGAACCACAATCACAAATACAAAAAGTATCTATCTGTGGCATATATTTTTCTCCTTTATTTATTTATTTTTTGACTAGAATAGATGCAGGAATCCTGACTATTGAGATAATTGATGGAGGTTCATGAGAAAGCAGCCTAATGCCGTAGGAAAAAATTAGCTATCATTCTCTGACAAATGTGGGTGAAAAACAAGAGAAGATGATTTAGGGTAACTGACATCTGATGAAAATTTTTTAAGCACCAGAGTTTAGATCAGTTATAGGAGGCTTCAACTCTACAAATCAGCAAAGATTTTGTTAGAAATCAGTCAAGACTAACGAAATGTTATTGAGTTAAGTAATTGTATTTGCACTTGGGTTTAAAATCTCCTAGTAAGTGGAGGAGCTGTGGAGTAATGTGGGCCAGCCATGCAGTGCTGGCTAGACTGACTCTATTCTTATTTTCAGAGTGCTTTTCAAATTCAGCTTCTAGATACATTAATTCATTCCCCCACTACTTGTCAGTATTCTACAATGCAGTCTTTTGACTTAGTTCTTATATAGATTTCAGATCCCATCTAGTGGGTAACTATAAGGAAATTATATTGTGCAAGGAAGGACATTTTAGAAACAAAAAGGTAGTTAAACCAAAACACCTCTGAAGGACTCTACCAACCCTGTGATTTTCCATCTGTAAGTCTGTCTACTTGCATCGTCTCCTTAAATACTACTATACATCATACAAATACTTTTAAGCATAATTCATATTTATGTAGGCTTATATATGTATTTGATTTTTTTTTAAATATTATCTTTATATAGAGAAACTGTAAAAACCCTCAGCTGATTTTTTCAACATTCTCTCAGCAAACATTTAATGAGAATTTGCTCTTTGTTAAAGCCAATCCTAAGGGAAAGTCATTCCTCTCCAGAAAGCAGGTCTATGACCCATGTGTCACCATCCACCTGGAGCTCACTTATCTAAACTAAGGACACATAACCTGGGAGGAGATGAAACACCTTCTGCATACTGGTCTTTTGAAACTAAAAACTAAAAAGTAATGGCAAACATCACACAAACAATTATCTCAATAGCAAGACTTTTTGTCACCATTAATTTGACTAACCAGACAAATCAATCAGGCAAACACAGGCACCTATCCAATAAGCATGTTTAAACTATCTGCAAGAGCAGAAACAGAAATATATTCAGCAAGAAATAGATTTATTCTCAATGTATTACCTGGTGATAATAAATAAAAACAAATATGCTGTCACTGAACACACACACACACACACACACACATACACACAGAGGCATACACTTACACACAAAACTATCAAAAAGCTACACAGACAATCCCATTCACTGCAACATGACATTCCTTATTTAATTTTGTTAATTTTGTACTCAGCTTGAATTTATAAATGGAGTAAAAGCTTGGACTTCACAAGTGAGTAATAGGTAACTATTAATTATGTCCCTAGTATCAGAGGTATGTAAGAAGAAATCTATTTTGGGGGGCTTATGAATGTACTGCCTCCTAGGTACCTACTCATAAAAGCCACATGACATTTGTTAATGTTCTATAGTAAAAATTAATAACTCATTTCTTCAAATCTTACTTTCTTCACAGCGGTCTTTGGATATGATATACCCATAAATCTCATCTTGACTAAATTTAAAATTATACAGTCGAGCTTGTCTGATTGAGATATAACTACTGAATAAAGTAGGGCCTGGTTCATCAAAAGTTTCACTTAGGTTTCTGAATAACTGTCAGCATATTTCAGCTGAGTATTATATAATCCAAAGCTATTTAAGGGATAATAATGTAAAATGTGATTGTAACATATTCCTTCAGTCCCAATCATTTGAATTTGGATAATTCCAATAGTATGTCTTTTAGGAGAGGCCCACGCTAAAAGACTTTAAAGAGGCATGAATACTATTAAGCAGAGTTTTCTTAATTCAGTATTCTAGCAGTAAAAATGCTTGTACTCCACAAGCACTCATGTTTGCACTAGGCTTCCCTTACAATGCTATCCAGCTCCATCTATACTTATGTTGATTTGCTTGGCTTGCTAGTATCTCAGCAAAATTACCTTACCATACCTTTCAAATAATTAGAACAAATACCAGCAACTGGTTTATTTAGCCTGATCTGTTTTTTTAAGAGTTTGTGTATTTGCAATTTTTAACATCAATTAAGAATTACATGAGAGACTGACCAAGTCATGTAGGCTTTAAAACAACACAGTAGCCATGAACACACACACCTAAGTCAACTGGCAGCATCATCAACAAACAACACAAGCTAATATGAAACATGAAGATAACTTAAGCCATAATACTTAAAAATATATGTGATATTGCATTCAAAGGTTTAGCATTCATTAATTCTACAAACATTTTGAATGCCAACTATATATCAAGTTCTCTGTTACTTTAATAAGTTCTGGGGGTCTAATGATGAAGAAACAGATATAATATAATCCAGTTTTCAAAAAATTCACACTCTATTCATGAGAGATACACAATTAAACATATAACACATATAATGTGATAAATCCTACAAAAGTAAAAGGTATCAGAAAGTCAAGCAGAAAAACCTAGATAAAATGGGAACAAGTCATTCAAATGACAGTCTGGTTCATTCGCTTAGTAGATATGTGTATGCCTATCAAAGACTAACTTTACTGGTTCATTCACTTAGTAGATATGTGTATGCCTATAAATCTTAGTTGGAATGCTAGTACCTTGTATAGTTAACAGTGGCAATCCAAGGGAAACACGGTCTGTGTCCTCATGCAGTTTGTGGACAGGTGAAAGAGACAGCTTTGAATCAAACAATCACATAAATGACTATAATTTGCAAGTGCTACAAGTCACAGGAAGGAGATACACACATTACTACGAGTATGTAGGAGAAGATAATCTAGACAGAAGTTTCAACAGCTTCCCTGAGGAAGGAATGATAAGGCTGGAAGTGAAGGATGAGTAGGAAGCAACTAAATATCAAAAAAGCATTCAGAGAGATGGAACAGAATGTGCAAAAACACTGGTGGGAGGAAGCAAGATAAGAAAAATGCACTGAAAGGAGATGACAGGACTACAGCAGGTGGATGATGGTGTGCATTTGGGCAAAGGAGGCCAGTAAGACCAGTCCATGCAGTCCTTTAACAGGATAGATAAGAAGTGTCTTATCTATCACAAGTCAGGGAACAGTTGTAGTTCAGCCAGATGAATTTAGAGGAATAAAATGAAAGTCCAAGAAAGATAAAAGGGCCAACTGAATTAGGGTCATGTGAAACGGGTCATGTGGAAACAAGTAGTTTCCAGAGTTCAAACATGGATTAAGAAATGACACCTGAATTTCTGGCTAAAGTGACTGAATGGATAGTGATGGCCTTCACAAAGAAAACTGGGGTTTTGTGGGAAACAGAGAATCATAAGTTTGGTTTTGAACACACTGAGTTTGCGAACTTTTTAAGGTATCCAAGAGGGTATGTGAAATAGGCAGCTGGATATATGGGTCTGGAACTCAGAAGTGAAGTATAACTGCGGATAAAATTTATATGACATTTACACTTAGATGATAACTGGTGAGATGAGCACTGGAGGATGTACGGAATTAGATGACAGGACCTAGAACTGAACATTGGACCAATTTTCTAATTACACATAGGACAATCTATTCTGATTTTAAACTCTGTTTTTTCCCTAGGTCCAACTGATTTTTTTCACACTTTTTGCAAAATGCTTATTTGAAGTTTGTGTGTAACACTTCAGGTAAATCTTCCTTAATTAAACGATTAGTTTGCCCCTACTTCCAAAATTACGAATTCAACACTGATATAGATACAGCCTTATTTTCCTAGTCCAACTGCATTACTAATCTCATGCTGCCAATCCTCAGCCTCTTTACAGCAATTCCAAAATCCAAAATGCTCTGAAAATCAGAAGTTTTCTTCTAAGTTTGGTGTAAACCTATTTCCTGGTAAAATCAGACCTGAAATGAAGTAGGACTATTTATAGTTCTTTATCCCAGTTACATCTTCAGATATACTGCTGCAGATACAGTATGGTATTTGATCATGCGATGCTGTCTTGGGTTCTTTCTAGGGGTGTCAAGGAGTAATTGGTATATATACCATATTGCCTTCCAATATCTGAAAAACCGATAATTTTGAAATATAGATAGCATGAGATATTTTGGATAACAGACTTTGTACCTCCTTTTTGTTTATTGATCAAACATAGAAAGGACTTTACTATATGCTTTGCATATATTATCTTATTTAATCTTATAATATCTCAAATGAAAACTCATTTGGGATGACACAATTATTTTTTTAAACTTCAGTACAGTATTTAACTCATTTTATTGTCAGAAATTATAATATATCAAAAATTAAAATCAAATTGAACATATGCCATATCTTGGAGAAAAAGTGAGATGAAGAAATGTCCTTTCCAATTCAACAAACCAAATGAATGAATGAAAGATGTCTTCTTTCTTTAATAAGAATGAATTATCCAGAAGTAACATTATATTTTGATAGTATTAGACATATTAATATTTAGTGCTTATAGATGTATTGAAATAAGTTAATATTACAGTTTATATTGTTTTTAGAAGCTATAATAATTTGTACATTATTTTTGTTTCCTGTAACAAATTAAATTGTACATTGTAATTGTTTCCTGTAAATGTGGAAATATACATCTTAATTATTTAAGCTAGATTCAGTAAAATGTCTTAAATTTCTTTTAGAAAAAAAAAGTTTATCTGACTGCATTAAAGCCTGAACAATATTTATTAAGAAGACTTTTATAAAGCAAAAGACATTTTTCTTCAGAAGTCAACAATCATGTTTAGATGGTGGTTTACACTTCACAGTTTCTTTCAACTTAAAATAAAGCTCTTATGCAATGCTTAAATGCACTATTTTTCATCCTTAGTACAGTGACCTTTCAGTATTTTCATTATGAAGTTGTGAATGTTCTTTCAAGGATGCAGAAAATAAAGAAGAAACAAGACTGACTTCTTCGAGAGGTCATATTTCAAATATCTTTGAAAGTCATCAATGCATTTTAAAAAAATTTTACATGTTCTAAATTAAGTCCACAGCCATAAATAGGAATACCTGAGATAAAAATCCAAACATCCCTATAATACTTGCCATTGCTTGTATCTTTCTGCTACAAACTTATTATACTTTTTGTTTTTATTATATCCTAATGGTTAGACTTGAGATACTATCCATATATTGTCAACTTATGCAGAATTATTCACAGGTCTCTCAATGTTTCATTTATAACAAAGAAATTTTTATATTTTATAAGAATAAAAGGATCATAAAGGTTTATTCCTAAAAAAAAAATTCTAAACAATTAGAATGGCTTTATACTATCTTAGGCTTGAAAACTTTTTATATCCTTTATCTATTTTATGAGTTGATATATGATCATCAATTAATGAAGTCATTTTTATCATAATAAAATGTCATCATTAGAACTGCAGTATTCTAGTCTAACCATTTTCTAAAGAATATGATTGGAGCATTTTAGGTAGTTAAATATTAAAATAATCTAATTGAAAATGAGACTTTGAAATTATTCATTTTGATTGACAAACTGCAGAAAATAGCTTTGTTTCAGAAGTACATTTCTATCACTCTATTTTTGCAGATATTACTAGTTTTCCTGGGAAAAAAGGTAAAATTTATGCTGACTTTATTTTACTTAATTAATAAACAGTATTATATTTGTGGCTTTCAATGTTTAAATGCACTTCATATTATCTACATTAATCAAATTCCTCAAGTAACTGGGCCTTCATGTGGAAAAGGCTTTCAGTTACATAGTGTAGTTAGTTTCACCTTCCCCTTGTCACTAAAGAACAATGCTCCTTTAGATTCAAAGAAACATACTTCTGTCTTAAATATTTTATGGGTAAAGAAAGTACATAGGCATGAAACATTAATTCACTGAGGATATTGATCACAGGACCTCATGGACCAGTTGAAAGTCTCAGAATGCAAAACAATAGTAGCCACAGTCACATTTGAATCAAACATTCCAATGATCTGAGTAAGGACGTTTATCCTCATTTCTTAGGTGAAGAAACTGATGCTCTGACAGGTTATCAGACTTGTTCACAATCACACAGGCAAAAAAGTGAACTCGACTTCTAATCTTTTGATTGCAAGTAGGGAATTTCAACTCCAAGTTATTTATTATCAGCTCACAAAGATAATACAATTTAATCTCAGCCCCCACTATTTTTTAAAAATGTATCCTATATCTGTGTATAAATATGAATCAACTGATTTCATTATCTGGTTACTTTTACTGCTTTTATCAGGATAGTAACATGATCAACTAGTATTTCAGAAACATCCCTCAGGCAATATTATGGAGACTGAATTATTGAAAGACTAGACTGGGCATAGGAGAACAATTAGGAATTTTCAGTACTATTCTAGAAGAGAGGAATAGAGGAATGAAGCTAAAACAATAGTATTTTACATTGGAAAGATAAGTCAAATGTTGCCCATAATATAAAAGGAATTAAACAAAAAATATGTATAGGACTTATGATTGATTTAAACATGAGGTGAAGGAGAGGGAAGATTCATATATGATACTTCAGTTTGAAATGAGAAGTGGTGGAGAAGATGACACTTAATCAAAATATGAACTAAAAGTGCAGTCAAAAGTTTTGAAGGAAAGATGATGATCTCAGTCTTGGACTTCGTGAAATCAGAGTGCCTGTAGGACATCTGAAAGGAGGCCTAGTAAATAGTTGTGTTGGACTTAGATGTGGTGGCCAGCTCAGAAGTTACTCAATCAGGGTTTTAGTTAAAAGCACACAGGGTGAAAAATTAGAATTAAAAAGACAGAATGCCAAGTAAAGAACTTTGAGGAATATCAACCTGGAAGGCAAGGAAAAGCTAAGGAACCTCAAAAAAGCATAAGGAAACAGGACAGTAGTGACATTGCAAAGCCAAAGTAGGATACAGTTTCTGGAAAAAAAGGGGCTAATGAAGGCAAATGCCACAAAGATGAGAGAAGAGAAAAAGCAAGCAAGTGCTGGCAGCCTGGGAAATCACTGGGTCACTGGTGACCCTCGGGGGAACCATCTCAGGGACTTACTAAGTCAGCCTGCAGGGACTAGAGGGACACTGGGAACTGTAAATGAGGAGTCCTCAGGGATCCCCACTTAGTACCTTTCCTCTCTTTCCACGTTCTCCCCAACGAGGTTCTTGTTTCTTTCTTCGGTTTTAAATACTACATACATGCTAATGACTCCAAAATTTGCATTTTGGTCCCACAACTTCCTGTGAGGATAGAACTTGGAATGCAGTGACTTGAGTGAGCTGGAGGTGCCACAACACCTGGCTCTGGACATCTTCTCGTTTTTTCTCTTCTACACAGACAATATAATCTGCCTCACAGTTTTAAATACTGTTTACATACTAACAAAACACAAATTCCAAATGTTCTCTCTTTCTTGGAGGCCCAGCTTTGTATATATTAGATAGGTACATACCTCAAAATTTAAAATTTACATGCCTAAGCACTCATGATTATCTTCCCCCAAACCTGTTTATCCCTAGTCTTCTCCAAATCATTAATGGCATCATTAGTCATCTAATTTCTCAACTCAGAAACTAAGCAGTCTTCCTTTGGTCCTTCCTTTTCCTTACCCCCCGACATAGAATCCTCCCTATCCATTCCAGCTGGCACATTTCAAATAGACCCACCTGTATCACTGCCATACGAGCCCTATTCCAAGCCACCATCCTCCCTTACTGGGAATCCTTTGTTATCGATCTCCCAGCTCTTTCCATTGCTCTCTTCAACCATTCTTCGAATAGTCTACAGAAGGGGCTTTTATATCGTAAAATGGATTATCCTCTCTCCTACCTAAAATCTTTCCTTTGTGACCATTTAATCTAGAATAAAATCCAGTTTCTTGTGACCTCCAACGTCACTCGCACCACTCGCCCCCATGCTCCCTGTGGACCAGCCACTCTGGACTTTTTCTTCCCAGGCACTGCAGTAAGACCGGCACCAACCCCCAAGAGAGCTTCCAGACATGCTGTTCTCCCTGCCAGGAAGGCTTGTTCTTGGGTTTCCAGAGACTGACTTCTCCTTCTCTCCTCTCTTGGTTATATTTCCTGACCATGCTGTGTAAATAGGTCCTTCCCTAATATTTTCCATTTCTGAACCCTTCATAGTGTCAGCATTTTCTAATTAGTCATATGTTTCTTTTTTTTTTGAGAGAGCATCTCTCATATTTATTGGTCAAATGGTTGTTAACAACAATAAAATTCTGTATAGGGGACTCAATGCACAATCATTAATCCACCCCAAGCCTATTTCTCAACAGTTTCCAATCTTCTGAAGCATAACGAACAAGTTCTCACATGGTGAACAAGGTCATACATAGTGAATAAGTTCTTACATGGTGAACAGTACAAGGGCAGTCATCACAGAAACTTTCGGTTTTGATCACGCATCATGAACTCTAAACAATCAAGTCAGATATGATTATTCGTTAGATTTTTATACTTGATTTATATGTGAATCCCACATTTTTCCCTTATTATCATTATTATTATTTTAATAAAATGCTGAAGTGGTAGGTAGATGCAAGATAAAGGTAGAAAACATAATTTAGTGCTGTAAGAGGGCAAATGTAGATGATCAGGTGTGTGCCTATAGACTAAGTCTAATCCAAGCTAGACAAGGGCAACAAAACATCCACAGATGCAGAAGATTTCTCTCAAAACAGGGGGGGTGAGGTTCTAAGCCTCACCTCTGTTGATCCCCAATTTCTCACCTGATGGCCCCCCTGTGACTGTGCCTGTTTTAGGTTGTTCCTCCTTTGAGGAATCTTACCCGTCTCTGGCTAACCAGTCATCTTCTGTTTCTTTTTTAATTAACTATCTTATTGGCTATAGTCTATGCTGCTGTAGAACAAAGAATTGATCTCTTTGATTTATAATCAGACATCCAATGCTGTGCACAGTGCCTGGTATATGATAGATTCTCAATAAATATTTTCAAAATAAGGAAATGAGTGAACGAGGAAAAAACCAAAAGTAGTTATGACTACCACATATTGAATACTTACTATATGACAAGAACTAATCCATGTATTTACATGTGTGTATTCATCTTTTAATCTTTCCAACAATCTTATGGGGTGGGAACTATTACCATTCCCATTTCAATGATGAGAACACTGAGGCAAAATGCAGTTGAGTAATATACCAAAGGGTACACAACCAGTACAGCCAGGATTTCAACCTAGCAGTCTGCTTGCAGAGTTCACACTCAATCTGCTTTAAAGACTTCAGAGTACTTGACCAAAAACAGAAAGAAAAATCTTGGGGACTTCAGTTACTATGGAGAGCTCTAGGGATAATACACGGGAGTGTTTCTCTGTGTATTTATAAGCAGAGAGACTTCATCATGCTCATATGAAAAGGGTAATGTCAGTAAGGAAAGGCAGTATATAAACTAAAAGAGGATGACTAAGCAGGTGACTGAAAAAACAGCCATTCGATGGGACCTAAAGAAAGGGACCTAGCTTTGGCAAAAACATTCTTTTTCTATGAAACAGGAGGTAAAGGAAAGGTTGCACTTTGATAAAGATATTTTTAGATTTCTGGGGAGGGAGTTGAAAATTTCTTCCTCTTGTATTGGATTTTTCTCAGTAAAGTTATAGACAACTGGTGTGGAGTCCAAAGACACTAATGAATATAATAAGACATAGTATGCTGTATTTTTAGAGTATTTTATTATTTACAGAGGTCTTTCTTACCCATTGATCCCTTTTATGATCCCTTATTTGATGCATTTTATTTATGAACTAATGCTCAGAGAAGTTAATCAAATTATTGAAGTAGCAAAGAGTTAAGTGTCAACCTAAGTTTACTTACCTCTCTCTCTCTCTCAGAGCTCTCTTCAAAGTTAGGAAGTATACTAGTAATCAGGATAATAGTAATGTAAATTGCTGGTAAGTTTAGAAAACTGGCTGTGTGTCAGGCATGGAGCTTGGGGCACTACACCTGTCTCAGGTAATCCTCATAGCAAGCCAGAGAGGTGAGCAGTCTTATTCTTTCCACTTGAGGAAGCAGGGATAGAGGAAACGTTAAGGAAGTCAGAGGCAAAGCAAGAACTCAGCTCCTCTCCAGTCTCACTAAAGAGTTTTTGGTCCTCATGAGAAATGGTTATTAAAACAAAGGTTTTTGCCTTTCAAATTAACAAATATTTTTTAATGGTAATACCTAATACTGAGGAAGGAACCATGCAATAGGCACCCACCTGAGTTGCTACCAGGGAGGTAAATTTATTCAATACTATTGCACAGCCAAAAGAAATAATGCTAAATGTATAAAAGATCTGAAGTGCCAAGATAGTCATTGAAACATTATTCATAATGATTCTGTAATGTAGAGAAGATATAAAATTTAAATATATATCCTAATGGTCTCTCTAGAGCATTCTTTAAACTGTGAAATTTGAATTAATTCTCTGTTATTCAGGTCAAAGGGTTTTATTGCTAAAAACAATCATAAAATAGCTCGAAAGCATAAACTTTGAAAGCAGAGCTGAGGTAAGCTTCCTTTCCCTCCATTAATCACAAAATTTAAAAAAATAGAATGATACATCAAGTGACTCTACCATAAGAGAAAATAGAAGCAAGCATCATAAGAAAAGTTTCACTATTTTAAAGTCATTATTAACACTCTAGCCCTAACTTCTCTCTAATCTGACCAATGAATTGATTTAACAAAAGTTACCTGAGATAGCATCAAAGTCCTGAACATTTACAAAACATTTCCATGGGGAAAGTTCAAATTTTAGGAGAGCTAAAGAGCAGTACATGAAAAAGTCATTCAAACAATAACAGGATATTTCAAGTTCTCAAAGTAAATACATAGCAATATTCAACCAACATGAACTAGACCTTATAAACATGTGCTTAGCACAGACAATAACCTCGTTATGTTCTCCCCATAAAGTTGAACACTATAATGTAAGAATAAATCATTCTTTCCATCCTTACGGTGATGTTTTTGGGTTTTTTTTTGTCTTGCCCAAATCTGGGAGCTCATTTCAAAGTAAATTTTTTTAAAGGAACAGAAACATAGATATACATAGGGGCTTGCTTTCAAAAAGTAGCTCAAATAATAATGTCCACCAGATTCTCTAGCCTCTCATCAAAAGTTTTGTGCAGTGTTTTATTTATTTATTTATTTCTCTCATAAATCCTTCTTAGAAAGACTACTATCAGTGGCAAGGTCAACTTTGCCTTACCGTCACTTACTAATGACTGAATTGGTAACCTGATATCTCAGAAGTTATTTGCTGTCATATACCTATCACCAACCCTTCAGAAGAGTAAGAGAATATGATACCCTATTTGGACTTGACCAAGTTAGGATAGAGTTTCAATAATATTAAACTCTATATGTGCATAGGGAAAAATGTGATTGTTTTGTAGCCTATAAATATATTGCTAGCTCTAGCAGGAGGCAAGTCAAATGCTGCCATGTGTCACTTTCAAACTTCTCTTACTGGTCCCAGGAAAATAGGTACTGATTTCAAATAAAGATATTGAAAATAAATTCTGGTATACGGACATCCACGTGTTCCAAAGTTAAATCTCCCAGTTAGACTGTCTCCAGTCAGACCACTTCAACCTGACAGGCAAGCCAGTCAAATAAGCAGGCACAGTGGGCCAAAAATCTGTCAAAATGGTTTGCTTAACTGGTGATTACTTTTTGACTGATTTGTGCAGTCAAGTTAATCAAAACAGTCAAACCATGTTTCCCACGTATGCACAGTCTTAACTCTTCCTGAGTCAGTATGTGTGCCTTATTTATATATTTGAAAGGAGTTTTATTAAGTTACATTGCTTGTGAGAAACAAGTCAAAAAGTTGTACGCAACTATTTGACAATTGGGGCTCTCTTCAGAGCTAGTCCTCAGCTTCTGCACTAGGGAGAGAAGTCTCACTGGCCCTGCCTGAGAGCTACAGAAGGGAGTCAGGGCAAGGGCCAGACAAGAGAAAGCACTGTGGGCACAGAAAGGATCTATGCACTCCTAACATTCATTGGTTAGAGGACTGAGCCATGTGTCCTGACAAGGGAATAAGCTAGTTGTACTTTTTGAGATTAAATTAAAACACTTAGAACCCATTGAATGTTCGGTGACATAGATGTCACTGTTGACAGTGGTTTTCCATTCTTAGTGTGAATAGCCATTTTTGTCAGAAGAAAGATAATCTTGAAGAATCCCCTTAATTAATTTAAAAACGGGGGTGAGGGCAATTTAATTTCTCAACTTGCACAAATGGCAACCTTGAATTGCAGTCTGATGTTTCAAAAGCATTGTTAGAGTAACAGGATTGCTGGTTTTGGAATCAGCCCACCTGGTTCCAACCTGGGTCCTCATTGACAAGCTGTGTGCCTTTGGGCCAGATATTTCCCTCCCGGTGTGTAAAGACCCTTGTCTGTACAATGGGCACATGATACTATTTACCTCGCAGAGGGTAGCATAAGGAAGACTGGTTATCCAAAGGCATCTGACTAGAGGGAGATGGTCCAGCTCAAGTTCACCATAACTGTAAGAGCATCTTGTTCAAATACAGTTATTTTAATAAAATAATAGACTTTTTTTATACCAGTGTCTTATATTTAAGTCTTTCCCCAATTAATAGTTTTTTCATTTAGTATATTTATAATTTCTAATAACAATGCTAATAAGTATATGGCTAAGGTTTCTAGGTTCCTCTGTGCAGCAATGAACTAAGAGATTTACCCTCACTATCTCATTTAATAACCCTGAACCCAGTGAGGTATATCAAGTTTACACATGAAGTCACTGAGCTTCAATCAAATCACATGGCCTGTCTAGGATGAAAGAGCTGGTTTTGACAGACTGGGTTTTGAACCCTAACCATCTTACTTTAAAACCTATGCTCCTAACATTCACAGTTTCTAAGAGTCTGTAATGTAACAACTATCTAATTAATAATAACATTTCTGGCTCTTCCAGCAGAGAAAAGTAGTTGATATTGCAGGTTTGGTATTTCCTAAAGAGAAACATTTACCCTTTAGGCCTCTGAAGGTATTATAAGTTAAGCAGAGGAGCCAGTATGATTGAACACTGACCTATCGTATCTACAGCCCATGTTCTTTCCACTTTCTACCCTGTCACTTTGTGTCCAAAAGAAAGTATCTAGAAATATATATTAAACTCAAATATTCCTAAGGAATTAGAGCTGGACAGGATTTCAAAGACTGGTTGATTCAACAAATACAAAATAGAATGTCTAATAGAAGATGGCAGGAGCATCAATTAATAGCCTGAAAACTAAGCAATTGTAATATCAAAACCATTTAATGCTGTTTTCATGGGTGATTTTTTCTGTCATTGATAGAGGTGGGAATCTCAGATGTTAATGTGCAAAAAACCTAAAGACTCTGAAGAAGCATGAATGAATGATACCTTTGGGAAGAGCCCAGGTTTCCTGCTAAAACTCAACATAGGAGGGTATAATCCAACACACAGGATTTAACATCTCGGGAGACTCGCCCTAGGTCAGCTCATCTCTCTGTGATGCCTTATCCTCTAGATGGAAATAAAAACAGTGAACTCTCTTAAATGTGCCCTATGGTCTGATTAAAGATTGAAAAGGTCTCTAAAAATCCACAGCACTCCCTGGGAAAAATGCTAAATATCATTATAATTATTACACCAAATGCCATAATTTGGTCTCCTCAGATTCTCCTTTTATGTAGATTCCATCACATTCTGACTTTTGACTTTCTGCATCTCCGGCCAAATCTCTGATGACAAAGCAAAGGGAAATGTTGAGGCAATTAGTGGGGAATGGAAGCGATTAATTCCCCTTTTTTAGTGGAGACCTGGCCTCTGTGAACCAGTTTAACCACAGATAATCAATGACCTTTCTTTGACCAAACTGAAGCAAATCTACTTGATATTTGTCACTGGTTATCCATCTGCTGCTTCAACATTAATGAGTCTCTTCACTGTACCCCTTTCTTTTATGAAATAGCTATACATTCTAGTCCCTTGTTACTCTCTGCAACTGCTATTTTTGCAAATCTAATACAGTCAAAGACCTCATTATCCATGTGTAAGCCTAGGAACCATTTTTAGTATAGCTGTGGTTTCTGATTTCCCCAAAACCTTCTCCCTTGAACTGTTTCCCCTTCTCTGTTATAAAGATGGGATCTTGTTCAAAATGAATGAAACAGAGCAACAAAGATAAAGTTTAAATTTAAAAGTGACCAAGAAAAGATTAGATAATATACATAGGTCTAAGCACCATCAGACCTATGTTCAAGTCCTCGGCCCATCACTTAAACTCCGTGGTTACCTCGGGGAAAGCTACCTGTCCTCTGCAAACCATGCTTTCCTCTGGGAACAATGGAGATAACACTTCAAGGGTATTGTCAGGCTCCAAGGAGGTGATAACAAGCAAAGCCGTTAGCCCTTGATAAGAGCCCAATCAATGTCTGCTATTTTAACTGTTGAGAAGAGATTTCCTGCAATTCAGTTAATTTTGATACTCATAAAAACTCTTCTAAGATGACTGCTTCTCAAGCAGCAGTAGTTAACATCCACTGTCACCCTTTTATTCCTCAGTAGAGGACTTAGGCCATTTATTTTATAAATCCTTTCCTTCTCTTAGCATATTTTAGAATATCTTTGCTTGCTATTTTGTTCTTGCTATTTTGTATTTAGATAAGTACATTTTAAGCAACTGGTCAAAAGTTTGGAGTGTGTTTTCACTGGGTGTTACATTTGGGTGTTATACTGGGTATTACATTGGGAGTTACATTTCACTGGGTGGATTCAGTAAGACTGATTGTAAGTGAATTTAGATACTACTTAGTACAACCAGTGTTTTATACTGAAACAAATAGAAATGTGAATGAATTAGCAATTTTCTTTTTAGAAAGCATGGAAAAGTGAAGGTGACCTATGAAAAAATAACAACTAAAGGTTACTTCCCAAATTATGCAGAGTTGTTTCATTATCTACTTTATTTTGCTCTGAAAGCGCTGTCCTAAGTGCAGAATCCTCTGAGGCTATTTTCAGGAGAGGATATTGAGGAAACGAAGAAAAAAGGCCAGATATATGAGAAAATAGCCCATGGTTATGTTTCATGCTCTGAAAATCTGTCAGAAATGTGAGATCAAGAATCCCATAGGGAAGAGAAAGGTCCTCCCCCTTTGGGCTGTGACCTGGATTTGCAATCTTAGAGCTCCCACATCCAATCTAAGTTCGATATCCCAGGAGTAAATTTAGAGCTACTATTTAGGCACAGGAGACCTAAACTTTACCACCACCAGACCCGGCATCTTTCACAGTCAGCCTTTCACTCTCCTCCACAATAGACATTAATTCAACTTAAAATATTCAGCAAACACACACACACACACACACACACACTTACTCAAAGTCACATGGCAAGATAGTAGCAAGCTAAAAATGCTGAATTTCTGACTTCCTATTTCAGCTTGTTCTATCAGCACTAAACCAAGCAACCACAAAGAAATCACAGAATCATTTGCAAATATTTGCTTAGACCACTGGTTGAGGCACTATTGCACGTTCACTTTAGGTGATTATTTCTACAGCAGAAAATGGCACACTCTACCACCTTTGATTTTCTTATGAAGTAGATTCTATGGAATTTTTAGAAAAGCACTGGCCTTCTGTTCTTGCCAGAGATGTAACCACTCTGCGTGTTACCAGAGACACATCCTCATCCTTGCTATCTTACAGCAGATACAGGAGCACTCTGTAAACAAAACCTAAAGCTAATGACTCTAGCCTTTCATCCCTTCAATCTGTGTTCCAGATGTCCTGCTAAAATGCAATCAGATCAAGCTACTCTTCTTGTTAAAATCCTACCTTTAAAAGCATAGTTCTGATGGTCTGACTCTACCTTTCCAGCCTTATTTTGTTATGTCATTCCCCATAGTGATGCCAAGCTCTAATCAAAGAGCCCTGATTGTGCTATGCTTTCCACCGCTGTGCACATGGTCTGCATAGTCTTTCGGTCCATGCCTTTCTCCTACCCTTTGCCTGCCTAGAGAATAGCTAATTATTTTTCAAGATGTACTTCAGCTGTCATCTCTTGAACCCTTCCCCAACCCCCAGAACCATAGAGAACTCATATAACTTTATTATAACTACTGTCATGCAATTAATTGTCGAGATGCCTTAACTGGGTGTTGGCAGGTATCACATCATATGCATCTTAGCATCCTCAAAACCTCCTGTGACACCTGTACACTCTTCTACCTGTCACCTCCAACTTAACCAAACTTACATAGATATTAATTGATCAAGGCAATATCATACACTCTGCACCTTCTCCAGAGGATGGTGTCATCAGTCACCTCACTGGGCACTCTCACTCACTGGTTTGTTCCTACTCCTAGAGTGGGTATGCTCAGAGATTTCCAAACACTGTTCAAAGGTAATAAGAAAATAATGGTTGTCTCCAATGAAAACAACAATAGATGTTTTAAAATTTGAGAGCAGAGAGAATGTAAAGGAGGTTGAATACATATAGAAGAAATCTTTAATGGTAGTTAAAATTTTGATGGAAAGAGCAAATGATCCATCATGTGAAAAGTGCCTTGCATACATAATGGAAAATCATAAGCTATAAACGAGGTAAAGTGATTGATTAAAAGGAGAAAAACATGTGAGGTTATGCCTATAGGAATGCCTCTTAGCCTAAGGTTAATTAAGGAGAAGCCTAAAATTTACCAGAACTTTAAGTCTGATAGTGAAGAATGCTGCTGTTGCAGACCTCAGCTGGCGCAGTAGGTTGAAATCCTCTCAAATCTGCACGGATCAAAGGGAGCAAGAGAGTATAAACATCTCAGCTACTGAGAAATTCCTTGCAGACACTAGCTGAGATCATCACAGACAGATTTTCAGTGTAGTAAGTACTAGTCTAAATTTTGGAGGAGTGGGGAAAGATATTTAATAGAATGAGTTTTGGCAAAGGGGTGGGAAGAAGATCACAACAAAATATCTGACTAAATGGAAAGTACTGGCTCAAATTTTTATTCGGATGGAAATACATCTAGAGAAGCTGAATATCTTCCAGAACTCAATTTTTTCATATGCACATGAACTTCTGTAAGAGAAACATGTTCACAAAACAATAGAAGAAGAAACTAAGGGAGGGATAGAAGAAATTCTCTGGCCCACTGGAGGGAGCTAGAAAGTGAATCACAATCTGTTCCGGTAAGCAGGAATGTTTCAGGGAAGGTGAGAGATGATTTGGAAATCCTCTTCCATGGCAACTCTTAGGAATGAATAAAAAGGAGCATGGGAATCCTTATTAAAATTCAGTCTCTATTTCCTGGACTCAATCACTTCAATTGCCTTTTTTAGTTCTATTTTCGAATTTTCACTTACTCTTTCAAACCTAGAGAAAACAGTCACCTATTGGATCTTTAAGGTCCTTAGGCTCAACCTCCTACTGAATCCTGAGAGCGATGGCATAATCAAGGACAAGGGCTTTCTCTCCTTGAGCAATCTTTTCTTAAAACTGGTCAAATTCCACAACCTATCTTACTATTTCACTTTTCAATAATACAGATTCTCCCAATTTTTCTAATGTTTAACATAAACTACCTGTGACTACATTCTCATTCTATTCCTTTTGTTGATGAGTGAGTGACCAAGACTTTTAATGTTCTAATAAATATAATTTAATGGAATCACAAAATTATCTATCATCAACTAAGCTCTCATAGGCAAAGTGATGTCTGCCAAATGTTGATTTATCTCTAAACACCTGCATCCCAACCCACAGATTACTTTACTAGCTGGTAATTCACAACTGTATAAAAAAGGAATTTTTTTATACAATAGTATTTTGCTGCTCAGTCTTTCTACAAGACGACTGTTAAGGTTTCCTCCCCAGGTATGTTTTTGGGGACCTATGATTCTTCCTGCTTTCCTCATACATCCTCTGCTCTGTCTCCCAGACTCTTCTTACACATCTTAGTGAAATAATCAGTAAAGCCTGAATGGAAACCACATTTTGCACCATACATTCAATTTGTTTTGTTTTGCTTATGGTATAAAATTTAAATATATAAAATTTCCAATCTGCTATTTATAAAAATCACCTCTCTAAATCTGCTATTGCTCCATTGCTTACTCCAGTGCTTTTTACTGTACAAGTTAATTAAATCTGCCTGCAAAGAAGAATATGGCATGTTTAGCTAATTTCAGATAATTTTGTTTATGCATTGATTTGTAAAGAATTGAATGACTGCATTTCCACATGTATAATATGATGATTATTTTATCAATAGCCATCATTATTTTCTTTGAAACATATTTCATTATTTTAAATTGTTGTGTAAGAATATTAATTTCTTTCAGTTTCTCCTTTCCTTATTTCTCTTTTCTATTCAGACCACTGTTTTCAAAATCATTTTCTACCTCCAGTGTGTTAATTATCACAGTTTCTGAAAATTTCACTGATGTTAGAAATTTGCATCATATTTAAGTGCATCCTAATTATTTTGGCCGTCTAGAACTTATATCAAACTGTTTGCCACAGTCCTTAAAATTAAGGTGACTTTTAAGAAATCAGCTTATTTCATTTTTTACATCAGCTCCCAGTTTCACTTCAACAATATACTCCTACATTGAACTCTTCTACTGCTTTGTAATGAAACTGAAAATTTTAGAAATGATAATAAAAAACGAAGAAACAGACGTGAAAATTATACATGTTCTGTTTGTCTCATAGCTAAAAAGGATTCTTTTTCTCAAAATGGAGATCACAAGGTTTGGCATATTTAAGGTAGTTTCACCCCCAAAAAGTGGAAGGTTTAGTATTCAAAAACTACTTGAAAGTATAAAGCTATGCTCAGATTCATCTAAAATAGAAGTGAGCAGAATTGTCTGAAGAATCTTGATAATGAGCTCCACATGCTGTTTCACTTTGCCTTGTTGACAAGGTGTCTGCACAGGAAAAAATTGTGAAGGTTATTTTAAAGACTCTTAATGTTAAGTGAAGTTTCTAGTAAATAAGTTACTAATAAGCTCTCCACAATGAATTAAAAATTACCTCAGGTTCATTTTTTTCTCAAAATGTCTATTTTAATGAAACATATTAGGACAATATTGAAAGTATGATATTATAATTCATATTAAACATGTTTGTTTATATGTGTGTCTGTATATACAGATATATAAATAATCTTTAAGTCCCTACTATAATTCTACTAATTATTAAAATTGAAAGCTATTACTATAAAACATTATTGCTTTTGACATCCCCTACATAAACTTTTGTCCAAATCTTCATAAAAAAACACAACAATTTTTAACCCTGGGAAAATAAATTCACTCAAGTACAATCTGGCTTTATTTCTGCTATGAACAGTATTCATATTTTCTTACCTTTAAAAGCCAATAAAATATATATTGCTAAAATGTAAACAGAAATCAACGTTTATTCATAAAATAATATATAAATGCAATAAAAGGTTAAGTTGTTCCAATTTAGTAAATATCCAAGAATATTAAACTGGAAAAAGAAATTGCTTCAGTTATCATGAACTAAAACAGTGATTTCTACATTTTGATTAAAATTAGACATTAATATCATTTCAGATATATTTTACCCAAATTACAGCAAATCACAGCTCAACTACTCTAATATATTGATACCTTCTGATCATGCAAGATGAAACCGTAATTATAAGCAAGCCACAGATGTCAGAGTAATCGGTATTCATTAGACTTGTCTTCATAGTTTGTTTAAAGTACAGGAAAGTAACCTGCCAGTTTAGTTACCTACCAGAAATGACTGGATTCTATCAGTGTTATCACCTCTACAAACAGCACCGAGTTACAATCCCCCTCCATAACGTAAGCACCATGCCAAAAGAGACAGACGAAGTAACAGATCTGATCATGAATAATGAGAATTTGGGGCTGGTTGGAATCCACTTAGTTGAGGAAAGAGAAAAGAGAAGTGGCTCATTAGGGCATTTCCTGAACCTTGGCTGGAATTTCAGTTAAGGAAGAAGAAATGACACAGCAGTTTCAAGTAGGGGGACTTCCTTTCTGTATCTGAAATACACTACCAATTTGAGGAACAGCACTCTAACAAGACTACCGCGCAGCGATGTGGCCACAGGAAAAGCTCTCGTTGATCCCATTCTTGCCCCATAGCTGACACTTCTTCCCAGAATATATATAAGCAGTATATGGTTGCTATCAAAATGGACTACTGAGACTCCACATTTATTGCAACATTTTATGTCACACATTTAACATTTCTTCAACAACCTGACCTGCACCTATTTTCAGTTTTTAAGAAGTTTCAGTTTTGTTTAGAGTAGTAAAAGATTTTGACCTTTTGCAATCAAATTTCCCATATTTTCCACAATCACATTTTCCTTACATATGATTTTGATCTCAAAAGAGACTCCAAGATAAAATGTTCTTGGACAAGATGGAAATTGTCTTCCCAGGTAGATGAAAAATATACGATTCAGCTCAGACATTGCTAATTTTTATTTTTATTATTTTTCCTATCACAGTGTGATCTGTGTTTTTAAGGCACATGGGCATTGATCACTGACTGCCTTTAAAAATGAAACTCCTGAAGAGGTCTCATTTTATATAGTAGTTATCTGCATGAACTTTAAGAATCTAAGCATACAACTTTGTTTCCACACTTTAATTTGTGCTATGAAGTTTTACATTCATTCTATAAGTTACACCACTTGCTTATTTTACCTGTATTTAAAAAAACACATGAAGCAAAATGTTCATATTAATTACTGGAGTTTCATGCAAAGGTTACATTCAAATTTCTTTGCCTTTGTTGATTAATTAGGGATTAATTGATTAGATATTTTTCTATTAATTAAATCAATATTTATATTTGTCAAGGAGTGGAAGTTATGTAAAAATATCTCAGTATTTTATGTTTTGCTTAAAGAACTGTAAAACTACTAAATTTAAAAAGTTTTCATTAGTAATAGCAAGTTTTGAGTCATCTTACATTTTCTGATGTTATATATTTATATCTACTAATGTGATGGGAAGGAGTAAATATTTAATTTTGAGTAAAACTTTGACTTAGATTAATATTAGAAATGTAAAAAAACCAAGATTAATAAGGAACACTGTTAAGAAAGAGAAACACTTGGGATTTTAACTCACATTAGAAACTACTTCAGATTGAATTAGAATTTAAAATACACTTGTATGAAACAGAAGGTAAGTTTTGAGAGTATTACTATATGGGCATATTTACTTGTAGAACTATTTTACGAGTCTGCTTCTCCTGCCATTGGTAAGCAACAATATTTTTCCTGTATGATCTCAATATTTTTTAACTTAAACACTATTTAATTTAAGCATTATCTACTATTGATTATGTCAGTGCCCCCACGTATGTGTAACTTTAGAAGCAATCTCTACTTCCATGGCATTTCTTATTTCAATATGCTATTTCTTCCCAAAATGTGATGGAAGTATGCCCATAGAGTAATACTCTCAAAACTTGTCTTCTGATTCATACAAATGTATTTGAAACTCTAATTCATTCTGAAGCAGTTTCAAATGTGAGTTAAAATCAGGAGAAGATGGCATATTAGCCTTTCAAAAGGGAAAAATAATGCATTCATTGTTTTTTCAGATTACTTTCACTGAAGTCTCAAACATAAAAGATAAAAGATAAAGATTATTTCTAAATCCTTTTAATGGCAATTGATTTTATACATGTACACCTGGGATGTTGAGGATCTTCATAGTCATAAGTAGTCCTTTTTCCTTACCAACAAGTACCCTTGTTATAGACAATCATTAATTTATGAAACAATTCCAATCTGATAAACACTGAAGAAGCTGGCTTCTCTTTTAAAAAGGAATCAAATAAATCAAAAAATGTTTCCTAAGAGTTAGGAAAGGAACCCGAAGATCAATATTACCATAGGAAAAAAGCAAACAAAATCAGATGTAAGTATATGGAGCTGGAATTTATATGTCACTTATGAACAGGAATTGTACTTTTAGAGAGATTTGTATTATAATTAAGTCACTTAGCAAATAATTGGCATTGATTATTCAGAAGTCTGACTTCATTAGCAGTTTTGGGAAGTGCAGACACTAGAAAGTGAATGTTCCCTGTTTTTATTATAACTCCAGACTGAATAGTATTTTGAGTACTTTAAGATAAACACTAAAAATGCCAAATATGATCTTGAATTCTCATATTTAAGAACTGGAGAACATCTAATATATACAAGTTCATCCCACTGGAATACTAACATTGAAACTTATTTAGATTTCTACTATTTCACTAGCACACTAGCAAGTAATATATTTGTAAACTTTAAAAATATATTTTAAAAGTACACAGAAGTTTTATTCTACCAAAGTTATTATGTCCTTAACAAGAAGCAAACTAGGCAAGAGAGCTATGGAACATGTATAAAATGTGCATATTACTATACAATTGCAATGGTAGTACTTTTTCTCTTCTAAAATGTTCTTCATCTACTTCAGTGAACTTCAGAAACCAGAATTCATCTATCCATCAGTGTCAGCAGAAGTGTACGGACTTACCATTGCTCCATGAGAAATGGGTAAATTCAATCAAGAGAATGAAATGACTTCCCAAAGTTTTCCTGTCCCCAACTCAGTTTTGAAGAACAAGGAGTACCTAGAAACCTTTAAGGCATTGATATAATTTAATTCTTCTCTGATGCCAAGGGCTTTAAGATTCTCTAGAGCTTATTTTTAATCTTAGCATACACTAACGTATTAAACAAAGAGCCAGCACTTCAGAAAATTATGCAATACGCAAAATTTGTCTTTAGCATTCAATCTCTATGTCTTTTCCCTTTTGCCAGACAGGTGCCATGATCCCTTATCATCTCCCACTTTGCCACTATCTAAAACTATTTTTAGGAGACACTCTAATTAATTCATTACATACTTTATTCACTAAGGTATAAATGACTGATAAGATTTAAAATATTCTCCCTCCCAAAAGCATTTGCATTTGGAAGGTAATGAATCCTTAAGGTAAAGAAGAGAAGGTATATTTAAAATTGAGAAGAGATGATTATATATAAAATTCCAGAAATCAAAAATATCCCATGGAGGCTGCCATCTAATCTTAACACTGCTCTATTCAGACCAGACATCGTAGTATCCATAAAATAAATAGAAGTGTAAAGCTTCTTCCTTTGTAATGTTAGAATGTTCCAAATGAGATGGCACCTCCCATGATTGACACTGCAGCTCCCTAGAGATTAGAAAAATGACAAGTCTTCTACAGCTTGCCAGAATTGTACAGTTGCGCTCTGTCAGACAGGGAGGATGGCATATGCTGTCGTACAAACAACTCCAAAAAAACAGTGCTAAAAACAAAATGTTATTTCACACTCTACAAGTCCAGTGTGGATTGGAAAGGAATGGTAAGGAATTTTGTTCCATACAGTCAAAGACCTGGGATAAAAATGGTTCCATCTCCATCGATGCTTTCAACACTACTAAGGCAGAGAATAGGATGTAGAGAACCATATATAGGTTCTTAAAAGCTTCTACAGGAAGTGACACTCATTACTTCTGTTCACCATTCACTGGCCAAACTGTCAACAGCTATGCCTAGTTCAGAGAAAATTACACTGCAGTCCTCCCATGTGCTCAGAAGAGAGCATTAGGGTATTTGCTATTAGGAGCAATGACTATAACACTCCCCTAATAGCCTTCAACATAACAACTTTCTCCAGGGAATCATTCTTTAGTAAACAGTAGTTCTCCTATAATGTCACCTAACAAACAAATTCAGTCCATCCAATAATAAGCCAAGAGCTTTATGCCAAACATTTCACCAGAAATACAAATAAAAAGAGATAGTTAGGTACAGGAATAGGGGAGGGCAGGACAGAGAGATAGTTGAAAATGATCATTTTAACTATCATGATTTGGGGATATAAGAACTAAAATAAAAGAAAAACTATAAGTGTCTGTGTGTTTATCAGTGATTTTTATCCTTAAGATCCTTATTATGATTTTTGTCCTTAAGATCTCTGGCAAAAACACATTTTAGATTCTACCTGTGAAGGAGAAATTGTCATCTTTCAGAGGGGCATAAAAATATGACTGAGACATTTAACAAATTCATATTTTGCTGAAAGCAGACATAAAGTTTTCCCAAGGAAACTATAATAATGATAAAAATACAATTATTTTTAAAGGAAGAAAGTCCAGAAAGGGTAATAAGATCCAAGGTAAAGAAAGAAAAAAAAACAGAATATTTTTCCATGTTTCCATTTTGAGGTTTCTTTTTTCTGTTCCTTTAAAGGTTTTAAAAAATGCCCATGCATACAAAAGAATCATCAATGCACACTTATTTTGATGAATAATTTTTGATTGGCACTTTTAAGTACAATAAAACTACACTTTGTCAAAGTAAAACAAAAATAGAAGGGGGAAAAAAGGGAGTAAGATTCTCCTCTCCCTCAAGTAAAACAGGATGTAATATGCAATAATCTTACAAAATCTAGATGTGACCTGGACAGAGAGAGTAAAATAAGGCAACATATAAATGTTCTCCTAGGAATAACATACTCTCAGTGACAAGAAATGTCAGAGGTATTTAAATTCACTTTGGTCAGTATAAATTCATGGTACGGGAATAAAACGAAGGAAAATTAAGTTCATGTGACTTCATTAAGGAGTCAACAAATCCCAAGAAAATGATTGCATTGGCAGGAATAGTCTTTTTTTAACTGTTCGTCTCTTAGGAAGTAGCCAGCAAGATTTGCTCAGAGAGGGAGGGTTGGTGGAGGATTAATATTTTCTATTAATAAGACTTTACTCTCATTTGGGTTCAGAAGAGAGAAGCCAAAATAAATACCCAAATCAGCATGTGAAATATGCTTTTCCTTAAAAATTTATAGGGACATATGAAACAGAAATTATAAATAGAAAGACCTGATATTTTAATATTTTTGTTTTACAAGTGCATTTTATTCATTTTTTAAAAATCTATTTTTATTTATTTTCTCTCTCCAGATTAAGTATCTATTATAATAACAAAATTGCAATGAGCTATGGTGGTCAGCTGAGACCCCAGGTCAAGCACAGAGACGCAATAGCACATTCACTTGGAGCCACTGACATCACGGCTGACGACAACCATCCTGCATTTTCCAAGCCACTTTCCCAGTCCTACTGCTGCCATTTGGGACTCATCTCAGAGGGTTTAACCCAGATTTGCCAGACTTCATACATGACCTCTGCATTTGTGAGAATATTGTGATTCTTATGCCAAATGGTTAAAGAATTCAGATTGGACTGTTCACTTTTATTTTGACAGAACTCAAATGGCAAAATAAATTAGATATACTACCATGGCTTAGGAAATCTAAAATGGAATACGTTTTTACTAAGTAGCAGTTTTGCTCAAGGGAATGTTAATACTTAATTTCCCAGGATACTTGCTTCATGTAGCTTGAGTATCTATCCATCTCCTGTCATAACATTGAAATGGGAAAGATTTGTTAAATCTGTCAATTGAAATATTTCCCCAAATGTAAATAACGCTGTATCTAGACTAGCACGTAAATATCCTGATTATTTTGGGGAGAAGCTCTGTGACTCGCCTTATCTTTCCAGGTGACATTTGTATGTGTTACATTTCCCATTGAGTAACATTTCCTTTCATTTTGCTAGCAACTAATCATAGAAAAAATGGAAGATATAAAAAGGGAAAAAAAAGAAGTAAAAATATATCCAACTAAAACATTAGAGAAGATAGGCCAACTATTATAAAACAGGCACAACCATGGTGAAGCATCAGCTTTAGATCCAAGTACTTTGGGTCATGTGTACATGTGCCAAGAGCCGTGCCAGGTGCTTGGCTTGCATGTGTAACGGAACACAGTGATTTAAAAAGGTAAGAAAGGTTACACACTTCAGAGATGATGAGTTAGAAGACTAGGAAATTCAGCCCCTTGAAAATTTCCTACATTAAATAAGAGAAAAAGATCTCTGGTAATTGGCAGACCACACTGGTCTGTCTGAAAATCTAGAACAAGTAGTGGTGTACTCAGAGGTGGTTTCTTTTCTCCTTGTGTACATCTTGCTAATCATGTAGAAAACAGCTTCATTGTCTGGTTTCAACTCAAAGCAGGCAGAGGTGAGCTTTTAAAATCCCAGGGATTTCACAGGTTCTATGATCTCTGTTATGCTCTTGGGATGACAGCGCTGAAACAAAAAGGATGTACACCACACACATACACACACGTGCACACACACACACACACACCTGCACAAATAATACAGTATTGGTGACAGTAACTCCTACAAATCAGAGCTTCAAGATCCAAAACAAGGAGCAAGAAATGCAGCTCTCGCAGGATATGCAGACTTAACAACTGCTCACCTTCTGCTGGCAATCATACAAAGCCATGAAGCAGGTTTTAGAGAGACACAACAGGGTGAAAAAGAAGGAACAATAGCGGAAGTGGCACCCAGTAACCTTAATTTTTTTTTAAAGTAAAAAAACAGGTAAAAGCATCAGACACAATAGTTTGATTTTAGATGTCTATATTATCAACTCACAGAGCATAGATAGCAAAATGAAAATGACATTTTAGCACAATGAGATAAATGCAATCACACAGGTACCCCTGAGAGTTGGTAGCATAGCATTCTTTTCTAGAATAGAGCCACAGAAGAACATGTTTGGCTTTGAAAATATATATAACACGGCATAAGCATTAGAAGGATTGCATTGCAAATGAAGAGAAAACAAGTATGTGGATTTCTTAGGCTTAGAGAAACATTCACAGTGTAGGCAACAAGACATTGATAAAAAGAAGTAATATGAGATAGTCATCACCACATATCACAAGTGATTCTGAAGTTGTTTGGCTTATATTAATTCTGAACATTATGTGTTTTTTAATTTTACTTTTTCCAGCTTTACTGAGGAATAATTGACAAATATAATTTATATATAGTATATAATTTTATGATTTGATATGCATATATCATTGTAAAATAATTACTGTGATCAAGATAATTAATAGCCATCACCTCATAGTTAATCCTTTTTTTCATTGTGAGAGCACTTAAGATATATTCTCAGAAAATTTCAAGTATACAATACCATATTATTAACTATAGTGTAGTTGAAAGCAGAACTTTGTAGTTAAAATGGAGAGTTAAGTTCATTATTAATTTGCTAATAGTTCATCCCTGCAGAAATATTAAAGCTAACTATGAGAACAATAAGTAATCCACAATGACATTTTATTAAATGTAATTATAACAAATGATTTGGAAGCTGGAACTAAATATTTAAAAATAACAATCCATTCCTGAGTCTAACAGAATGCAGGACTCATTCAGGAGCCAGACACAGATGATGGGGAGAATGAGTGAGAATAAGTCCATATCTAAGTCGACATGACCCTTCTCCCTCTAAGTTCCATTAATAAATCTCATTAATTCAATGGATCAAATAGCTGAATAAATCTCAAATTATAAATCTGAATAATTTATTTGGGATTCTTTAAACCTAATAGTTATATTTTCCAGAAATAAAAAATAAACCCTCCTTACATTGAGAGAGAGGGCTATAATATGTGAGGAGACTGATCACAATATATGTATTCTCGCTAAAACTTGAATCTTTTTACTCGTTAACTCAAACTGCCTTGACTTCTCATGTTTATGCAAAACAGATTTTTTTTGAGAAAAAAAAGAAAGGTACTGTAACATCAGAGGAAATCATCAAAGAACTAGTGGCAACATCTTAAGGCTTTTATCAAAGTAGTGAGGGAATGCATTAAAGCAACAATATCTGAAGCTTACATGTGATGAGACTGCTAAATTTAATAGTGCATCTTATGAACATATGTGGATATAATGATTTTTCTGTAAGAATACCTCATTTTGAAGGACTCTTTTTTCTGCGTTAGAGAGCACTATTCTCTCAAGACAATTCAGAAAAAAAAATCCACCAATATTTCATTAATAATAGATGCCTCACACTCTACAGAGGACCAAAGTTTTTGAAAACTATATGCACTATAAGTGAAGGTTATACAAAAGGGAATAAGCTTATGAATGGAAAAAGTCATTAAAAAAATCCCTCATGGAATTCTTATGAGAAAGTGGTGGGTTAAAACATGAATTGTTAAAACTGCATCTTGCTACATAAAGATTTAAGTAGAAGTAGAGGGCTCTCATCTAGTAAATCTTGCTAAGCAAGCTATAATCAAATATGAGATATCTATTTACATTTATAAAAATGTGTTAAAACTAAGCCATTTGTTATTATCAAGGAAAAAGTATTAAAAACAATATGGTTTTACCTGCAAATAATAGTTAAGAAAACAAAGGGAAGGAAACCCATATGAAAATGTGTATCTAAGTATTTGACAGAGTGTGACCATTTGAGATGTTGCTACTAAGAAATGTTATGGGAGATCATCCACAGGTTCACTCATAAACTGACAAACCCAAGCTCAACATCTTATGCAAATTCCATCTACTTGGGGGTCAGAAAATGAACCAGTCACTATTGAGCTCTTTGATTAATGAAGTAAAATGTATGGGTGGGAATAGTGATGCTATGAAGGATGATGCTGCTGAGTGCCTGCCTTCCTGTGAACATGAACTACAAAGCCACTAACTAGTATTTCTAGGGCTCTCAGTTGCCATACAATGCTTAGTTGTTTTTCTCAGAAATAAAAAGGTAATCTACAATCTCTAAAATTACATCATTTAAATTTATGGCAGAATTAGAATCTGTTTTGCAATATGAATACTGGAAAATTTTATTCAGAAGGTATGAACTTGGACTTCTAAACATCAGACAAAGTGACTAGCCCCAAAGAAGAAGGGATTTGGATTTATTAAATACTTTAAAGATTTCCTATGCATATTCTCCATCACAGTTAGAGCAAGTCTTATGGTCTACCACACAGGCTAAAATTGTGTTACATCTTCTAACTGATATTTTAAGGTATTTGTACAAAATCTATTTAGTGAGAGTAGGCACTTGCTCTTAATTAATACTGATAGTACAGCTGGTCTAGGGCTTGGAGGCATAATCTACAGTTCCATTTGGAACCAGCCTGTGTAAAATGCAAAATACTCGACTGCAACAGACCAACATCTGTAAAGAGGTTTTTCTTCTCCAAATTTTTTCCACTGAGAATCACTGTTTACTTCAGTGGAAGAGAGACAACATTTTATTTTACCAGTTATGTAAGGATTGAGCAGGGGAACCCACACAAACTAGTGTCCTATACCCAAAGTATTAGGTTGTTACAGTGTTGCCCAAAAACTGGCACCCTGTGATGCTCTGAAGGTGGCCAGAACCCTAATCCACCATAGACATTGGAAAGAAAATAAATAGTTGAGCAACTAGTAATTTATGTGAAAAAATATCTCTTCCTTGTTTCATACCATAAAGAGATTATGAAACTTTCAAAGAAGGCAGACACTTTTCCTGCTTAATCACTGTTTTACCCCACTACGAAACTTAGTGCACATTAAAATAAAATTCGTGCTTAATAGTTCTCTGTTAAATGAATGAAATTCACAGACATTTGATATTGGTTATATTCCTACACTTTAAGTGCAGCTAAATCCAGCTTGTTTTGTTCCAGAAAGATGCTTATACAAAAAAATGGTAAGGAATCTGGGGCAAAATCACTCGTGATTTATATTTTTGAAGTTGTGAAGAACTACTCCCATATGCATAGACTGAATCACCTATAAGAGAGAAAACACTTTGAATTTATGCCTTGGAAACTTCTGATGGAAAGTTATTTTATTTTTTTTACTATAACATTTTTACTATAACAAAAACAAAGCGGTGAACACTTATAAAGCATTTATAATATCTCAGGAACTGCACTAAAAACTGCACAAATATGAAAAAATTGAATAATCCTATGAGGTGGCTTTTTATTGTGCCTATAAAACAGATGAGAAACTGAGGCATGGAATATTTCAGGTTCAGTCACTAGAGTCATACTGGAGACAAAATTCAAGGTATTTTGACTCAGAAAGACTGACTGAAATTGAATTCTTAACATTACATATCACTTCTAGTGATGAGATTCATTGGGTACTTCTCAAACTAAACTCAGATAAGTAGTCCAAAAAGAATTGCACTTCTACAGAACTAGAGCAAATAGAGAACACCTGATGACATTTCAGCCTATGGTATTTTATATTCAGGTGTATATGTGTGTCTATTTATCTATATTAGCATAGTTTAGAGGAAGAAGAACAGAAAAGTGAACAGTATTAATAGAAAAATAAGCTGCAAACATTTATTGAATATTTAGTACACACCAGACACGTGGCTAGCACATTTCATGAATTACTGGTTTAATTCTATCCCAAATTTTTGATAGTGCCACTATTTATCATCTACTTTTGCAATATTAGGAAACCAAGGATTGGATCAGGGGGGCTCGGTCAAAGTAGGGGCACTGAGAGTCCATTCAGAAGGAAAGGAGGGAAGCTAGACAGTGTGGATAGACTCAGAGAGGTTGGGGAATGTGGCTGTAAGAGTTTTGGGAAGTTCTTTTCTGATAGCTCACATTTCCTCATTGACGGAGAATGTGAGCATGGGGGCAGGCGTTTCAGGTTTCTGAGAAAGGAGAGGTGTGAAACAGAGGTGGAATGAATGTTGGACATGTAAGTGGGTTTTTGGGGAGTATTAGGGCCAGTTTGAAGTTCACAGTTACTAATTTAAACTTAAACCAGACCTGTTTGTTTTGGTGTATTTTCCCTTTACTTTCCAAGTGCATGTACAGAGTACAGTTGGATTGAAATAAAATTAAGGTTTTGCCAGACAAGGAAGGTGAAGAAGAGATTGGTAAAGAATTTGAGAATGTGAACAGAGATGTTTTGAATTGCTGGTAGCAGTAATTTCATGATGATGACAATGATAACAATGGCTGACATAATACTGCAGACAATGTACCAGGAAGGAACTGTTCTAAGCACATTATATAATTTTTTTTCTTCTCAATAGCCTTATGTGTCATGGGTAACTCTTATTATTGCTATTTTATAGATGAGTAAACTGAGACAGAAAGATTAAGGTAATTATTGAATGTTATGGCTAGTAAATGGTGAAGGCAGGATTTAAACCCTTTAATTCAAGATAGTCTGGCTCCATCTAACAATAATTCTATACCGCCATATGAGGAACTGTGGAATTTGTTGAACAAGGAGACAATTAAGACCATGAAGGATAAACGTAATGAAATGGTGGAAGGATCAATAGACTGTAGATCTCTGGGGAATAAGGAAGAACAAATACTGTAGTTGTAGATTTTTCAATGATGTAGAATAAAAAATAGGAAGTGTTAGTTGGAGAGTGGAATTCTTGCAATTAAAGATTGTGGAAGATGCACCTTTATTTGGAATGATGATGTCTCTAACATAATCATGTAAAAGGGTGGTTAATATTATAGAGTTCAAGATCCCTGGAGGAAAACAGATTAAAGAATTAAGAGACCTAGCATTGAAGATATTGTCTATAGCAGTATTGTAATCACTAAGATAGAACCAGTTTTAGAGAGAATGACATAGATCCAAGGGCTAAATTATTCAGAGAATACAAATGGTGACCGGTGCTTAAGGTTGCCTGATTTAGCAAATAAAAATACAGGATGCCCAGATACATTTTAATTTCAGATGAACAAGTGAATAGTTTTAGTGTAAGTGTGACCCATAAGTACCAAAAACATTATGTACTGTTCATCTGAAATTCATATGTAGCTAGGCATCTTGTGTTTCAGCTGGCAAACCTACTAATGGAGCCAGCATCTGAATTTAGATTTGTCCTACTCACAGATTGAGTTCTTAAACTTGGTATAATGAATCTTTACCACTAGCATTAATGTAAGCAAATAAATGATTCTTACCAAGTTAAAATTATACTCTTATTTTGCTAAATTAGAATAAATGCATTCCATGATCTTACAATAGTATATTCATATAAACATATAAATGCATGTGGCATTTCATGAAAGCAAAAGTATTTTAAAAGCACAAATTGAGATCTAAAATTTTATCACTAGTTATATGTGTAAGAAGATATCAATGGGCAGCCTCCCTAATCATCTCTGTTATTAATTCAGTTTAGTGAATAAGTCCAATTATGATGACAGGAAAATAGCTATGCATTATCACAAACCATCTTTCATCTTTGACATAAATGGGAAAAGATTCCTCTCAGTAATTCCACAGTTACATTTAAAACAAATTTAGCATTGTGTTTGAAGTTATGCTTTTAAAAGCAATAGGCCCCACAGTTTGGAATCAATGCTATAGTAATGTCTGTCATTTAAGTATGTCTTTGTTTTGTTTTGTTTTGCTTTTTCCAATGCAATTTCACTCAATTTCATCTTTATTTTAAATCCTTATTAATTTATACAGGCAAAAATCAAGAAAGATAGGAATATATGTGTAAAAGAAGAACAACAATCTAAATAGTTCCAAAACAAACCTACAAGTATTTTCTATTATTTGTTATATAGTGATTTTATAGTCACTTAACAAATTATTAAGAAAGCATCAGTTGAAAAAAAAACAAAACTAGTAACCATAATGTCGTTCAAGTAATTGTACATTAACAATACCAAAACTTTTAAAAAATAGCTAAAATGGTGAAAAAAAAGAAAGAGAGAGTATCAGCTGGATGTTACTACAGCTGAACAAAACAGTAACAGGGACCAGATATCCCCTCCTAAAGAAAATAACCAAAACACAGACAAAATACTTGGAATAGCAGATTTTAAAAGACTCGTCATCAGTCAATAAAAGAGAGTGATCCCCGAGAGAACAGTAACATTCTAGAAAAAAGTGAGCTCAGTGATTTTCCCCACTTATTGGTCTGAGAGTTTCCAGGATGTGGTACAAAGAATGTAAATGTGGTCAAAAGCTCCACGAGTGGATGAACAGATTTGAGAATAAGGGGAAGCCAAGGTGGCTAAAGTTCTCAGGACAGTATACTGGGGAAGAAAGAAGTGCACAGAACAAGCACTTCAGGTATCTGCAGGTACCCCTCTCCAACTATTAATCTAAGTACTGCTCAGTGCATTCATGTGAGAAAAATACTCAAACCACAAAGAACCACCTGAAATCATTAGCGGTCACAGCCACATCGAAAAGCATCTAATTCATGGCCTTTGAGTACAGAACAGAGAAAGATCTTGCCTCAATTATGAGGATACTTAGCCCTAGATCTAGCTCTGCTTTGGTCTCATCTAAAAGAATCTTAAAAACATGATCCAAAATTTTAAATTCTAAGTAATTAAACTGTGTCCCAGAACAAAGTTCAAAATATTCATAAGGATACAAAATTATCCAACATCCAATAGTGTAAAATTCACAGTGTCTGGCATCTGATAAAAAATTATCAACCATGCACAGAAACAGGAAAACATAATCCCTTATAGGAGAAAAATCAATTAAACAACCAAAACTGACACAGACAGTGGAATCAGAAGAAAATGGCCTTAAGGCATTATAATAACTATTGTATATGTTTGAAAATTATAAAGACATATATAAAAAAAGATTCAATGAACTTCTAGAAATGAAAACTACAATGCCAATTTCACTGGATGGGAATAAGGGCAAAATCCTACTGCTGAGAAAAAAAGATCAGGAAATTTAAAGTCATAGCAAAAGAAACAACCCAAAACGAAACACAGAATAGAGCAAAAATAAGAGCAACAATGAAAATGAACAGCAGTAAAAATGATCACAGTGTCAATTAACTGTGGGACAACTTCAAGCAGCTTAAAATATGTGTTGTTGTAGTCCTCAGAGGTAGGAAAGAGGGGTGAGGAAAGAAAAAAATATATATTGGAGAAGTAATGACCCAAAACTTTCCAAATATGATAAAAACTATACACTCAGAGATCCAAGAAACTCAATTAATTACAAACCCTAAGCATCACGGCATATTATTACCAACTTGTTCTAAACCAGTGATATAAGTAGCCAGAGAAGAAAAACATGTTATGTACAGGGGAACAAAGATACGGATGCCAGCAGATTTCTGTCACAGAAGACAGTGAAACAGCATTGTTAAGGTACTGAAAGCTAAAAATGGTAAACCTAGATTTCTAAACTCAACAAAACTATCTTTTGCAAATGAAAGTGAAACATTTTTCAGATATACAAAATCTGAAAAAATTCATAACCACCAGACTCATACTATAAGAAATGTTAACAGAAGAAAAGGACTAGAAATGGTAATTTACGGGTAAATCTATAAGATTTTTTCTTATCTAAATATCTCTAAAAGATAATTGAGCATTTAAACAAAATTATTAACAATGTAATGTGTGGCTTAAAACATATGTAGAGGCAAAATTAATAAAAATAACACAAAAGTGGGGAGAGGAGAAATGGAAGTCTACTACTAGGCTCTATTAGTACACGTAAAGAGGTTTAATATTAACTGAAGGTAAACTGTTGTAAGTCAGAGATATAAGCTTTAAGCCCTGAAGTAAGGACTAAAATATTTAAACAAAGAGTTAGAATGAATAAGCCAACAAAGGTGATAAAATGATATCATAAACAATATTTAATTTGATTAATCCAAATGGAGGAAGAAAAGGAAAAGAGGAATGAAGAATGACTGGGAAAAATAGAAAACAAATATTAAGATTATAGATTTAAATGACCCAAATTAATAATAATTTACATTAAGTATAAATGCTCTACTATCTCAATTCAAAGGCAAAAATTGGAAGATTGCATTTTTAAAAAAAGTAAGATGCAACTTTATACTCCCTACAAGAAATGCACTTTAAAATAACACACAGGTTAAAAACAAAAGGATGAAATGGTATAACTACTAACACTAGTCAAGAGAAAATTGGAATGGCTATATTAATATCTGTTGAAGAGGTTTCTGAGCAGAGTATTAACAGGGATAAAGATCATTCATTATAATTAAAGTGTCAGGACAACAAATTTAAACAGTTATGCACTTAATACAGGTTCAAAATGTATGAAAAACTGAAAGAACTACATTAAGAAACAGAAAATTCTACAATTTTAGAATGTTAATAACTCTCAATTATTTATAGAAGACAGAAAATCAGTAAAAATACAGGTCTTTAACAACATTATCAGCCTACTTGACCTAGTTGATATTTATAGAACATTCAGCCCAACAAGAAATTTGCATTGTTTTAGTGTGCAAATGGAAAATTTGCCAAGATATGCCATAATATAAACAATAAAACAAATATCAATTCATTTAAAGGAATCATGTTATTCTGAGTATGTTCTCCAAATTGTAATTAAATTGGAATCAAAACAGAAAGATATCAGGAAAATCAAATGCTTGGAACAAAATAATATACCTCAAAATACCCCGTGGTCAAAAAAGAATTCGAAAAAGAAATTAGAAAACATTTTTAACTGAATGAAAACAAAAATAAAACAGCTAAATATGAGATGCTGGTAAAGCAGAACTTAAGGAAGAATTTTTACTACTAAATTCCTGTATTAAGAAAGAAAAAAGGTCTCATATCAAAAATCTCAGATTCTACATTAGAAACTACAAAAAGAAGGCAAATGAAACCAAAAATAAAAAAAGAAAGGAAATAATAAAGATCAGAGTGAAAATTAACGAAAAAAGAAAATCAATCAAACAAAAAATTTTGTTATTTCAAAAAAAAATAATAGAATTGATTGCTTGAGAGCTTTGAACTTAACCAGGGAAGTGTTAAACTTCTTCATATAAAGCTATTTAGCCAAATGGTAATTGTTTGTGTGACATTTAAAACAATTGACTTACAAATTAGAAAAAAAAATCTCTGGACCTGAACATCTAACATGGGTTGTGTCTAGTGTGTAAATTCCTCTTTAATACATGGAATGGTGCCCTGGTAGTTTTAAGAAGGTAATGTAATTTACAATTTACTGAAATATTCCTTAGGCACACTTTACATAGTAGGTGTATATGACCTATTAAAGTCAAACTACAATTCATGAAAAAATCATAATCCATCTTGTCTAAGAAGTGATTTCAAGTAAAATATTGGGAATTCAATCATTTTCTCACCTAAGAATTATTCGTATTTAAGGAAAAAATGTAAATGATATCGTGAGCTTTGAGATCAGTATGTAAAACATACAGTACATTTAAAATGAACATTTAAATTCTGATTTGTCTACTAACATTTCTTAGATTCTAATTATTGTCTATGGAGTCTCATCAAAGGGGGAGTTAGAAGGGTCCTTGGGAAAATGCCTCTAACCCAGAGGGACAAGGCTATAAAACCTGAGGCAGGACCTGGGTAAAGCTCGCTATTTTTCATGTATTATATTACTCAGGATACCCTGATTTTCCATTAACTTTGATTTACTCATTTCAAATGATTAGGAAGACCTATTTTTCTTGGATGTTTCCATGTATAAAGCAGGAAATGAAACAATTATTTTCAAGTGCTAATTTGAGAATGTTTGCAATACCTCTGATACCAATGAAAACACACAGCGCCTCCAGTGAGATCCAGTGAGATGCTGACCATTGTTGACTTTGGATTATGGAATGGAAGATGAACAAGAAATGGAGACAAGAGAAATATGGAAAAACCTGTGGGAAATCAACCAAGAATTTTGGGTATCCATGACTACAAGCCTTCAGCTTGACTTTCACTTCATATTGCTTAGGCCAGGTGCACAAAGCAATTAAATGGCATTTTGACCTGTTTCAATTGTTTTGAATATTCTTTGATTCTTCTTCTGTGCTTGTACCATCTTTGATCATGCAATTACTTGTTAATTTAGCAAATATTTATTAAGATCTAGTGTATGCTAATTGTAGCTATTTCTCCCAAACTCATTCTTAAATAATCCATCTTTTGTCAAAAAGTGAATGTAAAGTCTTTCCACTTTATATTTCTTCTCCACCTATAATGTGTGGGGTCATTAACCTGCAGCATTCAGTGATGTCACTATGCTCTTTGGTAAATGGAAGGGAAAGAGAGGAGCACCATCTCATTTCTAACCTAAAGTGAAAGCTCTCACCTAAGCCTGCCCTTCACTGAAACTCTTCACGAATCTACAATTTTCTCACTCTTGTATCTTCTCAGATGCCCAAATCTCTCTCTCCAGTTTATCTAAATACTTAAAAAAGAATAAATCCATGTCACTGTCTACCATTGAGTATTTTTTCTTGCTTGTTTTGAAAGAGAATACTTGTATCTCAAGTCAATGTTTAAGAATTTCAGAGAATATTGTAAAATGAAATGAAGATTTCAAGCAAGACAGAAGCAATTTCTTTTTCATATATTTGAGAGGGTGAGGAGATTTGGAGGTTCCTGCTTCCTTTCCATTATATAAGAGGGTGATTATTTCTTTTTCCTAAAACCCAACCCTGATCTCCTTCAACCTACAAAAATAACTATTTCAATGTTGTTAAGCCTGGAAATAGTTTGATTAAATATCACACTAAGTGCAACCTA